>NW_021604758.1:840463-848632 GCF_004785775.1 Grammomys surdaster | reverse complement strand
CCTAACAAGTATTTAGTAGTTTGAATAGTGCAGGTGCATGGAAGAACTATGGCAAGAGTCAACTATACCATCTCCTTGAATCCTCAAAGCCATTCCTGTTAGGGGAAACTAAAGCCCAGATTGGTGATATTAGTTGCCTAGGGTTGCATAACTGTCCAGAAAACCTAGGATTTGAACACAGGAAATCTGATTCAGGATCTTCAAGTGACAATTCTTTTGAAAGAGACTGTCTTAGGGGGTTTTACTGCTGTGAACAGACACTATGACCAAGGCAAGTCTTATAAAAGACATTTAATTAGGGCTGGCTTACAGGTTCAAAGGTTCAGTCCATTATCATCAAGGCAGGAGCATGGCAGCATCTAGGTAGGAATTGTGCAGGCAGAACTTAAGAGTTCTACATCTTCATCTGGAGGCTGCTAGTGGAAGACTGGCTTCCAGGCAGCTAGGACTAGTGTGTTAAAGCCCAAGCCCACAGTGATACAGGACTCAAGCAAGACCACACCTATTCCAACAAGGCCACATCTCCTAATAGTGCCACTCCCTGGGCCAAGCATGTATACAAACCATCACAAAGACTGCTTTTCTTTTGAGGCAGTGTCTTCCTATAAGTAGTTCAAAGTGGCCTAGAACTCATGGTGACTACCTGCTTCTTTTAAGTGTTGAAGTTGTGAACCAACATGCCTGGCTCTCAGATTTGCTTTTAAATTCACAGTCCTGTCTCAGATCCAGACAATCAACCCAGGTCCTCTTAACATGCTGACAGGTGCTCTACCTCCAGCCCTCATTTTTTTTTCTTGTTTCCCCCTCTTTTTTTGTTTTGTTTGCTTGTATTGAGACAAGGACCTGCTGTGTAGTGGAACTCACTACTTGTCAGTGAATCTCCTGCCTCTGCCTCTCCAGAACAGGCAGATCATGGCTACAGTATCTTTGCGTGCCACTGAGAATACAATCTAGATTCTCATACATGCTAGACAAGCAGTCTATCAAAAGCCACACCCTCAGACCTACAGTTGGAAAATCTAAAGGAAGGCAGTGATTGGTGTGTGTGTGTGTGTGTGTGTGTGTGTGTGGCTGGTAAGCCTGATGAGGAGCCTTATCCTATGGAAGATGGCCATCCTTGGACTTGCTTACTACACTGGCACTTATCTGGTCCAAAATGAAAAAGAATATATGGTACAGTGTGAAAGTCACATGATATTCTCATTTCCATATTTATCAAATTAAGCTCTAATAAACAGCCACACCCCTGTTTCTGGTCCTTGGTTGTTTATGTACGACGACACATTTGAAAATTAAGACCATTTGATGCTCAAGGTCTGAGCCTAATGGCTTTCACTGTAAGAAAAAGTGTGCTCGCCGGGCGGTGGTGGCGCACGCCTTTAATCCCAGCACTCGGGAGGCAGAGGCAGGCGGATTTCTGAGTTCGAGGCCAGCCTGGTCTACAGAGTGAGTTCCAGGACAGCCCGGGCTATACAGAGAAACCCTGTCTCGAAAAACCAAAAAAAAAAAAAAGTGTGCTCTAAGCTGGGCATGATGGTAGGTGCCTGCGATCTCCAGCACTTGGAAGACTGAGGCAGATGGATTGTCATGAGTTCAACTCCAGCCAGAGCTACATAGCAAAACCAAAACATCAACGCTCTCTGCTTTGCTGTGTGGCAGTAGCTACTGGTGCCACTCCATTCAAGGTAGCTTTCTGCTTCCGGAGCAAGCAGTGGGCCTGGTTTTAGGAATGCTGTGCTCCAGTTTTCGTTACCGGCTGCAGCATACAGCAAGTGCTTAATTATGCGTAGGTTGCTTGAATCATTGATCGCACATTCGATGAGAGAAGTGGAATGGAACATGCAGGTTTTCATAGGTGTCATATGTCATCAAGAGTGTTTGCCTAACACGCATGAAGCCCTGTTTTCAATACTCAGTACGAGGTAGGGGTTCATGCCTGTCGTCTCAGCTCTGGAGGGACGAATCTGAAGGATCCGTGAGGACAAAAAGATCTGCAGTTCAAGGTCATCAGTCTGGGTAAGATGAGACCCTATCTAAATTTTACATCAAATTATCAATGGCTGCTGACTTCCCGCTCCTGCCTTCATTTGCCAGCCTGAAAGATAGCAGGTTCAAGCCCTAGTAGGGGAAAAGGAGTGCCCGTTTCTCTGCTTGTTCTGTGGGTAGGGCGCGAGTGGACCCGGACAGACCTCAGTGGTCTTGGCCAGTGCAATGGGCAGCGACTCGCACCCGGACCCTGCACGGTGCCAAGCCTTCTCTTCCCGGCCGGCCCGGCCCCCGCAGTCACGTGAGCAGCGGGGGTTTTCCCATTCCCTTTGACGTGACGTCACGGAGGGGGTGCGAGCCAATGGGTGCGCAGGCCGGCGGCGCCGGGGAATTCCGCCGCCCCGCCCCCGCCCGCCGCCCGCTCGGCCCGGCGCCCCCCGCAGCCCCGGGCGCCGTGCGTCCAGCCCGGCCTTCGGCCCTAGCCTTGCGCCGCTCGCCCGGCCGGTGATCGTCCCAGCAGACCGGGCTGTCCGGCTGCCTGGCTTGCCCTCGTGCGCGCTTCGCCCTGAGCTGGCCTTCGGGCTGTCTGTCCCTACGGGCCGGGCCATGCCGAGTCGCCGCGCTGCCAGAGAGTCCGCGCCCGAGCTAGGGGCCTTGGGTAAGCAGAGTGGAACCTTTGGGGCGGGGCTCGGGCTGGGAGAGTTCGGGGCGCTCGGAGTCATCTGTGGGTTCCCGCAGGATTCGCACTTCGGTGCGGAGAGTACGAGGGTGACGGGGACACTGCGTGAGGGACGAGGCAGAAGGTAGAGGATGGTAAAGGGTCCTGCCGGGGAGATACAAGCTAGCTGTCCCGCTAAGGAGTGAGAAGGGGGCGGGGCCTGAGCCTGAGGCAAAGAAGGGGGCGGGCCCGGCTGCAATGGAGAGGAGGGGTGGGGCGTAACTCTGAAGGGGAGGAGCCGGACATGCATAGGGGCGGGGCAAACTCCTAGAGGAGGCTTCTGGTTTAGAGTGGGTGAGGCTGCTCTAAGAAATAGGGGCGGAGCCTAATTCGAGGAAGTGGCTTTATACTCTCCAAACAAGGGAGACCCTCCTCCCGCAAGGCCTAAAGGCGAAGAAAGAGGCGGGGGCGCAGTTTCAAGATTTAAAGAGGAGCGGCGCCTGACCTCGAGGAGGCGGATCCAGGACTGTGCTTGACAGGAAATTAGGGCGGGGTCAGGCTCCGAGAGCAAGAAGAGGTGTGTGGTTCAGTGAGTGGGCGGGACTTACCCTGGGGTGGGGGCGGGAGAAGGAGCGGGGCGTGGTTACATGCCTAGGGAAGGGGCAGGGCCTGTTCAGAAAACGAAGGGCGGGGCCTGACGCTGGGACTGAAAGGGGCGGGGCCTGTAGTGAGATGAAAGGAAAGTTCTCCAGTGACAAAGTATTGGGGCTCGGATTTCGCCCTGAGTGAAGAAAGGAGATGGGGTTTTCCTAAGGCATCAGGAGTCCTCCAAGCCCCACCTTAATGGGGAAAGTAGCAGGTATTGAGTGGTGATTGTCAGGGTCAAGGGCAGAAACGAAAAGCCAGAACTTTGTCAAGAGTTAGGAAAAACCTGGCCTCACCTAACCTCGGTAAGGAGGGACTTTATTCAAAGGACCAAGCCTGAGAGAGGATCCGGCTTGTCAGAGTCTCTGGTCCTGCATTGTTTGTTGATCCAGGTCTCGTCTCACAGGTTCCAGTGACCTCTCTTCGCTGTCACTAACGGTCTCCAGGACCACAGGTGAGCAACCCTCCACAGTCCCTGCCCACTTGCTTGTAGGAAATGGGATTGGGAGGGTCCCTTCTGGAGAGAGAAGAATGAGTGTACCCACTTTGCAAGCTTTGTCCCTCCCTGCTGGTGTAAAAGGTTCCTTGTGTGCCCATATTTCCAAGACTGTTAGAAACTTGTTTTTTTTGTTGTTTTTTTTTTTTTTTTTTTTTTTTTTTGCTGATCACCTAAGTAGAGGCCCTTTTAGATGGTCCCCATCATCCTTTATCTTGGGCCTTGGAACTGAGTTTCAGAAATGATGTTAACACCCTCTACCTGGGTGAATCCACAAGTGATTTTCCTAAAACGACCTCAGTTTTATCCATCTGTAAGATGGGTTTCATACCCATTTGTTCCTTTGTGGGGATGGAGAAAATCAGATGAGGTGATGCTTACAAATTCACAGCCTTCCGGTTAGTAGTAACTGTTAGTGCATATTCGTGATAATAAGAGTAATGATGGCTGTTACTTAGACAGTCGTAGTTCTTAGACCATGTGCATTCAAATTATCCAGAAGCCTTGTTAAAGTGAGGAGAGGGAGCAGGCAGTGGCGATCTAGACCTCTAATCTACATAAGTGAGGCAGGTCGATCTCAGTGAGATCAGCTAGATCTATATAGTGAGTTCTAGGACAGCCAGGTCTACAGATAGAAACCCTGTCTCAATAACAACAACAACAACAAGGACTATTGCCAGTAATAGCAGTACATACCTATACTGTACCATAATGTTCCCAGCACAAGGGAAACTGAAGCAGGGGGATGGGCACAAACTTGAGGCCGTCAAATGAGTTGAGAACCAACCTGGCTTATAGAGGGACCCTGTATCAAAACACAAAACACAACCCACAGACAACCCACAAATAATATAAACAGAAGATATAGCTCAGTTGAGAGTTTACCTACCATGTGCAAGGCCCTGGGTTTGATCCCAGCACATGTATGGGGCCTATTGGTTCATATCTGTGATTTCAGTACCTAGGGAGTAGAAACAGGAAGATAGGGAGTTCAAGGTCACCCTCAGCTACATGTCATGTTCAAGGCCTGAGTGTCTTAGTTGTTTTTCTATTGCTAGGACAAAACACCATGACCAAGACCAACAGTTGATTGGACAGTTTTGGAGGGTGAGCCCATGACCGTCTTAGTAGGGAGACCATCAGGCAGGCAGGGAGAGGGTGGACCACGAGCTGAGAGCTCACCTTCTGATCCCTAAGCATAAGGCAGAAAGCACAGAAAGAGAAAGAGAAACAGAGGGAGAGATGGAGGGAGAGGAGACTAGGAATGGTGTGAGGTTTTGAATCCTCAAAGTCCATGCCCAGTGACACACCTCCTCCAACAAGGCTACACTTATTAACTCTTTCCAAAATGTTCCATCAACTGGAGATCAAGTTTTCAAACAGAGGAGTCTATGGGAGGCCGGGCAGTGGTGGCGCACGCCTTTAATCCCAGCACTTGGGAGGGAGACGCAGGCGGATTTCTGAGTTCGAGGCCAGCCTGGTCTACAGAGTGAGTTCCAGGACAGCCAGGACTACACAGAGAAACCCTGTCTCGAGAAAAAAAAAAAAAAAAAAAAAAAGGAGTCTATGGGAGCCATTCTCATTCAAAATATCATACTGGGCAACATAAAAGATTGTCTCAAAGTGAAATAAATAAACCAAAAAAACCCCTCCAGGGCTGGTGGTGTAGCCCAGTGATAAAACCTTTGTACAAGGCCCTGGGTATCACCCTGTCTTAGTTAGGGTTTTTGTTGTTGTGAAGAGACATCATGACCATGACAACTTTTATAAAAACATTTAATTGTGGCTGGCTTACAGTTTCAGAGGTTTAGTTCATTCTTGTCATGGTAGAAACCAGAATAGCCTGCAGGCAGACATGGTGCTGGAGAAGGAGCTGAGAGTTCTACATCTTGATCCGCAGGCAACAACAGGAGACTGTGTACCACACTGGGTGTAGCTTGAGAATATGAAAACTTAAAGCCCATCCCCACAATGACACACTTCCTCCAGCAAGGCCACACCTACTCCAATAAGGCCATACCTTCTAACAGTACCTTATGGGTCTATGGAGCCAAATTATATTCAAACTACCACACCTTGGCTGTCCTAGAACTCATTCTATAGACCAGGCTGGCCTCAAACTCAGAGATTTGTCTACTTCTGTCCCCCAGGTGCTGAGATTAAAGGTGTACACTGCCACTACCACCCAGCTTACTATAGCAACTCTCACAAAGAAAAACATTTCATTGAGACTGGCTTACAGTTCGGAGATTCAGCCCATCGTTGTCACTGCAGGAAGTGTGGTGGCATGCAGGTAGACATGGTGCTGGGAAGTAACTGACATTTCTGTATCCAAGGCAGCAGGCAGCAGGAAGAGAGAGTGATAATGGGCCTGGCTTGGCCATCTGAAACTGCAAAGCCCACCCCCAGTGACACGCTTTCTCCAGGGCCACACCTCCTAATAGTGCCACTACCAAATTCAGAACCACATTCATTTTGATAACTAAAACAAATCAAAGCACATAAAGCACTTTAAACAAATATTAACCGACGAGACAGTATTTCTACTGTCTTCAGCCTTGACCTTCATGAGATATTAAATTATTTACTATCTCTGTCTACTTACTGTGCGAGCCTATCTCCAGGCCCTCTGTGTAATTCTCAAGGCCTAAGTTTCTACTGTCTGAGATAGGCTAGGCAACCTATCCCCTGCCTTCAATCTAATGTTTTTAAGATCTAATGTCTCAATATTTTACTGCCAATGTCTACTTACTGTTTAAGCTTATTTCCAGGCCCTATTTTTTGTCCTACCAGGCAAAGAAAACTCATAAATGAGTAGACCATGTTCAAAGATCCCGAGAAACTGTCCTAGCAAGACTTTTTCAAATCTCTAAACCATTTTTTCATTCAATCTCCCTGACTCCGCTCTTCTGTGGGGCTTAATATTTGCTGTGTCTGTCATCTTAAACTCTTTGTATCAGCCCTGAACAGAAGGAAGACATCCCCATGTGGCGGCTCCAACATCTGTATGCCCTTCCATTCTTAAAAACAATTAAGCCGGGCGGTGGTGGCGCACGCCTTTAATCCCAGCACTTGGGAGGCAGAGGCAGGCGGATTTCTGAGTTCGAGGCTAGCCTGGTCAACAGAGTGAGCTCCAGGATAGCCAGGGCTACACAGAGAAACCCTGTCTCGAGAAAACAAAAACAAAAACAACAAACAAACAAACAAACAAAAACAAACAAAAAACCAAAAACAATTAAATCAAAATTTAAAAGTCTGTCCTTTAATTACCTGCTTGTAGGAAGCAGGCAGGTAATACTGTCTGGCTCTCTGCCTCAGAGCAGCCAGCCTGTCTCTTTGCACAGCAGGGGATCCCAGCATCTCTAAGCTGAGGCTCTCCCTGTGTTTCTTTGTTCAAGTTTCTCTGACCCCAGCCCCATGCGTGTGTAGCCACATGAATTGCTCTGCTCTGCTCTCTGAGAAGCCAATTCTCCCCTCTTTTTTAGACCTTTATCACTGCGTGTGTGTCATCCATCCGAGAATTCTTAAATTAATAGTGGATTCTCGCCTTCCACTTTGGCTCTGTGTCATGTTGCGTGTAGCTTTTGCTACCCTAACAAAAACTCTGGGAAAGGACTGCGCTACCAGCCCTTGCCTAGAGAATAATGGATCCATAAAGAAAAAACACAGACTCATACAGTTGCTCTATTTCATCTTACCTTTATTGGCACAATTGAGGGTGCTCTCAGTCTACCTCGGCTAGTATGCCCTTCCAAGAACTCCCAACTCAGCTCCCCAAATCAACTTCAGTTGCTCAGCCACCATCAGTCCCAGCTCAGCCTTTCCAACCTCTGCCCAAGATCTCACATGGCTGCTTGACTTTTCTCCCTCCCAAGCATGGCAGAAGGACCCAGGAGTCCTGCCTATTCTTTCTGCCTAGTAATTGGCCCATGGCATCTTTATTGATAGATCAGGAACCTGCTGGACAGTGGTGGCACATGCTTTTAATCCCAGTACTTGGGAGGCAGAGGCAGGCGGATTTCTGAGTCCGAGGCCAGCCTGGTCTACAGAGTGAGTTCCAGGACAGCCAGGGCTACACAGAGAAACCCTGTCTCGAAAAACAACAAAAAATACATGCTTGGAGTCCCCATATTTGGGGATGCTGAGGCAGAAAGATCTCAACTTTGAAGTCATCCTGTTTATATAGTGAGATTCTACCTCAAACAATCCAACCCCCGCCAAAAAAATGAGAAAGATACTTTATCTCTTGAGATTTGGAAGACAGAGCCAGCTGGATCTTAGCAGTGTGAGGACTCTGTAACCTCAGTGGTTGTCTAGACCTAGACTTCTCTCAGGGTGATGCCAAAAGTCCTGGTGCAGGCACAGGAAATGAGAGTTTCAGAGG
>NW_021604758.1:828373-840453 GCF_004785775.1 Grammomys surdaster | reverse complement strand
AGCCAGGGCTACACAGAGAAACCCTGTCTCGAAAAACCAAAAAAAAAAAAAGAAAAGAAAAGAAAAGAAAAGAAAAAAAAACAAAACAAAGTACCAGTTCTACATCAGACTCAGTGCTAGTCATTGCTGGGGACACAGCAGTGACTGAGATAGCCCCAGCCCTATCCATACAAGACTCCTTACGCAGACAAGGAAACAGGTCTATAAACAAAGGTGAGATTATAAACGGCACTGATGGCTGTGAAGAGATCATGGGGTCAGTGACATTCAAAAGTAGGGTGGGGACGGGTTGATGGAGCAGGGCCGGTGGAAGGACAAATACCTTCATTCTGACGTGCCAGACACAAGCAGAACTCTGGGTAAAGTGGGAATGTGGCAGGCATGGTTCCCACTATTCAGTTCTCAAGCTGAGTGTCTTCACATGACAGGCAAACTCAGATTTTCTGGACCCTGTCTACATGCATAGCCTGGAAGCCATGTTTTCCATTTGATTGTTGGAGTTCAGTATCTAAGTTACCCAGGCTAGCCTGGAAGAGCCACAGTCCTCCCTCCACAGGATCCCATGCTAGGATGACAGTGGTGTGCCTCCACACCCAGCTCCCAGGAGTCTGTTGAAGACCCCCAAGTAGAATTCCCTGAGTTTAGGTTTGGTCTGGTTTAGACAAGATCTCACCCTTTAGCCTAGACTGACCTGACGTTTGCTGTGTAGCCCAGGCTAGCCTCAAACTAATGGCAGCTCTCCTGCCTTATCATCTTAGAACTGGGATTAAAGTCACATGCCGCAATACCTGGAAGTTCAAATTTGTTTCTGCATCTCCAGGTTCATCCAGCATCTAAGAAGGGTTTTCCAGAGCAAAGTATTTTGAGGTTGGTCCTGTCAGGTCCCCTCTGGACTCAAAACCTCAGCATTCCCTATCTCATTGGAAGGGAACTTGGCATTTACTGATCTCACCGATCGGATGAGATAAGGGTACATGAAAACTGCCTTGTAAGGGGCAAAGTTCGGGCTGCCAGGAGCCACTCCCGGGAGCGTGGAGAAAGGAAGGGCAGCAGGCAGGGCAGGAGGAGGGATCTGGCAGACACTGGGATACTATGTGATCAGTCCCTAGCCAGTAGCTTTCACAATAAGTCCAGTCGGCTGAGTGACCCTCCCTGCTGAGTGACTTCTGGGCCCATTTGCTTCCTCTGGCTTCCCCTAGTCCTGTCTGGGGAATGATGGGAGATTGGTTTCCATTACATCATCATGGAATTTTACTAGGGAAGTGATGAGGTCCCACTAGGTATGTAGCATGGCTGTTACCCTCTCCTCCCCTCCCCTCTGCAAAGTAGGGGTGAGCCTGAGATTTTGGGAGCTAGGCTAGGGTGCAAAGTAGGCAGTACCCCGAGTTTGACCAGTTTCTTCAGGCCCAGGGTGGACTTTCAGGATGGAACCTGTACACAATTTATTTAGAACTGCTCATGTCTGCCAGCTACACACATACACACCCCGAATCCACTCACAGCTCTCCCTTTCCCCCTGTTCCACAAGTTCCTGGCAACACTCTCGTTTCTGGTCTGAGGGCTTTAGTGGATGGCCGGTGTTGGGGGGCCTCTTGAGTTCCTTTGGGGACACCTTGATACCAGGTCCCCAACATAAAGAACTGAAGGGACAGCTGGAAGGGATAAAGGATCGGGGAACGGAAGCCCCAGGAAGTCTACCTTGGGGACAGGGTGGGGGAGTCTGTGTTAGATATCGTGTCTGATGGTGTCTGACCTTCACCTTTCTTTTCTCTTCCTTCCACAGATGAATTGGGTGAGTATCAGAAGGCAGGTGTTGGTTTGGGAGGATGAGGGTCCTGGTACTGGTAGAGCTGGGACATATCTTGTTTGATGGGAGTGGGTTCCGGTGTGATTCGAGGAGTACCGGGGATCCAAGCAAGGGATGTTCCCAGGCTCCAGCACATTCTGCAGGTGTCGGTGTTTCTGTGCTCTGTGGCCAGTGCTCGCTGATGGGTGGCAATGGTCTTTCTTGTACTAGGCCCAGTGCCAGGCACCAGGAATCCAGCTTTGAACAAAATTAAATCACTACCCTGGAGGAGCTAACAGTGTGGACTGTGGAGTCAGAAGAGAACAGAGAATGAGAAACAGAAAGAGAACAGAGAAAGTGAGGTGAAGGGCAAGCCTTGGCCCAGCGCAGCCACAGCCGGGCTCGCCCAGGTCTCAAGACCTCAGCACTTGAAGGCAGAGGCCGAAGATCAAAGAGAATTTGAGCCAAAGGGTGGTGGTGCACACCTTCAATCCCAGCCCTCAGGAGGCACAGGCAGGCAGAGCTCTGAGTTCAAGGCCAGCCTGGTCTACAGAGCGAGTTCCAGGACAGCCAGGGCTACACAGAGAAACTCTGTCTCAACAAACAAACAAACAGACAAACAAAAAACAAGTGAGGAGGAGGAGGAAGAAAGAGAGAGAGAGAGAGAGAAAGAGAGAGAGAGAGAGAGAGAGAGAGAGAGAGAGAGAGAGAGAAAGGAAGGAAGGAAGGAAGGAAGGAAGGAAGGAAGGAAGGAAGGAAGAAAAGACAGTGAAAGAGAGACAGAGGGCTGGAGAGATGGCTCAGTGGTTAAGAACACTGACTGCTCTTCCAGAGGTCTTGAGTTCAAATCCCAGCAACCACATGGTGGCTCACAACCATCTGTAATGAGATTGGATGCCCTATTCTGGTGTGTCTGAAGACAGTGACAGTGTATTCATAAATAAAATAAATAATAAATCTAAAAAAAAAAAAAGAAAGAGAGAGAGAACTCGAGTGCAATCTGAGCTGCATAGTGAGTTTTAGGCTAGCCTGGGCTACAAAGTGAACAAGCAGAGAGATAAAAGGGCAGGGAAGAGAAAGGGAGCAAGGTAAAGAGGTGTGACTTTCACAGAAGTGGGCAGCAGCATGAGGTGCCTTATGGGTTGAATGGAGGGAAATCTGGGAACTAGGAGAGAAGAAGAAGTTAGTGGCCCTGAGGGTCACCAAGCTAGGTGGGTGCAAGAAACAGAAGGGGTGCAGCTGTTTTGTTTTTTTCATTGTTGTTGTTTTTCCTGTTTTGTTTGTTTTTGAGACAGGGTTCCAAATAGCCCAGGTTGAAGTTGGGCAGTGGTAGTGCACGCCTTTGATCCCAGCACTTGGGAGGCAGAGGCAGGCAGATCTCTGTGAGTTAAAGGCCAGTCTGGTCTACAAAGTGAGTTCCAGACAGGGCTAAACAGAAAAGCCTTGACTTGAAAAATCAAGAAGAAAAGAAAAAAGTAGCCCAGGCGGGCCTTAAAATAACCGTCTAGCTGAGGATGACCTTAAATTTCTGCTCCTCACCTCCCTCTGTCCCCGGGGCTGGGATTGGATGTGGTACTGAGGTGGAACCCAGGGCTTTAGCCCTGTGCATGTTGGGCCAGCACTCTACCAATTGAGCTGGAGCCTTGTTGGTTTATTTGAGGCAGGAACTTACCATGGGAAGGATCAAATTCACACCGCCATATTAAGCACTGTTATACAACTGAGCCACACCCCAGCCCCTCACTGGGGGATTCTAGGCAGGGGCTCTACCACTGAGCCACGCCCCCAGCCCCTCACTGGGGGATTCTAGGCGGGGGCTCTACCACTGAGCCACGCCCCCAGCCCCTCACTGGGGGATTCTAGGCGGGGCTCTACCACTGAGCCACGCCCCCATCCCCCTCACTGGGGGATTCTAGGCAGGGGCTCTACCACTGAGCCACGCCCCCAGCTCCTCACTGGGGGATTCTAGGCAGGGGCTCTACCACTGAGCCACGCCCCCATCCCCCTCACTGGGGGATTCTAGGCAGGACTCTACCACTGAGCCACGCCCCCCAGCCTCTCACGGAGAATTGTAAGGCAAATTCTACTAATGAACTCTATCCACATTTGAGGCAAGTTTTATGTGGGGGTATTGTTGACTTTTACTGCCAAGGAAATCGGAGCCATGGGAGTCTTCTAGGCAAAAGATGGACAGGTTGGTACTAACAAAATCCCTTTGGCTGTGTGAAGTGCACAAGTACAAACTGGCAGCTGCCTTTGTCCAATTGGGGGACGGATGGTGAGTGGAGCAAGTAGAGAAGGCGCCTCGCGGGAAAGTGAATACGGAATTGAAGTAGAGGCACAGCGATGGAACTGCTGCGTGCCTTTCCTTCTAGCATTTGTCTGTTTCTGCAGCACTAGAGAGGCAGAGGCAAGAGGAGCTTGTATTGAAGAACAGCCTTGCTACACAGCAAGACCCTATCTCAAAAACCCAAGGGGAGAGGCTGGCGTGCTGGCTCCATGCTTAAAAGTGTTAGTCGTTCTCCCAGAGAAGCCAAGTTGGATTTCTAGCAGTCATGTTGAGAGACTCACACCCACCTGTAACCCCAGTTCCAGCACATGTGACACCCTCCTCAGGCCTCTGGACCTGGGCACTCGTTGGCACACACCCCTATATAGGTACATGCATATGCATATGTAATGTACAGATCTTTAGAGGATTGGAAAGCTATCTCAGAAGTTGAGAGGACTGGCTACTCTTCCCAGCGTCCATACGGCTCCTCACAACCATTTTTAACTTCAATTCTCAGGATTCTGATGCCCTCTTCTGGCTTCTGAGAGCACTGGACCTTCCAAGTGATACACAGACATATATGTAGGCAAAACACACACACACACACACACACACACACACACACACACTAAAATTAAGTGGGAAAGACTTTAAGAAAATCAAAGGTGAGCCAGGGTAGTTGTGTACACCTTTAATCTCAAGATTCTTAGGCAGAGGCAGGTGGATCTCTTGAGTTCTGGGCTTCACAGAGAATAAGAATTGGGAGCCAGGGCTTCACAGAAACTGTGCCTCCAAAAAAATAAACCAAAAACAAACAAAAAAACCAAAACAAATGAAACAAGCAAACAATAAGAGTGAAGTGCAGGGTGTGGCGTATATCCCAGCAGAAGAGGGTGGATCTCTGTGTCTTCAAGATCTGCCTAGTTCCAGGCTAGCCACGGGTACACAAGGAGATCCTGTCTCAGAAAACCAAAATCAAATCAAAACAACAACCAACGAAAGACAAAAAAGCAAAACCAAGCGGGGAAAGTGTGGGAAGGTGGGAAAGGAGCCTAGCCCCATCCCTCCCCAGCCTCACGGATCTCCTCCGTTTGTCCCGCAGAAATCATCGACGAGTACATTAAGGAGAACGGCTTCGGCCTGGACGGGACACAGCTGAGTGAGATGCCACGCCTGGTGCCCCGCGGGCCTGCCTCACTGAGCAGCGTCACGCTGGGCCCCACTGCACCACCGCCTCCGGCCACGCCGTCTTGGAGCTGCACACTGGGCAGGCTGGTGTCACCCGGCCCATGCCCACGGCCGCACCTAGTCATCACAGAGCAGCCAAAGCAGCGTGGCATGCGCTTCCGCTACGAGTGCGAGGGCCGCTCGGCCGGCAGCATCCTCGGGGAGAGCAGCACCGAAGCCAGCAAGACCCTGCCCGCCATTGAGGTACGTGTTGTGCTGCTGTTCCCTTGCTATGATGCCTGGGAATAGCATTGCCGGCCTTCCATCCATCCGCAAACCTTAAAAGGGCCTGGGCTGGTGGCTCACCTTTATAAAGCCCGGCGCTGCCAGAGTCTTGGGGAGGATAGAGGAGCCACCCTGGATTGCAGTGTGTGGCCCTTTCTGTAAAACAAGACAACAACGGGCTCTGTGATATCGCGCGTGAGGCTGTTCCGATGACAAATCTGCATCTGGATCCCAAAGGCGTGCCGTCCATAGTTACCCTCAACATCCCATTTCGCCACTAGAGGGAAGCACTCACTCAAACTCCTCCGTGTGAAGTGTATGTCACGGAGTAGGCCTTGCAATTCTGGGCCGCTTTCAGAGACCAGGCCAGCAGAGCCCAGACACAGAGCCAGAGCAAAATGGAGAGAGTCGGTCCAGTCTACTGGGACCGGTTATCGTCTCCCCCGTCATCTATGACTACTGAATAAGAAATCAGGTTTTCTACTGGATTTTTTTTTCAGCAATGGGGATTGAACCTAGGGTTTTTTGTTTTGTTTTGTTTTGTTTTGTTTTGTTTGTTTGTTTTTTGTATTTGTTAGGCAGGGAAGGGCTCTACCACTGAGCCACATCCAAGGCCTTCTGATTTTAATTTTTTATTTTGTTGCCCAGGTTGGTACTTAACTGTTTATCGTTCTTCAGCTTGAAAGTAGATGGAATTACAGGCTTCTACTATCAGGCCTGGTTTTTTTTGGTGTGCATGCTTGTTTTTTGAATTGGAATCTTTAGACGTTTCCCAGGCTGACCCCAAACACTGCTACTCATGAAGAGATTCTCCTGTCTCAGCCCCTACCCAAAGTTCGGCAAAACTACAGGTGTATGCCATCCTGTCCAGCTAGCTTGTCTCTCTGACTCTGTCTCTGTCTGTATGCCCATCTTTCTCCTTTCTCTCTCTGAGTTATGTTTGCTCAGCTCTTAGGACTACATCTGCCATGCTTGGTGACACAGGCCTTTCATCCAAGCAGGTAGGAAGCAGAGGCAGCCAGATCTCTATGAGTTTGAGGCCAGCCTGGTCTACATAGTGAGACCCTGTCTCAAAAAAAAAAAAAAAGTACATTTTTTATGTGCTGGATGTAGTGGTACAGGCCTCCTACCACCCTGGAGGTGGGGGCAGGGGGAGCAAGGGCTCCAGTTCACGCATCAGCTACATAAGTGAGTTCAAGACTGCCTTGGGCTTCATGAGGCTTATTTTAAAAATCCAAGAAAGAGCGGGACATGGTGGCTCATACCTGTACCGTAGCATCTGGAAGGCTGGGCCAGAAAAATCAGGAGTTCAAGGGCAGCCTGGTTACAAAGCAAATACGAGGAAACTTGGGCTATCTGCATACATGAGATCCTGTCTCAGAAACTGTATTTTAAAAGAAAAATCCAACAGAACAGGCGTAGGTAGGAAAGGAAGAGGCACAAGGAGGGAGGTGGAAGAGATGGCAAGGTTACCTGGCCACTGCTGGCGTGTTTCCAGCTTTGCATAGCTTTAGAGATCTTACGAAGTGCCTTTCCCTGGTTTTCTAGGGAGAAGAGGTGGGGTTAGCAACAAGGGAGGCCCAGGGATCCCGGATGGGGACAGGGTTCCGCCAAGTTCCCAACAAGCCCGTGTCTTCCTACAGCTTCGAGACTGTGGCGGGCTGCGGGAGGTGGAGGTGACGGCGTGCCTGGTGTGGAAGGACTGGCCACACCGGGTACACCCACACAGCCTCGTGGGGAAAGACTGCACGGACGGCGTCTGCAGGGTGCGGCTGCGGCCCCACGTCAGCCCCCGGCACAGGTACCAGACCCTGACCTTCGACCCCAGTTTCTTCTCACTTCTGCTCGTGGAGATTCCAAAGGCGAACGAATGTCAGCGCCTGGAAAGCCCAGGTCCCAGGTCTTAGCCAGACTCTCGCTATTGCTCATCTTGGATAGATGGGGAAAGTTAGGCGTGTACCCCACGGGTCTGAAAACCGACCGACTGCACGCATTCACATCCGTTCCGTATTTGCTTTTCCGTTTGCTTTTTGAGATAGGGTCTTGCCATGTAGTCACAGCTAACTTGGAATTGGAGCTCCTCCGGACTCAGTCTCCATAGGCAGATACCCCAGATCCGTTCACACCTATTCTGTTCATCTCTGTTCTGTAGAGGAGGAGACGGGGTCAGAAAGGGAACGGAACACAGATGCACAGTTAACTCGGAGCTGCCCGTGGACTCCAGACCCGACTAACGGAGTTGCCCGTATCAGAGGATGACTTATGAGACTCGGTTCTCTCCTTCTACTGTGTGGCTTCCTGGGTTTTCCTCGGGTCGTTAGGCTGGCTCACAACCTTTACCTGCTGAGCCTCCTAATTAATCCTAGTTTTTGTTTTTGGAAGCAAGGACTTACATAGGCCAGGTTAGATTCAAAATCTACCATTGTAGCCGAGGATGACCTTCGCTTTTTTCTCTTTTGACAGTCTCGCTATGTAGCCCAGGCTGGCCTGAAACTTGTTACCTAGAGCAGAGATCTTCCTTCCTCTGCCTTCCCAGTGCTGGGATTAAAGAGTGTACCACCGTGCCCACTGACTTTGGAATTTATGATCCTCCTGCCTCTACCTCCTGAGAGCTAAGAGCACAACCACAGCCATTCATTGAGTATTTTATTTTATTGTTTGTTTTTTGAGACAGGGTTTTTCTGTGTAATAGCCCTGGCTGTCCTGGACTCGATTTGTAGACGAGGCTAGCCTCGAACTCAGAGTGATTCACCTGCCTCTGCCTCCTGAGTGTTGGGATTAAAGGCGTTTACCACCACGCCTAACTCATTTAGTCTTTTAATTACTTAGTTTAGAGTGAGTGTCTTTCTGTGTACCATAGGCTAGCCTCAAATTCAGGATCGCCCTGCTTCAGCTTCCCCAGTGCAGAGAGCCAGGCTTTCTTTACACCTTTTTGATATAAAGGAGCCTGCCTAGCATTTCTATACGGGAAAAATCAGGCAAGTTCTTGGTCTCACTACACTACGACTCCTGGTGGCCTGTGAGAGGTTAAAATCCCAGGTCTTTCCCATGCTCCTCCTTGTGCTGTGTCTACAGCATCTGCACAGCTGTCTGTACTGTCCAGAGGGTGCCACCCTCACAGCCTATCCTGTCTCCCACTCAGCTTTAACAACTTGGGCATCCAGTGCGTTAGGAAGAAGGAAATTGAAGCCGCCATTGAGCGAAAGATCCAGCTGGGAATTGACCCCTACAACGGTAAGCGCCCCACTTGTCTCCCTAGCCCCTGGCCCTTCAGCTGGTTTTTGTTTGGTTTGGTTGGTTGGTTTTGGTTTTTCTTTTTTCATTTTTTTTTTGTTTGTGTTTTTTGTTTTTTGTTTTGTTTTTTTTTTTTTCCGATACAGGGTTTCTCTGTGTAGCCCTGGCTGTCCTGGAACTCACTTTGTAGACCAGGGTGGCCTCGAACTCAGAAATCCTCCTGCCTTTGCCTCGAGAGTGCTGGGCCTAAGGGTGTGCGCCACCACTGCCTGGCTTCTTTTCTTTTTTAAGAAATTAAAAGATATCACATGTATTTATCTTGTGTGCATACGTGTGGGGTTGGCATGGTGTGAGCACACCTATGGAATGCCAAGGGCACCCTGCGGGAGAAAGTTTTCTCCCTTGTGGGCTTCAGCAAATGGAATCAGGTTCTCAGGCTGTGCAGCAAGTGCCTCTCACTGCAGAGCCATCTCACTGCCCCTTTCTTTGATTTTTTCACTTTGGGATTCAAGACAAGGTCTCAACGTAGGCCAGGCTACCCTGTGACAGAGGGTATCCTTGAACACTGGGTATTCTTACCTCTACCTCCCCTGTGGTGGGACAAGTGTCCGTCACCCCACCTTAGCACCCTTCCCCTTCATCACCGTGCCTGCAGCAGCTTAGCTGACCGCAGCCTCCCTTCGTTCTCTCCAAGCCGGCTCCCTGAAGAACCATCAGGAGGTCGACATGAATGTGGTCAGAATCTGCTTCCAGGCTTCCTATCGCGACCAGCAGGGACATTTGCACCGCATGGACCCCATTCTCTCTGAGCCTGTCTATGACAAGAGTGAGTAAAAGGATGCCATGTCCCTTGGGATTGAGTTGTCACAGGTGTGGGAAAGTACCTGGGACAGTGGCACGGATGAGCAGGGCATCATTGTGGGGTTTTGTTTGTTTTCTGTTTCCTTCTGGCTTGCTATACTTACACAGTGGCTTGGTTGCCCACAGTTTCAGGGGAGCTGGGTCTCCACTTCTCTCTTTTCCCCTCCTGGGCACATGGTGAGTGCCATAACCCCAGATATCACATTTACATCCAAAGTCAGGAATGGGCAGTGCCATCCCATATGCTTGTGGAGTCTGTACCTTGTCTGTTCCTGTATGTATTTCTCTTTCTGTCTGGCACTGTTATTGATGAGCCTTGTTCCTTGACAGTTCTGTACACATGCAGAGTGCATTATGGTTCCTCAGTGACCTCACCTCCGTCTTCTCTCCCCGCCATGGGACCCTTCTACACTCATAGCTCTGTGTTATATTTTGTAGTCCACTGATTTTTTTTTTTTTCCGAGACAGGGTTTCTCTGTGTAGTCCTGGCTGTCCTGGAACTCACTCTGTAGACCAGGCTGGTCTCGAACTCAGAAATCTGCCTGCCTCTGCCTCTCAAATGCTGGGATTAAAGGCGTGCGCCACCACTGCCGGGCAAGTCCACTGATTTTAATTGAGACTTCTGTATGACCACGGCTTAGGAACTGCCCGCTGGAGCCTGGTAGGCTCCCTGTTATCCTGCTTCCTTACTTCCTAAGAGCTGAGATGACCAGCATGAATTTCCATAATCCACTTGCTGGGACTAAGGAGCGAACCCAGGGTTTTGTGCATTTTAGGGAAGCACTTGAGCTGCACCCCCAGCCCTAGCCCTGTATGTATATATGTATGTATGTATGTATGTATGTATGTATTCATTTTTACTGTTTTAAGAGAAGATCCTAATAGGTACCTGAGCAAATTAGCAATCCTCCTGCCTCCACCTCTTCAGTGGTGGCCTTGCAAGCAGATACCACCCTGGCTAACACTACAATTTTTGCTCACAGCCTCTGTTCACCCTCTCATCGGTGGGGAGAGTTGGGTCATTGACTCTTCTAACCAATCAGCAGTGGACATGGGGAGTAGCTGTCCTGGCCCAGTCTAGCCTTTAGGATGATGGCTGACCTAAGGGAGGGCTCGGCACTCCTCACGGCTGATGAGGAGTGGTCCCTAGTTTTCAGAGCTGTTAACAAAAGAAGGACAAGGACAGCTGGTCATGCTAGACAATGGTGTGCTATAAGACACAAGGTCAGGTGGCCGAGACACAGTGACACAAACACACTTGTAGTTCCAACCACATGCGAGGCTCAGGCAGGAGGATGTGAAATCCAAGGCCAGCTTGGGCAGCCGATCAGTATTAATCCAGTTAATAAAAAAATGAGGGCTGGGGGCGTGGCTCAGTGGGAGAGCCCCTGCCTAGAATCCCCCAGTGAGGGGCTGGGGGCGTGGCTCAGTGGTAGAGCCCCTGCCTAGAATCCCCCAGTGAGGGGCTGGGGGCGTGGCTCAGTGGTAGAGCTCCTGCCTAGAATCCCCCAGTGAGGGGCTGGGGCGTGGCTTAGGGGTAGAGCCCCTGCCTAGGATGCCCCAGTGAGGGGCTGGGGGCGTGGCTCAGTGGTAGAATTCTCACCTAGCCAGTACAAGATCCTGTGTTCCATTACTTCCACTTTGGGAAACACAGTATTGCAGGTTGCAAACGCTCATCTGGGGACCTGTGTCACTCTCAACATGCCAAGTCTCCCTGAGTCTGAGGGTCTCCATTTGGACAGACACTAAATGGACTTCAAAGTAGTGTTCTAGCCATTGCCTGTCGTATCCTCCTGCTTAACCATCCTGAGTGTTCCACCTGGATGGGGTCTCACCTGCCCGTCAGCAAGCACCTCGGTGTGATGGCTCGACTGTCGCTTTTCCTTCTGCACTTCTTTTTAGAGTCCACCAACACGTCGGAGCTGCGGATTTGCCGAATCAACAAGGAGAGCGGGCCGTGCACAGGCGGTGAGGAGCTGTACTTGCTGTGTGACAAGGTGCAGAAAGGTGAGGGTCCATAAGCCACGCAGAGGACAGAGGGGGAAGAGGGCGCTGGTCAGACAGGGATGGAGCCAGAGCCACGGCTGCAGGGACAGGCAGGCGCAGGCAGTGGGTTTGCGAGCCAGCTCAGGTCTGCCAGGTATGAGGCCTGTGAGCCAACCGGGGCTGTGCAGTGCTCTTTCAGGATGCTGCCATGCTGGAGATGGCAACTGCACAGATACAGTCAGAGGGGCTGGGGGTGTGGCTCAGCAGGAGAGCACCTGCCAAGGATTCCCCAGTGAGGGGCCCTACTACCACTGAGCCACGCCCCCAGCCCCTCACTGGGGGATTCTAGGCAGGGGCTCTACCACTGAGCCACGCCCCCCAGCCCCTCACTGGGGGATTCTAGGCAGGGGCTCTACCACTGAGCCACGCCCCCAGCCCCTCACTGGGGGATTTTATACAAGCTCTGTACCACTGAACTATATACCCCTA
>NW_021604758.1:824357-828273 GCF_004785775.1 Grammomys surdaster | reverse complement strand
CTGGGGGATTTTATACAAGCTCTGTACCACTGAACTATATACCCCTAGGTTTTTTACACCAAATTTTTAGGGTCTTATGTAGTTTTCCAGGTTTTACTTTGAATTCACAATTCTCCCGCCTCAGTCTCCCTATCGATTACAGGAGTCAGGAGGATTGCTAATTTGCTCAGCTACCGTAGTGTAGTGGTATTACATGTCCTTGTCACCTACTCACTTTTGTATAGAGAAGCTGAGTAGTTGAGTTTGTTTGTTTGTTTGTTTGTTTTAGACAGGGACTCACTGTATATTACTGGCTGGCCCGAAACTCACTGTGTAGACCAGGCTGTTTTAACATGATCAAGACTGTCTAGCCTCTACCCTCTGAGTGCTGGCATTAAAGGGGTGCACCACTATGCCTAGGCTCCCTGGGTCCTTTGATGGTTTGTAATCCTGGTTTGATTCGGGTAGAAGGAGTGAGTAGGGGCTCTGTGGACTGTCCCGTTCCCTTGGCTTAGCTGTATTCTTACTTTGACCCACCCTCCCAGAGGACATATCTGTGGTGTTCAGCACAGCCTCCTGGGAAGGTCGTGCCGACTTCTCTCAAGCCGATGTGCACCGGCAGATTGCCATTGTGTTCAAAACACCCCCCTATGAGGACCTGGAGATCTCGGAGCCCGTGACTGTCAATGTCTTCCTGCAGCGGCTCACCGATGGGGTGTGCAGCGAGCCACTGCCCTTCACGTACTTGCCTCGGGATCATGGTAACCGCTCAACCCACAGCTACAACGACCCTGGAGACCAGGTCCTTAGGGAAGCAGGAGAAGCAGAAAGCAGGCCTTGGGGCAGTAGCTCAGTCAGTTTAGGGCTTGCCTTGCAAGCATGAAGACCTGAGTTCAAATCTTAGCACTCTTGTAGAAAGCCAGGCAAAGGTGGCATGTCCCTAGCACTGGGAAGACGAGTCAGCTGGATTCCTGAGACTCTCTGGTCAGCCTAGTCTAACCAGCAAGTCCAGGCTGGCCAGCAAACCACAGGTCACTAAGAAACTATCTTAAAACAAAAGAACATAACAAAAGAGAAAGTTAGATAATAAACGAGGAATGACCAAGATTGACATTTGGTCTCCATACATGCATACAAAGGGAGAAGGAGAGAGTCGGGGTGAAAGCAACTGGATTAGCCAGTGCAAAGGTCCTGATGTAGGATCCAGAGAGAACTGCATTGAACTTTTATCCTATTGGGATACAGAAACCTACTTGCATGAGTTAGTGAAGAGCCTTTCCTTTTTATAATGTCCTCTGTGACCGACTATCATGGCGACCTCTGTATTTAACGATGTATGACTTTTGAATGCTTCTGTTTTCCTGAACAGACAGCTACGGTGTTGACAAGAAGCGAAAGCGGGGACTGCCTGACGTCCTTGGAGAGCTGAGCAGCTCCGGTGTGTCCCTCCACCCCTGCCTACGCTCATCCCCAGGTCCCCGGGAGAGGACAGGTCACCTGCTTGGGGTGGGTGGATTGGTGAGATATGGAACCCCCATCTTCCCCTTCCCCCAGATCCACACGGAATCGAAAGCAAGCGTCGGAAAAAGAAACCAGTGTTCTTGGATCACTTCCTGCCTGGCCACAGCTCAGGTGAGTGTGGCGTCTGTAGCCCCTCCTTCCCCTCCTTTTCATAATTTAAAAAGAATATCTTATTTTCTATGTGTGGGTATTTTGCTTGCACATATGTGTATGTGCCCTATGCATGCCTGGTGCTTCCAGAGGCCAAAAGAGGGTGTCAGACCTTCTAGAACTGGACTTACTGAAGGTTGTGAGCTTCCAGGTGGATGCTGGGAATGGAACCTGGGTCCTCAGGCAGAGCAGCCAGTGCTCTCAACCACGGAGCCATCCTGAGCCCTTTCCTGGTTTCTTTATAGCCTCTGAATGCTTGCCCAGGGTCAGTAGCTGACCATACATCTAGCAACATGGAGTAAAACGAATAAGGGGTCAAGAAGTCTGTCAGGGGCTCTCATCTATGATCCCAGCACTCAGGAGGCTGAGGCAGGGGAATTACCAAGAGTTGGAGGCCAACATAGTCTATGTAAAGTTCCATGAGACACTGAGGGGCTACAATGAGAGACCCTGTGTCAAATATATCTTCCCACAGAGGAGGTACTCAGAAGGCTTTAGAGTCAGAGTAGGGGAGGCTTGTGCTCTCTGCAGGGCATGGTAGCCAAGCTGTTCCACATCTCTGAGCCTCGGGGCTCCTTACAAAGTCTTTTTTTTTTTTTAAAGATTTATTTATTTTATGGATGTGAGTACACTGTTGCTGTCTTCAGACACACCAGAAGAGGGCATTAGATCCCATTGCAGATGGTTGTGAGCCACCATGTGGTTTCTGGGAATTGAACTCAGGACCTCTGGAAGAGCAGCCAGTGCTCTAAACCACTGATCCATCTCTCCAGCCCTAGAAAGTCTTTTAAAAATACCTTTTTAATTTATTTTATTATTTTATTTATCACTGTGATGACATGTGTATCAGATGGGTACAGGAGGTGTGTCACAGTACTTGTATGGAGGCCAAAAAACAACTTTGGGAGGCTGTGTGTGGTATTGCACACCTTTAATCCTACCACCCAGGAGGCAGAGGCAGGTACATCTCTGTGAGTTCGAGGCCAACCAGGACTGTCTACACAGTGAGACCCTGTCTCAAAACAAAACAAAACAAAACAAAACAAAAAATCAGAGCAAAACACAAAAAGCCACCTTTTTCTGTTCTTTCATTCCATCATTACGAAAGGATTCATGGGTTGAACTCAGGGCATCAGGCGTTCACAGTAAGTATTTCACCTGCCAGACTATCTACCCAGACCTGGAAGGGTCTTTACAGACCTGGGCTTGCACATCGCTGTTCACTCAGGGCTTGGCTGTAGCTGACTTGGTAGCTAGCCAGTCATTTGTCATGCCCAGAGCCCTGCATTCATCCCCAGCACCACACAGTTTGGATGTGGTGGCACACTCCTGGGACCTCAGCTTTTCAGAAGTAGAGGCAGGAGGATCAGAAGTTCAGGGTTATCTTAGCTATAATATATATGAGTTTGAGGCTTATGTGTTCTAAATGAAATCCCATCTTAAGACAAAAACTGATGTAATCTCTGACTGTATCATATGAACGTGTCAGGGAAGCTAAGCAGGCTCTGGCCTGGTGAGTACTTGGATGGGAACTGGTACAAGAACATAGGGTACTTACTGTAGGTTGAAATGTTTATTTTATTTTTTGTTTTTTTGTTTCAAGAAACTTTCTTCTTAAATTTAAGAGAGCTTGGATGGGTTCTAGAGAGAGAGGTGGTTCAGTTGTTAAGAGCATTGGCTGCTCCTGTGGAGGATCAGGGTTCGATTCCCACCACCCACTTGGCAGCATACAAACCGTTTCTAACTCCAGTCTCAGGTGATCCATCGCCCTCTTCTGGCCTCCATGAGCACTGCATGCACCTGATGCACAGACAAAATACTTATGTGTATAAGAATATCTTTTTTTTTTTTTTGAGACAGAGTTTGTCTGTGTGGCCCTGGCTGTTCTGGAACTCACTCTGTAGACCAGGCTGGCTCCAAACTCAGAAATCCACCTGCCTCTGCCTCCCAAGTGTTGGGATTAAAGGCATGTGCCAGCACCGCCCGGCAAGAATATCATTTTAAAGCCAGACAAGCATCTTGCCTCAGGCTCGCAAATACTGGGATTACAGGTGCCCCATTACATCCAGCAAAAGCAGTTTAAAATTTTCTTGTTTTGCCGGGCGGTGGTGGCGCACGCCTTTAACCCCAGCACTTGGGAGGCAGAGGCAGGCGGATTTCTGAGTTCCAGAGTTCGAGACTAGCCTGGTCTACAGAGTGAGTTCCAGGACAGCCAGGACTACTCAGAGAAACCCTGTCTCGAAAAACCAAAAAAAAAAAAAAAAAA
>NW_021604758.1:786475-824257 GCF_004785775.1 Grammomys surdaster | reverse complement strand
ATTTTAAAGCCAGACAAGCATCTTGCCTCAGGCTCGCAAATACTGGGGTTACAGGTGCCCCACTACATCCAGCAAAAGCAGTTTAAAATTTTCTTGTTTTGTAATTTTTTTTATTTATTATATGTAAGTACACTGTAGCTGTCTTCAGACACCCCACAAGAGGGCATCAGATCTCATTACAGATGGTTGTGAGCCACCATGTGGTTGCTGGGATTTGAACTCATGACCTCTGGAAGAGCAGTCAGTGCTCTTAACCACTGAGCCATCTCACCAGCCCAGTTTAAAATTTTCTTAACTAAATTAAGTTTCTCATCATCTCTGTGTGAGTGTGAGTGCCCACATAGAGGTCAGAAGACAACTTTGAGGACCAGTTCTCCCCACCCCCGCCCCCACCCCCACCCCTTGCACTGTGGTTCTGGGAATCAGCTTTGCTCGCTCAGGTTTGTATAGTAAATATTGTCAGCCCGGTTGTTTGTTTGGGTGAGACAGAGTTTCACTTTGCAGCCTTGGCTGGCCTGGAACTCACAGAGATCCTCCTGCCTCTGCCTCTCAAGTGCTGGGGTTAAAGGTGGGTACCATGATATCTGGCCCTAATTTTGTTTTAATTTTAAGCCAGTCTGTCAGTCCAGCACAGGCTGGCCTGGAACTCATGGAATTCTAGCTCAGCCTTCCAAGGACTGGGGTTACAGGATTGAGCTACCAGGGCCAACTCAGTTATTTGATCTCATTTTAAAAGTCTCTCCCCCAGGCTAATAGTGGAGGATTGGCATTGAGTTTCTGGTCTTTCTTCCTGTATCTCCCAAGGTCTTTGGTTATAGGTTTGCACTGTCACTCTGTGTTCATATGGTCCTGGGACTTGAACCCAGGGCTTCATGGATGCCAGGCAAGCACTCTTCCAACTGAGCTATAGCCCTAGACCTAAATTTTACAGACATCCGGTAACAGACCCTAAGCGGTGTTCCTGCTTATTCCTTGTTCCTGCTTGTTCGCACATCTTCATGAGGTGGTGCTTTGCTTTTCAAAGTTTAAAAAAACAACAACAGAGATTCAGAGAGGTGACACGTCTTGTCCAAGGTCACAGGGTAGGGGATCTGCAGTGGGACAAGAAGCTGGACATGCGGTACATCTTTGTGGAGGAGCAGGGATGTGTGTGACCCTGACAGCAGCGAGCATGAGGATGGGATCCAGACACACACACACACACACACACACAGAGACACAGATACACACACACACGAATACGCACACACACACACACATGCACTCATGTGAACATACATACAACAAAAAGAAAAAAAAAATGGAAGAACGGCATTTCTCCCCATTACCTCAGCTTGTCCAGAGCACCCAAGTCCCAGCCAGTCTCCAATCACCTGAGCCAAGGCCCTCCCCCCCATTTGCTGTACCTTTGCCCTTGCTGGTTTTCATGCAGCTGGTATCCATTGCTTGGTGACTTTCCTCCCAGCAACCACCAATCCCTGCCCAGCTCCTCCAGCTGCCGTCATGTTTCCCAGGTCTCATGGCTCCGCCCTCATTCCTGAGGCCAAAGCCACTTGAAGCCTACATTGCGATAATTAGAAAACAACCTTGGAAAATAGCGTAGGAATCCCGAGTATGTGGTTTTTATGTGTCTCATGCAGCCCAGACCGATCTTAAACCCACAGAGATCTACCGGCTTCTGCTGGGATTAAAGCCAGTCCACGTCTGGCTAAGGTCATTTTATTTTTATTTGCATTTGCATCACATTCCAAACAGCAGACTGGAACATTATTTCTTCTTTTACAAAACCCAGGGGAGAGGTAACTGCTCCAGGAAGGGTCTGGTGGCCACAGGAACATCAGAGCCATTTCTCTTTTTTTTTTGTTTGTATTTTTTTTTTTGTTTTTTGAGACAGGGTTTCTCTGTATAACCCTGGCTGTCCTGGAACTCACCCTGTAGACCAGGCTGGCCACGAACTCAGAAATCTGCCTGCCTCTGCCTCCCCAGTGCTGGGGTTAAAGGCGTGCGCCATCACCGCCCGCCCGGCGCCATTTCTCTTTTCATTGTGTGGGTCTTCTGGTCGAAGGCAGCTGCCATGGGACCCCATGGTCTGGTTACCACAACACTAGAGACTGTCTAATTTCATTTTGTTGCTTCGAGAAACCCCAAGATCCTACTGCAGCTCCATGGGGGAGGAGGAAGGTGTTTATTTCAGCTTTAGGTCACAATCCATCACTGAGGGAAGTCAAGGCAGGAACTTGAAGTAGAAACCATGGAGGAACACCATGGCTGGCTTGCTCACTGCCAGACACATGCTTAGGTAGGTTTTTTTTTTTAATTTATTTTTATTTATTCACTTTACATCCTGATGTCTGTCCCCATTCTTGTCCTGTTCCCCCCTCCCACACTCCCAATCCCCTCCCCTTCTTTTCTGAGGGTGGAGGCCCTACCTGGGTATCCCTCCACCCTGGCACATCAAGTCTCTGCAGGGCTAGGCACAACCTCTCCCACTGAGACCAGACAAGGCAGCCCAGCTAGGAGAAAACGTATTCCAGACAGGCAACAGCTTTTGGGATAGTCACTGCTCCAGTGTTCGGGACCCACATGAAGACCAAGCTGCACATCTGATCTTGGGTGCTCTGGGCAAGCTGATACATATGGGGGGGGGAGAGTTACTGAAGGGGATTCAGGGTGGAGTTTAGGTAACTTTTTATTGAGCCCAAGACCTCCTGCCAAGGGACTGTTGTCGCTCACGGTAGGATGGACCTTCCTGTGTCAATTAACAATCAAGGCAATTCCCTATAGTCATACCCCTAGGCCAGTCTGATCTAGGAAGTCCCTCAATGCCTTTTCAGATGGACCACATTAAACTACTAGAGAGGGCAGGCATGGTGGTTCATACCTGTAAACCCAGGAATTGGGAGGCTGAGAACGGTGGTGAAGTCCACAGTGGATGCAAGAGAGTCTTTGTCTCTCTCTCTCTCTCTCTCTCTCTCTCTCTCTCTCTCTCTCTCTCTCTCTCTCTGTCTCTCTCTCTCTGTCTGTCTCTCTGTCTCTCTCTGTCTCTCTCTCAATCTCTCTCTCTCTCTGGCTCCTACTTTGGTTCTGTGAATAGAGAGCTGAGACTGACTCTTTACTGCCTCAGTTTGCTTATTAAAGAAGAATGGTGAAGCTGGGGACAGGGCTGGGTTATGTGCAAAGCCCGGGTTGGATATGCAGCAACACATAACTAAATCAGATGTGGTGGCATCTGGGAGGTGGACCCAAGAGAATCTGGAGTTCAGAGTCACTATGGGCTAGTTAGCGTATTTGAAGCCAGCCTAGTTTATAGTAGACCATATCTCGCTTTTAAGTTTTTTATAAAAAATATTTACTTATTCATTTTGCTTGTGTGTGGGTGCATACACACACAGATTGCATGTGGAGATCAGAGAACAACTCACAGGAGTCAGTTTTCTTCTTTCACCACGGGGGTTCCAGCTCTGAACTGGCCTCAGTCATCAGGCATGTCAGGAATCACCTTTAACCAATGAAAGTTCTGGATGGCCTGAGTCCCCGCCTTTATTCTCACTTCCAACCGCATGTGTGTATGTGTGTCGGTGTGAGTGTATGTCACAACTATGCAATCACCCACGGAAGCCAGAAGAGGGCGTCAGATCCCTCTGGATCTTGAGTTACAGGCATATTTGAGCTGCTGGAAGTAGGGGCTGGGAATCCAACCCTGGTCCTTTGCAAGAGCAGGAAGTGTTCTTAACCGCTGAGTCATCCCTCCAGCCCTGCAATCTTAAAGACGGGGTCTCGCGAAACTCACATGTGTTATACATGTATACGTTATACACAAAGGCGAACAGTCATGCACATTTAAAAAACGTGGTGTAAACCAAAAAAAAAAAAAAAAAAAAAAAAGCCGGGCGGTGGTGGCGCACGCCTTTAATCCCAGCACTTGGGAGGCAGAGACAGGCGGATTTCTTAGTTCGAGGCCAGCCTGGTCTACAGAGTGAGTTCCAGGACAGCCAGGACTATGCAGAGAAACCCTGTCTCGAAAAACCAAAAAAAAAAAAAAAAAAACGTGGTGTAGTGTGCTGGCCCGGTGGATACAGGCACCTGCCGTGCAAGGTTGGACCTGAGTTCTAGCGCCATCTAAAGGTAGCAGGAATGAAATGACTCCACAAAGTTAAACTCTGACTTCCTCCCATACACTATGGTAGCAGGTATGCCCGCATGCATGCATCACGTGTACATACACACACACACACACACACACACACACACACACACACACACTAAACATGAAAAAGAGTGATGGTACTTCCTTTCTACTCTGGTTAGGGGTTAAAGGCCCAAGATAGAATACGCTTAGTTCAATGGAGTCCAAGTTAGTTACTGTCTGGCCAGAGGTAGGCCCTAAACCCAGCCATTCTTCTCTCCTCACCAGGCCTGTTCCTCCCGCCATCAGCTCTACAGCCGGCAGACACTGATTTCTTCCCTGGTACCATATCCCTTCCCGGGTTGGAGCCTCCTGGCGGCCCCGACCTCCTGGACGATGGCTTTGCCTACGATCCTTCTGCCCCCACGCTCTTCACTATGTTGGACCTGCTGCCCCCAGCACCACCACTTGCCAGTGCTGTGGTGGGCAGCGGGGGTGCAGGGGCCACAGTTGTGGAGTCTCCTGGCCCAGAGCCCCTGTCACTGGACTCTTTTGCAGCTCCGGGCCCCGGGGATGTTGGTACCGCTAGCCTTGTGGGCAGTAACATGTTCCCCAACCAGTATCGAGAGGCAGCCTTCGGGGGTGGCCTCCTATCCCCAGGGCCTGAAGCCACGTAGCCTCTGAGGTGACAGAGGAGGCACTGGGTGAGGCGTGTGGTACAGCTCTCCGTCCCCGAAGCCAACCTTGATCAGTCTTCCAGCTTCCTCATCCTGAATCGGACATCTGCAGTGCTGGCGAGAAGATGGGGAGAGCTCTGGTTCTCTCTGAGCCCATTATACAGAATACTGAGTCCGAAGAGGAAAAAGGGGCTTCTGAAAGTGGCCCCTTCTCAGGACAGATTCTCAGAGATTGTACATAGGGGAGGAGGGAACAGATCGCCAGCCTTCTTCCCCAATCCTGAAGAAGGGACTAGGTTGTTTGTTCAGTTTTCCCAATAAAAAATAGTTTTTTGAGCTTTTGGGGCCTTCTCTCTTCTTTGCCTAGGAAACACTAGGTTTGTTTGTAGTTGAGAGGCTGGCCAAATGGCTCAGCGGTGAAGAGATATTGCTGCTCTTCCAGAGGACCCAGGTTCAGTCACAGCATCCACACAGGAGCTCACTCTGTGTGACAGCTGTTCTTGGTTGTCAACCTGACTACACCTGGAACTAAAACCCCAAAATGAAGGGTATGCATGTGAGAGATTTTTGCTTAATTTGAGGTAGGAAGACCCGCCAAGCAGTGGTGGCGCACGCCTTTAATCCCAGCACTTGGAAGGCAGAGGCAGGCAGATTTCTGAGTTCGAGGCCAGCCTGGTCTACAGAGTGAGTTCCAGGACAGCCAGGGCTACACAGAGAAACCCTGTCTCGAAAAAACAAAAAAAAAAAAAAAAAAAAAAAAAAGAAAAGAAAAATAAAGTATGAAGATCCACTTCTAATCTGGATCTTGACACAAGAAGACACACTTTTAATCCAGATCCATCTGGGCCACAGCTTCTGCTGGAAGCCTATATGGATGTGGAAGAAGGAAACTTTAGGTCTTTGTCTGCTTGCCATCGTCTTGCTAGCAAGTCCATTCCTTCACCGGCATTAGATTCATACACTGGGATTCCAGTGTATACTGAAGACCAGCTGAGACATCCAGCCTTGTAGACTGAGCATCTACTGGATTCTTGGACTTTCTGTCCATAGCCTGCCATTGTTGTATTAACTGGACCAGAGCCTATAAATCATTTAAATTAATCCCATATATATATGTGTATGTATGTGTATATACATATTTATATGTATACATACATATACACACATACATGTATAAATATACACATCTATGTATATATAGGTATATATGGGATTAATTAAAATTATATAATATATATTTGTGTGTGTGTATATCTCAGAGAAACATACACCTTCAGGCATAAACATAAAATAAATCTTTAAAAAAAGACTTTTCTTTTTTAAAGATTTATTTATTTCATTTATATGAGTACACTGTTGCTGTCTTCAGACACACCAGAAGAGGGCATCGGATCCCATTACAGATGGTTGTAAGCCACCATGTGGTTGCTGGGAATCGAATTCAGGACCTCTGGAAGAGCAGTCAGTGCTTTTTTTGTTTTGGTTTGGTTTGGTTTTTAGAGACAGGGTCTCTCTGTGTAGCCCTGGCTGTCCTGAAACTCACTCTGTAGACCAGGCTGGCCTCGAACTCAGAAATCCACCTGCCTCTGCCTCCCAAGTGCTGGGGTTAAAGGCGTGCGCCACCACCGCCTGGCAAGACTTTTCTATTTTTGTATTTTATGCATATGGGTGCATATGCATCAGAAGGCACTGGATCACTTAGGATTACAGTTAAGAGACTGGTTGTGAGCCGCTGTGTGAGTGCTGGCAATTAAACGCAGTACCTTGGCGAGAGTGGCCAACGCTCTCAATCGATTAGTCACCACTCCAGCCCATAAAATAAGTAAATCTTTAAAAAAACAACAACAAAACGTGTCTGGAATGCTGGGCTCCTCTTCTCGCAGCTTCCAGACCACCTCACCTCTCTAGGACTGGTCTCAGATTGTGCCACCCTACAAGCCCCGCCCACAAGCCGAACCACGCCCACATCTCAGAGCTCGTGTTCGCGGAAGTGCCTTTTGTGCAGCCCCGCCTCTCTCCTTCGTGCAACCTCTCACTTCCGCTTCCGGTGCGGGTCGTGAGCGCGCGCGAGCGCAGCAGTGGGAGGCGGCGACCAGCCGGTGAGTGCAGGCGTCCGACCCCGACCTCCAGGCTTCCGAGCGGTGGCAGTCGGGCCTCATCCTTGTCCGAGGCGCTCCGGGAATTGCCGTGGGTGTCCGCCGGGCCCCGAGGGTGGCCCTTTCTGCTTCCGGCCTGACAGGCCTCAGGCTGCGCCCCTCGCCCCTCCTCAGGCCCGAGTCCGCGCTTTGGGGTTCGGCACGGACCCTGGTCCCCAGACGCAACTCCGTTCCTGCCTTTCTCTCATCGCTCCCGCCCAGGGCCGCGGTCTTTCCTTTTTGCCTGCACGCCTGGCACGCTTCACATCCCTCCTTTAGATCTTGGCTGCCTGACGGTCTTCATCCTCTCCCCATGCCCTTTACCTGGCCTCACCCCTCCCCAAGCAGCATGTCCCTGCTGTGCTGTTGCCTCTGTCCACTAACCTATCTTACAACACTGCTGCACCCACCCCCGCACCATGCATGGGTCTTGCAGAGGGGTATTTGGGGTTCTTGTGAGTCCAGCCTTGGCAGCTAAGGATCGGTTTCAGACACTCCTTTTATTCCAAAAATTACATTTTTTATCTTTTTTTTTTTTTTCCCAGACAGCATCTCACTATGTAGCCTTCGCTAGCCTGGAACTTAGTACATAGACCAGGCTGGCTCCAAACTCAGACATCTGCCTGTCCTGCCTTCCCAACTGCTGAGATTCAAGGCATGCACTATCACTCCCGGCCAATTTAAAAAAAAAAAAAATTAAAGCAGGATCTCCATATTTAGGCTACACTGTCCAAGGCTTGCCTTGAACTCAAGGCAGTTCTCGTCAGCCTTCCAAAGGCTACCTACTCCATAGTCTTTCATATGGACGTTGGCACACAGAATCTAGGATGATTTCCAGAAGGAGGTCTTACCTAGGTCACCGGGAGCTTTCTCAGTTCTGGACCTTCTGCCACAGGACTGTTAGGAATCCTTTTGTGCACTCGGGCTGCAGCAAAGCTCCTCTCCCCTGAAGCCAGGGGACTTGGGATTGAGCATCAGGATCAACACCAACTTGTTAGAGGACTGGAACTCTCCCCACGTGGTCTTTGCAGTCTGTTTGATGTGTCTGGTGCCCTCCTTCCTCAGGTAGAAGCCTCAGCACGATGTGGCACGAGGCCCGGAAGCATGAGCGGAAGCTCCGAGGCATGATGGTGGACTACAAGAAAAGGGCAGAGCGGCGTCGGGAGTACTACGAGAAAATTGTGAGTGAGCAGACGTGAGCACGGGGTGGGTGGGCTCCGAGGGAAGGGCCCTGGGCCTGGAAGTGTGTCAAGGCAGGAGCGCTTTGTCTCAGAATCCTAGTCTTTTCCCCCTTTCCACTGTGACCCCTTTCTGTGGTATCGGAGATAGGAGTCTGGGCCTTGCACACGCCTTCTACCTGCTGCCCTTACCCAGTCCTGTTAGGTAGCCCAGGCTGGCCTCAGACTCATACACTTCCTGCCCGTGTCTCCCGAGGGCTGTGTTTACAGGTGTGTGTTGTTCTCCTGCTCAGCAGTAGTCATTTCTTCAGCCTAGTGGTTGGCATGAACGTGGGGCTTCTGTTTGTGTCAGCCTATTGTGTCTGGTGCGGCCTCGGTGCACTGGGGTCAGAGACCAAAGGCTCTGTAGCTCTCTGAACATCGGAGAGGAAGACCTCTGGAGCGGTCTCTGCTCCTCCACCAGTGTGTTCCCAGTGCCTGGAGCAGCTCAGCCATTCTCGAGGCTTGACTTGGGATCGATCAGTAGCCCTCGAGTCATCAGTGGTAGCTGACCTGTTCCCTCTTTTGTTTGATACTTTTGCTGTTTTTGGAGAAAAATAAATAAAAAGACAAACCAAACTCCATGCATTGACCAAGAAGTCCTTGAGACCTCTGCCCGGCTTTCTTGGGCATCTTTGCCGGCCTTTTCCATATCTCCCGTCACAGACACAGCATTGGTCTAACCTGCTTGGCTTTGGGACTGTTCCCCAGTGTGAAACGACAGTTGCTTACCTGGCTCAGTTCTTTTAGATGACATTTCTCTAGACATCCTATTAACTACAGTGTTGCTGCCCAGCCTCTCTGTTCCCTTTCCCTTCAGTCTTGTCTCGAGAAACCCATTCAGCAGACTAGAGAGGTCTTTGTGAATGTAAAACTGGCCCCGTTTCTCTCTTGCTCGGAATCCTATGACTCCTGAGTGTCTTTGGGAGAAGGCCAGTTTCTTTTCTATAGCTTTCAAGGCCATAGATAGTTTGGATATTCCCTATGAGGTGCTGAGAATGAAAGCCAGGAAAGGGCTTATGTCAGGCAAGTGCTCTGCCACTGAGCCACGCCCCCAGCCCCTCACTGGGGGATTCTAGGCAGGGGGTTATTATTGAGCCACACCCTCAGCCCCTCACTGGGGGATTCTAGACAGGGGCTCTACCACTGAGCCATGCCCCCAGCCCCTCACTGGGGGATTCTAGGCAGGGGCTCTACCACTGAGCCGCACCCCCAACCCCTCCCTGGGGGATTCTAGGCAGGGCTTTACCACTGAGCCACGCCCCCAGCCCCTCACTGGTGGATTCTAGGCAGGGGCTCTACCACTGAGCCACACCCCCAGCCCCTCACTGGGGGATTCTTGGCAGGGCATCTACTGTTGAGCCATACCCATATGCCCCTGCTGTTCTGGTAGGTTCTAGGCAAGCAGTTTGCCACTGGGCCACTTGGCCCTTAGTTTGATTTTTTTTTTTTTTTTTTAACCTCTCCTCCAGATTTGTGCCATTCTGCTCTCTGCTTGCCTCCCTTGTTCAAGTTATCCTGGCCTCCTGGCTCTCGCTCTCTCTCTCTCTCTCTCTCTCTCTTGCCCAATGTTTCCTCCTGAGTGCAGACTGATGCACTGTGTGGAATTGATTTGTCTGTAGCAGAGGAATGAAATATGAGCAAATGGCTGTAACATGACAGACATTTGTATCTTATCTCCAAAGAAGTTTTGTCTTGAGGTCTGAGAGAGCTCTGGAGGCCCCGGCTCTTGTGTCTTCCTTTCACCCAGCAGAGAGGAAATGAGAGAAAGGGGGCAGGGGCTCTCATGCTTCTTGGTGAGAGACTTTCTGGGTGTTTTCCCATGATCCCTTGTCCTGATGACCTGAAAGTCCCACAGGCCCATTCAGCCTCAAGGAAGCAGGCATGTAGATTCCCTTCTCGGTGGGCTTGGCCAGATGTGTGAGGGACCACTGAGTCAGGGAAGTAGAGATGGGTGGCCTGCCAGTGGAGAACAACTGGGTGCAGCTCCCTCACTGGCTGATTGGGGGCTTGGATGTGTAGACCAGTGTGTACTTGCCTGTTGGGAGTTTTGTGGGTGTTCCTTAGGGCGACTTCGCTCCTGGTGGGGCACAACAACATACCAGAGAGAATCCCTTGGCAGTCAAGCCTAGTGACTTTGAGTGTATTTGAAGTGACACACAGAGCATGGCAGACTCATCCATGTGCATCACCAGAAGCCATGGGTAAGCTCCCTGCCATGCCACAGCTACAGGTGGCTCTACCAGTGTTCCCTGCCTGTGGCCCTTGTCAGCACTTGTGTCACTGAGGCAGCAGCTTTGTGAATGTGGTCCAGTTATCAGTAAACCTCAGAGGCATTTAAGTGGCATTAGCTTCCTGTCTGAGCAGGGAGGAGATGGCCAGGCTGCCTGTGTGTCATGGTTTGTGTAACTGAGGCTCAGGGAGGGTTAACCTGAAGGGCTGGAATGTGGCTCAATGGTGAGTGCTTGCCTAGCCAGCGCCACCCCTATACACACAAAGGAAAGAGAAATGGTGGACTCACAGGCCTGCTATTGCTGGGTAGAGTGGAATTTGAATTGAGACCAGTGGGTGGGTGACACAGAGGGGAGCCTGCTGAGGGGTTCAGGCTTGTCTCCCTGTTGGCAGGGGGCCTCCCTGGCTTTTGTTCAGGGCATTGATGAGGAGGGAGCAGTCCTCACTGGGTGACAGGAAGAGCTGGACAACAAGTGTCTGTGGGGCTCTTTGTGATGTGGGCCGTACAAGCATCCAGTGTCCGGGATGGGACGGACGTGATCCGCATCCAGATGTGTGGAGCCTAGCTTTGGGAGATGGCCGGGCTGCTGCTTGTGGCTGTTGGGATGGTGTAGGGGAAGTCAGGGTGAGGAAACCAGGCTGGGCTGTGGCGGCCTGCTGAAGCTTGTCAGTGAGCGGCTAGATTTGCATCCCCCATCATTCTTGGTGACTGCTTTGTTTCAAGCTTTATAACTTTTCTACTGTCATTGTTCCTGTTCTTGTCAACATTGTTCCTTTTGAGATTGGATTTTGCTAAGTCGTACAGCCTGGCCTAGAATTCACTGTGTAGCCTAGGCTATCCCGCCAACTCACATTCCTTCTGCCTCGCTTCCTGGGTGCTGGGATTGCAAGTGTGTGCCTCTGTGCCTCTTCTCTAATTAGGATAAAGAAGTGCAGTCTACAGGACCTGATGGGGCACACTTTTAATTCTTGAATTAAAGGGCAGTGTTTCTGAGTTTGAGGTCGGCCTGATCTCTATAGCAATTTTCAGGCCACATGGGGCTACCTGGTGAGACTGTCTCAAAAGACAAAAGAAAAAGAACTACAGTCCCCTGTTGATGCACAGGTGGGAAATAAGTCTCCTGGAAGGCCCGGCTGACCGTCTGCTGGGCTAGGCATTCTCCTGAATTCCTCATGGCCGCCCTTCCCTGTATATAAGGTCGTCACTGTGGAGTACAGGGCTGTCTTCTACATTGAACTGTGAGCCTTAGAGGACTGGGCACCTGCGTGTACGTGCTGAAGCGTTAAAGGAGGCAGTGCATGCCAGGGGGCACGCCCATATGGACTCTTGCCCTGTCTGAACCCAGAGGGAGCACAGCCTGGTGGGTAAGAGTGGATTCAGCTGATTTGTCTGCCTCCAGTGCTGGGGGTGGAGCCTACAAATTATCCATACCCGGTACATGCTCCACTCAGCCTGGATTCAGCGTCTCAGGAGATTCTTTGCAGTATGGCTCACAGAGCCAAGAGTTAGGAGAAACTAACCATGTGGGTGAATGAATAAAGAAGCTGTGGGCTGGGAGATAGCTCAGTGGTTAAAGAACTTGGTACGAAAGCATGACGACCAGTTTCCATGGTGGCCTGCCTATTGTTTGACCTTAGGGAGGCAGAGACTGGTTCCCCAGATCAAGCTGGCTAGCCAAATCAGCCTTATCAGCTAGCTTCGCACTTGAGTGAGGGGCGGTGGCTTAGTGAACACAGTGGGAGAGTAATGGAGACGTCCCTGACGTGCGCCGCAGGCCTCCCTGTGCATGTGCACCTACACATGCCCACACGCAAAGGCTGTTTACCTCCCAGCCAATGTGGAGCACAAAGCTAGAGACAGACACTGAGAGACAGAGGCTGCTGGAGCTCTGTGAGTTCCAGGTCACATTAAATTGCATGATGAGACCCTGTCCCAGACAAATAAAAAAGGAAAGCCAGAGAGCCAGTATGGCTGGTCTCAGCACGCCAGGTGATGCAAACACAAAGACTGGTAGGTGTTGACTGGATGAGGAGAGGGCTGTTCTTCAGTGTGGACAGTTTGCACTTTGCAAGATGAGGCCGTTGTAGAGATGGGAAGCATAGTTCACACAGAGAGGTGTGTGTTAGTTGAGATACACTGTGCACTCAAGCAGTTAAGGGTTGGGCCAGGGCGTCAGCCAGGAAGAGCACTTGGCCTACTATGGGCGAGGCTCAGGGTTTAATCCCCTGTGCAGCCCGGAAGTTAAAATGAAAATAGTTGAGTATGGGTTCTATGTTAGCTACTTTTTACCTCAGTAACAATTATCCTAAAATTGGAAAAAATAAGCAAAAGGTAAAAAGGAGTTAGGCCTGCCTGTGGCTGGCCTGCTTCTGCCTGATGCTGGGGTGATGGCTTCAAATGCGGGCCTTGTGGCTTTGCCTCAGTTTCCTCATGCGGGAAATGGGCATCTTTAGGGTTGCAGAGATTGAGCTGTCTGTGAGAGCCAGGCTGTTAGGGCTCCTTGGCTTTCCCACAGTGTCACCCCCCAGGCATGCCCTGGCCTGGGACACTTCACTTGGGCCCTTGCCTGCCCCTGGTGAGATGCAGGTCCCTCCAGGGTTCTCACACACTCGTCAGACTCCATGCTGCACCTGCAGTCCCTAGAGTCTTAGACTAGCTGGAGGCTCTGTGGCCTGAGGAGCTGAAGAAGGTAGGCCGATGCACGGTGCCCCAGGACTTGATTTCACAGCCACCCAGCTGCACTCTGTCAGCTCTTTCACTGTGAACTCAGGTCTTGAGAGCCCAGTGACCAGCAGTCAGATGAGCAGGGTGCCAGCTGTGGTCACTGTGGGTCTTTGTACAGGGCCTGCATCCACTCCCTGCCAAGTGAAGTTGGGGACAGACAGTGACATGGAGCTGGGGTGTCAAGAGTGTAAGCACCTTGGCCACTGGGAGGCTGTGGCTAAGAGCCCAGTATTCTGCCAGAGAGGATACTTTTCTTTTCTTGCCTGATTTATAGGCCTTGAGAGTCCTTTGGGGACCAGGCCCTGGGGACAGACACAGCAGTTAGCAAAACATCCCAACCCCCTGGGGGGACATCCTGCTGCATGTTCTTCTTGTGGGAGGCAGGTGGTGACAAAGCTAGCTGAGCTGGATAGCAGGTGGTGGTTGCTGCCCTGAAGAAATCTTGAGGACCCAAGGTGCTCACTGGGGTTGCTTGGGGAGGCCCTGGGAGATGTGAGGTAAGGGAGAGAGTGGCCCTACTAAGAGGGAACGACAGTGGAGAGGCTCACAAGCCTGGACCAGGAGAGCGGAGGAAAGTCAGGGAGATGCCCAGAGGGTGCTGGGAAGAGGGGACGGTTGTGGCTTTGAGGGACAAGGGAAGCATTGCAGAGAGCAGAGTAGCCACTTGCTCCAGGCACAAGATGACCCGTGGACAGCAGGACCCAACCAGAGGATGTGCTACGACTGGCAGAACTGTGGGAGCCAGCTCAGAATTGTGGAGCAGCATCGAGCCCCTCCAGTGGCTCCTCCCTAGTTCATGTGACATGACCCCAGTAACTGCCAGGCCGGGGCAGTTATGCTTTCCCCACCGTAGTTTATGCTCTCCATGATGCTTTTGTGTTGGCGTGGCGTACGAATTTGTACGCCTTTCTCCAGTCCCAGGACTCGGGCGTTAGGTTAATGGACTAGGTAGGCTCCCACTTAGGCGTCCTTTATTTGGGCTGGTTTTGGCAGCCCTGAGGTAGGAGGACAGCCAAGGGTACACAGAGAAACCCTGTCTTGAAAAGTCCCCCCCCCCAAAAAAAAAAAAAAGAGGGGCTGGAGAGATGGCTCAGGGCAGTTAGGAGCACTGACTGCTCTTCCAGAGGTCCTGAGTTCAATTCCCAGCAACCACATGGTGGCTCACAACCATCTGTAATAGGATCCAATGCCCTGTTCTGGTGTGTCTGAAAACAGCTACAGTGTACTAATATATATAAAATAAAAACGAGATCTAAAAACAAAACTAAACAAGATATGTTGAAATAAAAGGAAAAGAGTATTTTGCGTGTGCGTTATGTCCAGGCTTTTCTGTTCAAGTATGTTAGTACATATGGAGGCTACAGGCCGGTGCTGGGTGTTTCCCATAGATACTCTTTCATTATGCGTTTGACCCAGGATTCCCCCCTCACCTTGGCCAGTAAGCAGCCAGTGTCTGCCTGCCCAGTGATGGGATTATAGGCAAATACTGACATGCTTGGCTTTTACATTGGTGCGCTCTGTGTTAACAGCTTTTTTTTTTTTTTTTTTTTTTTTTGGTTTTTGGAGACAGGGTTTCTCTGTGTAGCCCTGGCTGTCCTGGAACTCACTCTGTAGACCAGGCTGGCCTCGAACTCAGAAATCCGCCTGCCTCTGCCTCCCAAGTACTGGGATTAAAGGCGTGCGCCACCACTGCCCGGCTTTTGTGTGTGTGTGTGTGTGTTAACAGCTTTTTTTGAGCTATAAGTGCCATACCAACTACCCATTAAGGTTCACAGTTCATTGCTGCACTGCGAATTAGTGGCAGGCTGCTCGCCTGGCATGCTCAAGGCCCAGGGTTCAGTCCCCACACTGGACAAGCAGTGTTGCCAGCACCTTGCGCATGCTCAGGAGCCCCACTTCCCGTCCTTTCTCACTCTGGGTTCTGGGGGCTTCCCCGAGTCTCTCCACTTGCTGCAGTGTTGTGGGCTTCCTTCCCTGGGCCCTGTGTGGTCGAGGCTCTGTCATAGTGGAGAGCGTGTTGGTCCACTGTGTGTCTGAGTACTGCCACACTTTATCATACAAGGAGTCTGCTGGGTTGTTAGCATGTTCTGGCTCCCGTGAGCTGTGCTGACATGAACGTTAGCATGTGTAAGATCTGTACCTAGAAGTAGAGCTGCTGGGTCGTATGATGATGATTTTTGCTGCACGTTTTTTCATTGCAGTTCTTCTTTGCAGCGCCAGGGGTGGAGTTAAGTAGAGCTAGGGCCTTCTGCCTGGGAGTTGGGCAGTGGCACTGCCCCTCCAGCACAGCCTCAGCCTGGGTTAGCCTGTGAGGCACTGAGTTTCTTGGTGCCTTGCCTGTGCTGTTGTCAGTTCCACTGTCCCACTGCATATGGAATGGGACCTTCTCTGCCTCCTGTCCCCCCGGGGCCTGCAGATGCACCACTGCCCTTGCCCATGGGATGTTGCTGCCCCAGAGGCTGTACCAGGTTCAGGCCTTATGCTGTGCTCCGGATGGATGGCTTGGGATGGGGATGAAGAGTTAGGGGAACACTTGAGACAGTGTATGTCTGTAGCTCAGGTTGCCTTTTAGTTTCTCATCCTCCTGCCATAGTTTGAAGTAGCTGGGATAGATAGGCCTGGCTGGCAGGACGCCTCAGCAAGAGCAGAGCTCAGCACCTCTGGCCATGCCTGGGACGACACAGTCCCCTGTTCCTGAGGGTGGTTAAGCTGCTGGTGCTGTGCATGTTGGCTCACCTGTGAGGTGTGGCTCAGGGACTTGACCCAGAGGCCAAGTGACCACTAGGTCTACTTAGGGAAGTATGATGGGTCTTGACTCCTTGGTGACTTCTGACCTGTCCATCCCTGTAGAAGAAAGACCCCGCCCAGTTCCTGCAGGTGCATGGCCGAGCCTGCAAGGTTCACCTGGATTCTGCAGTTGCCCTGGCTGCCGAGAGCCCTGTGAACATGTAAGACAGTGGGGGGGTGGGGAGGCATGCAGCATAGTGTCAGAAGAGACTTGAGGGGACTCTAAAGTCTGCAGTAGAGGCTCAGATAAGGACACACTTGTGTAATCAAGCCAGGAAGACTGTGCATGTGCAGTTGACTGTCAGAGAAGTTATGTAGGTACTCACAGTAGGGAAGGAGTTAGGGCTGACTGGTGGCAGAAGGCAGGTTGCCAGAGGGTCCTGTTTCAGGGTGACTGTGCCTCCTTTAGTACACCCTCAGCCTGGCTTAAGTTCTTTGCTACTGCCTGGCTCTGAGAAGTGAAGTCCTAAGCTTGTGGACTGGCAGGTGGATGACTTGTTGGGCCCCAGACCTGAGGTGTAGATTTGGGTTGATGTCAGAGGAGCTTGAAGTGGTGGGGACAGGTGCTTGGACTCTGAGTCCTGCCTCTCTGACTGTGTCCTCCCACCTCAGGATGCCCTGGCAGGGAGACACCAACAACATGATTGACCGCTTTGATGTCCGTGCGCATCTGGACCACATCCCTGACTATACCCCCCCACTGCTCACCACCATGTACGTGTCCTGCAAGGCTGGGCTGCCCCGGCATACCCTTGACCTTGAGCCTTGCCCACTCCCTCCCTTAGCCAGGAGCCTGACCACCACCATCTCCCCTTTTTCTGATTCCTGGGACTTGGGTTCTCACCTTCTCTTTAACCCCACTCTTCCCCAAAGCTCCCCGGAACAGGAGTCAGATGAGCGGAAGTGTAACTACGAGCGGTACCGAGGCCTGGTGCAGAACGACTTCGCCGGCAGTGAGTGGCGGGGGTGGGGCGTGGGGCATGGGGGCCTGAGGCTGGACCACCTAGACAAGGCTCACCCAGGTACTTGCTGCTGGTTGCCCTTGGTTCTGTCCTAGTCTGTGTACCCTCTCCCTCTTTTGGGTCTTCTTCGATGAAACTGCCACAGGGTCTCTGTGGAGTTAGAGACTTGGAGGTCTCTGCCCAGGGGTCTCCCATCTCTTTCCTCTGTCTATATAGAGCCCTTTTTCTAAAAAAGAAGGGAGGAGGGCATCCACTTCATGGGTGAGGGTCCCAGGAAGAAACTCTGCCTTGTTGTGAGGAGAGCCCTGGGCATGCCAGGTCTGGCCTTCACTGTTCTCTTTCGTGAGTGAGAGGTGGTTGTCCAGGGGACAAGGACTTTCTGCTGGGCTTTCTCAGGAGGGCAGATCCTCTTAGGCAGGCTTCTCTGTCAGGTCATCAGGGTCACCGCATGTGGCTGGGGATGTGGCTCGGTGGTGGAGCATGGGCATGTGTAAGGCTCTGGGTACCAGCTGGGGAGCCGGCTCAGGGTTCTCTGATGGAGAACCTGCCATGAAAGCCTGACAGCCTGAGTGAGCTCAGGAGAGCCCGCTCCTGAGCTGTCCCCTGACCTCCACATACATGCCTTGTTACAGTGCACATGACATGCATGGGCAGATTGAGACTCTGGTTCTGTGCCTAGTGTTGCAGACAAAACAGATAACACCCCCGCTGTGACCCTACATGGCTTCCTACAGGGAGAGGACTCAGTAGTTCCCCTTCCCCCGCCTGTGTTTTGTGGAGCTGGGGATGGTCCAGAGTTATACGCACACACATGCTAGGAAAGTGCTCTCCCATAAAGCTGTACCAGAGCCCCGGTCTTACTCTGTAGCCACAGCTGGCCTGAAAGTCGTCATCCCCTGCCCCACCCTCCCCAGTGCTGCAATTAGCCCCCAGGCAAGGACCACTATGTCCAGTTTGATGCCCCCATTTTAGACAGGACTCATGGGCGTCTAGATATGACGTCTTCCCTGCCTCTGCCTAAGCATGGAGAGGTCCCTGGTGGGTGCCCTTGGCCAGGGTCATCCACACATCTCCTCTCTTGGCAGGTCTCGTTGTCCTCCCCATGGAGCGTTAGGTGGGTCCCTGGGTCTGAAAGCTTCAGGCTGACACAGGCGGCACGTGGGCTTTCTAGTCCCAGACTTCTCTATTTCCAAGATGCTTTTATGTGGTTCAAATCAGAGGTGGCCACACCCTAGCAGGCAGTGCAGCCTTAGAGTCAAGAAGTTTGTCATTTGTCACCATGGTGCTGTCCTTTTTTTTGCTGTCAGTCCAGGCCACATGGTTCCTTGCAGCTGGAACCTGGGCTTCCCTTAGAACTTTCATCACTCCTCCAAGCAGTGTGTCCTGTGCTGCTCTGGGGATGGGGACAGGCCGAGAGCCACTGCACCATCACATGAGCAGCCTGAGAACAAACCTAGGTGGTGTAAGAGATGGCTTGTGAGTGTTCCTGAAGGGAAGTAAGGCCGAGCGGGGTAGACTCGTGCTTTCTGCTGGGCCAGGGGAGGCATAGATAGAGTCCAGCCCCTGAAATAGGGTACACAGAGGTCCTGGAGTACAGGCATTGAAGGCAGGCCAAAGAGCTGTGGGAGGGAGGGCAGCAGGGCCTTCTTCTAGGACATGGAGACTAGGCAGGAGGCCACTGTCTATCACAGCCAAGGAGGGCTGGGCTTTGTTACCTAGCACAGACCTCGATGCCACAGACAGAAAAGCTGTGGCACTCAGGCTCCTGCAGTGGCCCAGCACCACAGCCGCTCCAGAGGCTGAGGCAGGGGTTGCCTGGGACAGCCTGAACTTTATGAAATCTGTCCCAAAAAGAGGACTGGTTTGGCTTAGGTGTGATCTTCTGCTCCTCACCTGTTCCCCTTACAAAGAAAGGAAAGCTTAGCCGAAGCCTGCAGAGGGAAGGGAAAGGACTCACCTGAGCCCCACGTGGGGCTGAGGGGAAACTGTGGCCACCTCAGTACCTGGGAAGTTCCTGAAGTGGGTGCTGGGGGAGGAAGACATGGTCAGCAGACATTCTGTTAACCAAAACTAACCCACAGAACCACATGGCAGCCGGGTGGGGGGGTGTCTAGATGATACCCAGCACTTACAGGCATGCTTATGGTTCTAGAGGCCAGACAGGCTCCGTGGCAGGGGTAGGGACCCCTAGGTCCAAATTACTTACTCTGTCAGGGATCCCATTTTACAGAAGAGAGAACCGAGTCACAGGGGTCAAGGGTTAACATCACGAGCCAGGCACGGTGTGAGTATATAACATCTGGCTGATGTTATATACTGTGGTCACTTGGGTCCTAGACAGAAGAATGATTTGAGATAGGTGACCCTGCCTTGGCTGTCCCCCTCCCACCCCCTCCTGTGTCTTTGTGTCCCACTCCACCCACATGCGCCTGGCTGGGCTGACCTGTGCCTCTCCTTGCCAGTCTCTGAGGAGCAGTGCTTGTATCAGATCTACATTGACGAGCTGTACGGAGGCCTGCAGAGACCCAGCGAGGATGAGAAGAAGAAGTGAGTGGGTGTGCTCCGATGGGCGGGGCCTTGGTGGGCCCGGGCTCCGGATGTGTAGAGTGGACGGGCCCTGCCCAAGCTTGTCGCTCCTGCCTTGCAGAGTGGGAGGTTTGAGTCCTGTGGGGAGGGCCGGGGAAAGGCAGCCCCTTGGAGTCAACCTTCAGGCAGGAGCTTCGGGGACCACGGGTGATGGGGAGTCACGCACTTGTGGTGCAGCACGTAGTAAGATTACAGCCCACAGCACTGACGTCACTCTGCAGGGCCCTGGAGGCATCAGTGCTGCCAGCCATCCCAAAAGCCAGCCTGGCTGGGCGCTGTTGTCGGAGCCCTGCTCAGGTCTGGGAGCCAGCACCCACAGGGTCTGTTCCTGACACTCAACCTGGCCTCCAGGAGAAGGGTCTGGGATGAGGCGGGGTCACTGTCCATTGAGTCAGCGGTGGCCTCTCAGTGTGGCCCCTGAAAGCAGGGCTGAGGTACACGCCGTCCAAGATGACTGGGGTCTGCACTCATGGGACTCAGTGCAGGCAGGCTTGTGTCCTGACAGGAGTAGGCCAGCACGGGCAAGGTTGGGCAGTCCAGGACACTGGTGCCTTAGGCAGGAGAGGTGAACAAGGAGGACTTCTTGGAAGAGGAGGCCCTGTACTAGGACAGGAATGGGAAGGACCAAGCCATAGTGGGGTGGTCTAGAGTGGCACAGCTTAGATAAATATGTAACCACTGTGGGGCCTACCTGTGGCCCTGCTCCTACTGGGTACCCTCTTGCTCATGGCTCTTTTTCCCAGGCTGGCAGAGAAGAAGGCTTCCATCGGCTACACCTATGAAGACAGCACTGTGGCCGAGGTAGAGAAGGTGGCGGAGAAGCCAGAGGAGGAAGAGTCGCCAGCAGAGGAGGAGAGCAACTCGGATGAAGATGAGGTCATCCCCGACATCGGTGGGGTCCCCTCTCTGCCCTGCCCACCTGCAGTCCCCGGGCATCGGTTTTGTGTCTCGTCCCTCACCCTCTGTGGGGTACCCATGCTTACAAGGCCTTCCCCGCCCACCTCAGCTGCAAGGCCTCAGCCTCTTGCGACTCCCAGCCTTCCCTGCCCTTTGCTTTGCCTGTACCCTATCCCCAGTGTGCCTCCCTTCACTCCCCATTTCTGGGCACTGATCTAGAAGTTTCTCCCACCTAGGAGCTGGCCCTTCCTCTTCTACCTGGGCTAACTGTACTTTGCTCTGGGAAAGCAACCTTCCCCATCCCTAGAGCTGCCCTTCATCCTCCAGCCTCTGTTGCTCATACCCCACCTTCACCTCCTTCCCTCTGTGGGCGTGCCCAGTAAGAAGACTGTCACTGCCCCCTCCCTCTCTGTCTTACTCTTTCTGGTGCACATGCGGGCTCAGCCCCAGGTAGAGCCGAGGTTCATGTCCATCCTTCCTGCCCTCCCTCCATGTGCCGCTCTGCTGCCCACCCCACCTCCATCTCTTTCCACCTCCTACCCTCTTCTCTTTCCTGCACTCCCTCCACAGACTCCCCCACCCACCCACCCACACTGGTCCCTGCCATGCTGGCCACGCCCCGCCTGGGCCTCAGAGCTGCTCCAGCACAGCAGCAGCCTCCCGGAAGGCGCTCTTCTGTCTAGCAGACCTGCCCTGACTTGGGGTGCTCCCCTCCTCTTCTCCTGGGGCTTGGGTCCCTGACAGCCTTTCTCTTGGTGCAGACGTGGAGGTGGACGTGGATGAGCTGAACCAGGAGCAGGTGGCTGATCTCAATAAGCAGGCCACAACCTACGGCATGGCTGACGGGGACTTTGTCAGGTGAGAGTGCTGGCTGGTGTGCCGTGCTCTGGCCCTTCCCTGGCTTCTGCGTCACATGCCTGCTACCATCAGCTGTTCTCAGCCTGAGACCTATGCATTTGTGGATCCACTTTCTGCAGAAACCTGGAAGCTACTAGTTCCTTGGGGGACAGCGCCCTCTAGTGGTCAGCCTTATGTATGATAATGAGGTGCAGGCCCCTGCTACTGCCTGTGCCCGCTCATGCCGCACCAGGCGCTGTCTCTACATCAGTGGCACCAACAGATCAGAAACCGTTTTTGTGTGGCACTAGGGATCGGTCCCAGGTCCTGCCCTACCCTGAACCTAGAACCCTCTAGCACAGCGGCTGTTCCTAACCCTGCAGCCCTTTCATACAGTTCCTCATGTTGTAGTGACCCCAACCATAACATTATTTTCATTGCTACTTCATAACTAATTTTTCTGGTGCTATGAATTGTAATGTAAATATTTCTGGAGATACAGGTTTGCCAAAGGTGTCAGGACCACAGGTGGGACCACTGTTCTAGTGCTTTTGCCCTTAAGGGGTTAAAGATGTTGCTGCCACCACCACCTGGCCCCCCTCAAAAAATTTGAATAGAATCCTATTTTAAAATTGCATGTGTGTAGTATGTTCATGTGCACATACACACACGCGCGCGCACACACACTGGTGCATTGCCCATGCAGGTACCAGAGGAGGACATCAGGTCTGCTGGTCTGTCCACTTAGTCCCCTGAGATGCCTCCAGATGACATCTGTCATTGAACCTGGAGCTATGCTGATGGCTGGCAATCCTCCTGTCTCTGCCTTTCACAGTTCCAGGCATGGAGTAGCCACATACAGCTTTTGAGGTTTTCTTGTGGGTTCTTTTGCTTTGTTGAGAGTTTTATGTGTAGGTGTTTTGCCTGTCTATAGTTAGTTCTGTGCACCATGTGCAGGCCAGAAAGGGCGCCGGGTCCCCTGGGGCTGGAGTTAAGGCAGTTGTGAGCTGCCAGATTCGGGGGCTTAGAACTGAACTCAAGTTCTCTGGAAGAACAGTAGATGTTCTTAACCTCTGAGCCATCTCTCTCCAGCCCTGAGTGCCAGATTCCTGTAAACCAGCACAGAGGGAACCTAAAGAGGGGGCTTCACAGCTAGTTTCGGGGCGCCCAGCACCTCCTGACCTCCAGGAGCGCCGGGCACTCGTGTGACAGACAGACACACAGGCAGAGCACATGGAAAACAGATCTGAAACCAGCTTTTTTAGGTGCTCAATAAAATCTATTGAACATCTCAGAGAAATTAGATGTAGTAGCCCACACCTATGATTCTGCAGTCTGGAGGCTGAGGCAAGAAGGTCATGAGTTCAAAGCTAGCCTGACAGAACAAGACCCTATCAAAGGGAAGGGCAGGAAAGGAAAGGACAGGACAATGCATGCCTACGCCTACACATCCCTTGGCTACTAGGATTACATAGTGAGTTCGAGACCACCTATCCTATCACAGCAAAGCCCTGACTCAGGGAGAAAGGACAGAGTTGTCCAGGAATCGTGGCTCACCATCGGGTCCCTGCTATCTTTGCCGCCTTTACCAGGGCTCTGCCCACTCTGAGACCTGTGCCCGTCATGCCGATTCTAACTTCCTCTGCAGGATGCTGCGGAAGGACAAGGAGGAGGCCGAGGCCATCAAACATGCCAAGGCTCTGGAGGAGGAGAAGGCCATGTATTCGGTGAGGTCCGGGTAGGGTGAGGGGGTGCAAGTGTATCTCCAGTGAGGTCACACTCCTCACCACCCTGGTACTCCCCATCTAGGGCCGTCGTTCCCGGCGACAGCGAAGAGAGTTCCGGGAGAAGCGGCTGAGGGGCCGCAAGATCAGCCCTCCTAGGTAGGATTTCTCCCCTGGGCAACCCTCAACTGCGGGCCTCTAGTGGAGCCCAGCCTTGGCTCAGCAAAGAATCCTAATGATGCACCTGAGGTGACAATTACAGAGCTAGGAGTAGCCTTGGAGGCATTGAATGCTTTCCTCGGCCACCTGCCCCTGCCTTCCAGTCACCCTGCTGGACTAGGGGCTCTTGGGGAGTGGGACAGGTGGCTGCTGGGGATGGCTGGGGGAATTGTGGCCAGAACTCAGAGCCCAGTCACACAGAAGCCACCCATGCTGGTCAGTGTCAGGACTACAGGGTCTAGATAAGTGACTCCTTTCTTCTAGCTACAGTTTCCTCCATTCCACAGTGGAGAAAGGCCTAGGCCACTTTCCACAATGAAGCCTTGAGAGAGGACAGGTCGGAGCCGTTGCATATGGGTAGAGAATAGTCTAGGCCTGGGAGCCCCGGGCAAATGTCTGATGAAGATCGGGAGTGACCCTAGGAAGTCACTTGCCCCCACAGGGACTGCTCCTCCCCTGTGAAGAGTGAATCCTCAGATCTGAGGTGTGTCACTGAGTTAGGTTAGGCACGCCCACGCCAGCATGGGTGGGGGTTGGTCATCATGGCTTCCAGGGTGGCACTGGAAAGCTGGACAGCTCCAGGGCTGCTCTGCTTGCTGTTGTTAGAGCCTCATGGTGTAATAAGGAGACCAATATGGGACCCCCACGATGAGATGGGGTGCACAGTCTGCAGCTCTGGGGTTCAGGGCGGGGTAGACCCAGGTTTACACCAGCCAGCCTGGTCTTAGCTCTGTCCTTCCCTGTTGTCTCCATAGTTACGCCCGCCGAGACAGCCCCACCTATGACCCCTATAAGCGGTAAGTGTCAGTGCCCTAGAAGATGCTGTCATTGTTGCTGACCTTTTGGGTCAATCCTGTGGTAGAAGGCATCCTGTGGTCTGTAGGTGGGGGTTGGGTCTACATCAGTTTTGCTTTTCCAAAAATTTTTTAAAAGTCAGAATCCCTTTTGTCTTCCAATGTTAACGTGCAGGCTTGAGATACAGTGAAATACAACGTAAAGGGACGTGGAGATCCTATGTCTTTAACAAGATTCCCAGAGTTAGTGAGTGCCAGGCAGGACAGGAGCCCAGGGCCCTGTCCCAGGGTATTGGGTTGTAGAGGGCCCTCTCTCTCCAAGGCCAGGGGGTGGGGCCTGCTGGGCCAGGGGCCTTTTGTGTTGGCCTGCTTTTCCCTAAAAGAAGTTCCCACAAGGCCCAGTGTTTTATGGGATGGAATTAGCTGAGGACTTCCTCTCCAGGTATAACAACAGGAAGACCTCACTGTTTTGCTACTGTTCTAGGGCTGGAACCCAGGGTCTCTTGCATAGGCAAAGCCGCCTTTGAGCTACACCTGGTCTTTTCTTTCTTTTTTGTTTGTTTGTTTGTTTGATTTTGTTGTTGTTATTGTTGTTTATTGAGACAAGGACTCTTATGTAGCCCTGGCTGTCCTGGAACTTTTATGTAGACTAGGCTGGCCTCAAACTGAGATCTACCGGCCTTAGCCTTCTTATTGCTGGGATTAAGGGCATGTGCCACTACCCAACCCCCTACTTTCTGCCTATTTTCTTTTGGTAAAATTACATTTACCAGTCTGGGTGGGAGTGGTGCACATGTGCCACAGAGCTGAAGATAAAAGGACAGCTTCAGGTCAGTTCTCTGTCTGCCATGTGGACTCTGGGATTGATCTGGGGTTGTCAGGTTTGCAGGCAAGAGCCTTTACCTGCTGAGCCATCCCACCACCACAGATTTGTTTAGTAATTTTTTTTTTTTTGAGACAGAGTCTCTCTATGTAGCTCTTGACCTTGCTGTGGATGTGTACCAGGCTGTCCTGGAACTCACACCTCCCACTAGGGCCCTGGCGGAGCCGGGGCTCTGAGTGCTGCCTCCCTTTTGCCCGCTGCTCTCCTGCTGCAGGTCACCTTCGGAATCCAGTTCCGAGTCCCGCTCCCGCTCTCGCTCCCCGAGCCCTGGCCGCGAGGAAAAAATCACTTTCATCACCAGTTTTGGAGGCAGTGACGAGGAGGCAGCTGCTGCAGCTGCTGCAGCCGCCGCATCGGGAGCTGCCCCGGGGAAGCCCCCCGCGCCTCCCCAACCGGGTGGCCCCGCTCCAGGCCGTAATGCCAGCGCCCGGTCGGTAACGCTCTCGTGCCCGCCCTAGCTGACCGCCGGGAGGAGGGACGGGCCCTCTAGGGCAGTGTCCCTGACAAATCTGACAAATCGTTTTCCCCGTGCATCCGCAGCCGCCGCTCCTCTTCGTCCTCCGCCTCCAGGACCTCCAGCTCCCGATCCAGTTCGCGCTCCAGCTCGCGCTCCCGCCGTGGCTATTACCGCTCTGGCCGCCACGCGCGCTCGCGCTCGCGCTCCCGTTCCTGGTCCCGCTCGCGCTCCCGCTCCCGCCGCTACTCGCGCTCCCGCAGCCGCGGACGGCGGCACTCAGACGGCGGTTCCCGCGACGGACACCGCTACTCACGCTCGCCCGCCCGGCGCAGCGGGTACGCGCCCCGCCGAAGGAGCAGGTCTGTGCTGGAGAATGTTTGCCTTAGGGCAGGAGCGGGCGGGCTGGGGACAGATCAGGCCAGCCCCTCTTCTCTTGGGAAGCACCTGAGGAAGCTGGACGGGGTAGGTACCCAAAGTATGGGGCTGGGCGTGGAGGTATCTCCTTGGCTTTTACCCGGACTTCCCAGTCTGCAGGACCTGGGAACCTCGTGGGCGGGGCAACAGCCTTTGAAGAAGAAGGCGGGTTCCCAGGGGACAGAGGAGCACAGGCTGTGGCTGTTTGTAGGTTTGGTTGGGGAAAACAGCGGTGGAGAGTTTGGATAGGGCCAGGCTTAGTGACGGAGCTGGAATTTCTTCGTCTGTAGAACAGACACAGCTACAGGGGTCATCAGTCATTAACTGCCAGGCGAGCCCTCGTCTTTCTAAGGAGGCCGAACATACATTACCAGGCTGAGTATGCACTCAGTACTGATGACGAGGACCTGTCAGCCCAGGGAGATTCATTAGGTGCTTGGAAACTGGCTTCTGGGTTTTCCCTGTAGCATGACCACAGGGGAAAGGCAGGGGCGGGAATGGGGCCTATCACAAATTGAATGCCAGCCTGGGGGTGACTACTTTCTTGAGAATACTCCTAGTACTCCAAGCAGGGAAACCCTGGGGCTGTGTAGAACTCTGCAGAACTTGTAGATTGCTGTGGGCTAGGGAGCACCAGCGGTGTGGAGCAGAACGAGGCACCTTAGTGCCCTGAGCTTCCTCACGATGTTAGCACCTGAGTATCTAGTGAGGGAGAGAAGTGTGGCCGACCTACTCTCCGTGCCAGGTGCTGACTGTTGTAAAATGTGTCTAGGGGCAGCCGAGGCCTTCTGAGGAAGTATGTGGGAGAAGTGTTCGACCCTGCAGGAGGCCTGGGATTTGGGAATTGGGGTGACTTCCTGTAGGTCCCCGGAGCCTCACAGCCTTCCGGCTCTGCTATACCTAGGAGCCGCTCCCGATCAGGTGACCGCTATAAGCGGGGTGCCCGAGGCCCCAGGCATCATAGCAGCAGTCATAGCCGCAGCAGCTGGTCCCTCAGCCCTTCCCGAAGCCGCAGTCTGACCCGTAGTGGAAGCCGAAGCCAGAGCCGGAGCAGAAGCCGCAGCCAGAGCCACAGCCAGAGCCAGAGTCACTCGCCATCGCCCCCAAGGGAGAAGCTGACCAGGCTGGCAGCGTCCCCTGCTGTGGGCGAGAAGCTGAAAAAGTGAGTTAGGGGCCTGGCTGGCGCTGAGAGAGCCCCCACTCAGTTTATTTTGAGGTGAATGTGACAGTACCCTGGCTATTCTGGGAAGCGTGTGCACTGCAGTATAGAGTTGGTGCCATCACGGCCTTGGCTTGAGTGGGCTGTCAGAGAAGGACGTGGTCCTGCCTAGGTTCTGGGGGTCAGGAATATATTCTGAGGAGTCTGGAACCCACGGCTGATGCCAGTCCTGAGGCGTACGGTAAGAGTGGCATTGCCATTTTCTCTCAAAACCCAGGACCGAACCTGCCGCTGGTAAAGAGACAGGAGCTGCCAAAGTCAGTAAGAATTTGGAACTCGCCCGTCTAATTCCCGTCAGCAGCAGTGTCCAGAGCTGGGCCTGGTGGGCCTGCAGGGGGCCCAGGGGGAGGGGAGAGCCAGCCCAGGGACTGGGGAAGGGCTACCCAGGCAAACTAAGTCCTATCCCTACCTCCCATGGGGCTCCAGCTGGCCCCCAAGTCCCAGACTCTTGGCTGAGGTGGGCTGGGCGAGCTCTGGGCACCCACGCCTATCCCGCCCCTTCTCCCGCAGCCCAAGCTGACCCCACAGGAGAGGCTGAAGCTGCGGATGCAGAAGGCTCTGAACCGCCAGTGTAAGTCCTGCCTCCGGTCCAGCCAATGCTATGGGAAGAGTGGGCTGACCTCTCCCGAGCCTGCCTGAGCAGGTCAGGTTGGCTCAGGGACTATGAGCACAGCCCTCAACCTCACCCTCCCTCCCTCCCTCCCTCCCGCCCTCCACAGTCAAGGCGGATAAGAAGGCAGCTCAGGAGAAGATGATCCAGCAGGAGCACGAGCGGCAGGTCGGGCTGTGCTCAGATGGGCAGGGCGCGCAGGTGGAGGGGGGCTGGACAACCCCTCACAGCTGTTTCTGCTGCAGGAGCGAGAAGATGAACTGCGAGCCATGGCCCGAAAGATCCGAATGAAGTAAGGCCCCGACCTGTGGTCCACCCAGCCTCCTGTTGCTGGAGCCCTTGCCTCCTTTCATTGGTTCCGAAGCCCATGCCATTGCTGTCTCTTCCCCTGGCCACCTGTTCTCCAGATGCCCTAGGCCTTCCACCTCCTGACCTCATGGCTGAACACTGTCTTAGTACTCCTTGGCCTCCCCATGCCTGGCAGCTGTGTCCTTGGTGTTTGATGCTGAGCGAGTGGTGAAGTGAGACTGCCTGTAGCAGGTCTCTTGGCCCAAAAGCTTTGGCTCTTCTCTTGACCTCCACTCTGTTGGGCAGTTGTCAGAGCCTGAGCCCAGACCATAGGCTTGGGGCTTAGTTTCAGCTACCTTAAGTCTCTGAGCAGGCGGCTCTGGGGCAGGTACTTACCGTCTTGGAGCCTCAAGTGGGCCATGTGCTCAGTGCCCACCAAACTCGGCAGCTAGAATTTCTACCTGAAGACCTCAGCTGGCCCAGGGCTCTTTGGCAGAGCCTGGGCTGTTGCACTGTGTATTGGCAAAGATGGGAGCCGGTCAGTCAGGGACGGGCCTGTTCCTGTCAGTCCTTCTTGCTTTATGTTAGAGTGGAGGAACAAACTTTTCGCTTTCTTGAGCTCAGTTGTCTTGCTCTCTGGAGCAGTGGTGGGGATGGCTCCTGTCTTGTGGAAAGCCATGGCCACTGACTGCTGTGGGCGGGCCTGCTGCCGGTGCCCGGCCAGCTCCGGCTTCGGCTTGTCATTTCTTTACAATGCGTCTCTTTGCATTTCTGTTTTTCTTTTCTTTCTTTCTTTTTTTTTTTAAATGTGCACTTTTAAGATTTATTTATTTATTTATTTTTATGTATATGAATACACTCTAGCTGGGCTCAGACCAAAAGAGGGCATCAGATCCCATTACAGATGGTTGTGAGCCACCATGTGGTTGCTGGGAATTGTACCCAGGACCTCTGGAAGAGCCATCTCTCCAGATCTTGTTTTTCTTTTTTGAGATAAGTGTTTCATAGTGTAGATCTAGGTAGCCTGTAATGCACTCTGTAGCCCAGATTACCTTTGAATTCAGCAGTTCCGCTCCATCTTCCCAAGTGCTGGGATTACAGGCATGGAAGACCATGTCTAGGTGTGAGAGGGAGGAGGAGGGAGGGAGAGACAGCCAGTCAGTCAGTCAGTGCACATGCGTGTTTGAATGCGTGGAGGATAACGTGTAGATAGCAGGACTCTCCTCCCAGCGTAGGACCTGAGGGTAGAACTTGAGTTGTCATGCTTGTGGCACAGTGCTTACTCTAAGCTGTCTTGGGATATGTCATTGTGTGTGGCATGCTCATTATTGAATGTCAGACATTGCTGTCTGGTGGAAGAAGAGGACAGGCATGGTGTTTCATGCCTGTACAGTTCCACGGGAGGTTCATGAGTTCAAGACCAATCCTAGCTACACAATCAATCTTCTCAAAGACAACCCTAGAAGAGTCACCAGGGACTTGGCTTCTGTTACGCTGGTCATGTTGACTTCTGGCACTGGCTGCCGCTTCACCTCACCACCTGTTACACTGTCCTTGTCTGGGCCTCAATTTCTTTTTTAAAGATTTATGCCGGGCAGTGGTAGCACACACCTTTAATCCCAGCACTTGGGAGGCAGTGGCAGGCGGATTTCTGAGTTCGAGGCCAGCCTGGTCTATAGAGTGAGTTCCAGGACAGCCAGGGCTACACAGAGAAACCCTATCTCAAAAAAACAAAAAAACAAAACAAAAAAAAAGATTTATTTATGTATATGAGTACACTGTCACTGTCTTCAGACACACCAAAAGAGGGTACTAGATTCCATTACAGATGATTGTGAGCCACCATGCAGTTGCTGGGAAATGAACTCAGGACCTCTGGAAGAGCAGCCAGTGCTCTCAACTGCTGAGCCATTTCTCTAGCCGGAGCCTCGATTGTTTTGCTCTGCTATTCTCTGGATAGCATCATGGTCCTTCTCACAGCCCCCTGGGAGAATAGGGCAGACAAGGCTGCCAGAGTTCCCAGTCCTGCATGTGGGGAGACAATCGGCCAGCCTTCTGAATATGCTAGGTCTAGCTTTCCTGGTCCAGGTAGAGGTGCTGTACAGCCCCGCAGGTGCTCACCCCTCCCTGTTGGTTGCCTCCCCTCTCCCCTTGCAGGGAGCGAGAGCGAAGAGAAAAGGAGAGAGAAGAGTGGGAACGCCAGTATAGCCGCCAGAGCCGCTCACCCTCCCCACGCTACAGTGAGTGCTCCCCTTCCCCTCCTGGGGCAGGGTTAGGAGACCACTAGAAGCAGCTGGGTGTTGTGCTGAACTTTTGTCTGTGGTCCCAGCACTCAGGGGCAGAGGCCAGCCTGGGTCACATGGAGAAATCCTGCTTCAAATACAAAAAGTTCTAACCTGACAGTCAGGCATCTGGGGTAGAAAAGCCAAACTCAGGATCAGCCTTGATTACAAAGCAAATCCCTCTACCCCCAAGCAAGAGACCAGCACTGTAGAGTCTTGAGGCAGGAGGATGGCTTCATTTGGTGTTTGGGAGCAGCCTGGATTACATAGGGAGACTCCATCTTAAAGTCCTAGACAGCCAGGTGTTGTGGTACAGCCCCTAGGAAGGCAGAGACAGGAGTTTGATTGAGGCCAGTCTGGTCTACATAGCCAGTTTCAGATTTGCCAGGGCTACATAGTAAGACCCTGGTCTCAAAACAAAAAGCAGTGACACTGCTTAAAGAGCACAGTCTGCATCCATCTCTTTAGTGCTAAGAATGTGGGGGGAAGGGCTTGATTCGGGCAGAGATAGCCTGTCCAGGGTGAGGCAGACTCCAAGATGGCAGGCACATCAGAGGCTGGCTGGCATTTCATCACTCTCCTTTTCTTTTCAGGTCGAGAGTACAGTTCCTCCCGCAGGTGAGGCTGCAGGCCCAACCACCTGGGCGACCCTCCAAGTCTTCTAGAAACCCCCATGTCCCTCCCTTTGGCACCTCTTCATTTGGTGGGGCTGTACATGTTCCCTAGGGAAGGCACTCCTGTCTCCAGGCATGTTGGTACATGTGTGCATGAGGGAGACTCCCGGCATCCCACCCTCAAAGTCTTCTCTTCTCTGCAGGCGCTCAAGGTCCAGGTCCCGAAGCCCCCATTACAGACATTAGGCAGAAGACTGAGTTGGGGGCTGTTATGCTGCTGGGTTTCTGTAGTGAAATAAAAGCTAACGTTATTTAATGGACTTCACCACATGCCGTCCTCTAATTTAGAACTTTCAGGCTAGATGCAGCTGGAGACTGCTGCAGGTGCTGTAGCCTGCAGGGTGTGGTGAGTGAGGCCTGCAAGGGCAGGAGGAAGGGGCCAATCCAGTCAAGGGCCCAGACTGTGGCATGTGTGGACAGGGCCAGTGGATGACGGGCTACGACTGGACTGCGCCCAGCAGCCTCTGGTGACAGGTCCAGGCCTCTCCCTGCCCCAGCCTCACCCACACCAAGAACCGGGAGCACGGCTTTCTGTGCCAGTCCTCCAGTGCCCAGGGCACTTACCCCCCACTCTAAACCGGTCTGTCCAGCTGTCCATACTATAGAGGGGGAGCCTCTCGCCTCAGACACCCCAAGAAAGTCCAAGTCCAGGCACATGAATAAATAGGAGATGGTTTATTCATACAGCTAAGTGCTGGCCCATGCCATGTCTGCTTGGTGAAGTGACACCTGTACAGAACATGTCTCAGGCCATCGCCGGGTGCTTTTGCCGCAGGTGCTTGTCTAGTGTGGCCTGTAGGCCAAAGGGTACAAGGCAGTGCGGGCACTTATAGACAGTTTTACCAGTCCCCAGACCATGGGTGCGGCGGTGGCGGTTGAGCTTGCTACTCTGGGCACAAGCATAGGGACACTGGTCACAGGTATAGGGGCGCTCTCCAGTGTGTGAACGCCGGTGCACAGTCAGGTTGCTGCTGTTGGTGAAGGACTTCCCACAGAACTCACACGTGCTCCCGGGCCCGTGACTCTTCCTAGTTGTCTTCTCAGTCTTTACAGGGTCAGTCCTCTCTACTTTGACAGTGGCTCCCCAGCCAACAAAACCTGGACCCCCTTGAGCCCCATTGCCAGGAGCCCCAGGTTCCTGGACTCCTGCTGTTGCCGCAGCTCCAGCCTTCTCCACGTTCTGGCATGGGAGTGTGCTGGCTGGAGCAGCTGCATAGGCAGCTGGTTCAGGAGGGGCTGCTGGGGAGACTCCCCGGCTACTGGCAGAAGTGGAAGGGCTCCCGGGTGGAGGCTGCCGATGGGTCTTCTTGTGTCTGTTGAGCTTGCTGCTCTGAGTGCAGGCATAGGAACACTGGTCACAGGAGTAGGGGCGCTCGCCAGTGTGGGAACGCATATGGACCTTGAGGTTGCTGAAGGAGCTGAGGGTCTTCTTACACACCAAGCAGGTGGGGCTCCGCCGGGCGGCACTGTTCACTGGAGGGGTCTTCTCCTCAACTGGTCCCACTTTCACTGCTGACATGGCTGCAGCTACCTCAGCCAGACCCAGCAGCGGAGCCTCTGGGGTCTCCATCTGTGGTGTCTGGTAGATGGATAGCCCGTGGTCCCACTGGGCGTGGCACAGCAACTTCCAAGCATTGGTGTACTGTCTGCCACATTGGAGGCAGCTCAGAGCCGTCAGCTCTTTGGATTCTGGAAGGGGAGGAAGGGGCAAAGGATCACTGCTAGGCCAAATGTACCGCCCTGGTGGGATGCTGCATGGCACAGATGCTGCCCTCAAGGAACCTCCTGAAGTGTAAACAGGTTTCACTGTAGATAGTAGAGGGGACAGAGGCTCAAAAGCAGATGTCAGTATGAAAGCTCAGAGCTGGGGCCTGGCACAGAAACACCACTTACTGGGGAGGTGGGCTGGTGTCTGGATTCCAAATTTGATGTTTTTCTAGACCCATGGAGTGAGTCTAGAAGTGTCTACAGGACACTTGCCAGACCTACTCGATTTTAGATAGCCGAGTCCCAGACAGTACTGGATGAGGTGGCCTTTATGATACCACAGGCCAAAGATAAGCAGACACTTGTTAAACTCCAGGCTTTTCCTCCCTGGCTGTGTAATGTTGGACAAGACCTATCCTCCCTGCCTGTTTGCTAAGCGGCTAGAGTATGGGAATCTGAGGGGCCCCTTCCAGGGTCGTGACCTCAAATAGGGAACAGCTGAGAGCTTTGGTCACTATAAACCCTGAAATGTGAGCTGAGCCTCGGATATCAAAATACACACAGCTAAGCCAGACAGGTGGTGGCACACGCCTTTAATCCCAGCACTGGGGAGGCAGAGACAGGCAGATCTTTGTGAGTTGGAGGCCAGCCTGGTCTACATAGAGCTCTAAGCCACTCAGGTCCACGTAGAAACCCAGTACCCACAGCTATCCAGGCCTATAATAACTAATATCAGCTGCCTGGGCTAGCATGAGACCGGCTAAAATGTTAAATCCAGCAGTGACCCACACCAAGTGCCCACAAATATTGCTGGAGTTGTTAACACATCTTAGCCCTTCCCTCAACCAAAGCTGATTGGATTACAGACCCTCTCTGGCCCCAAATTACATTTCCCAAGTTCCACCTGGGCACCACACTGGAGGCTGGAAATTCAAGTTCGGATCAAATCTTAAAATCTCATGCCCAGCCGGGCAGTGGTGGCACACGCCTTTAATCCCAGCACTTGGGAGGCAGAGGCAGGCGGATTTCTGAGTTCGAGGCCAGCCTGGTCTACAGAGTGAGTTCCAGGACAGCCAGGACTACACAGAGAAACCCTGTCTCGAAAAAAAAAGAAAAACAAAAAACAAAAAAAAAAAAAAACAAAAAAATCTCATACCCAACAAGAGCTCACTCGAAGCACCACGCAGAATTTGAATTCCTTCCCCATATACAACTCGAGTATGCAGAGCCCAGACCAGGGGCTTCCCAACACTCAGCTGGGAGATCCCAGCAAGGGGAACAAGCCAGATGCCCCTTCCCTGGCTCTGAACTGTCTAAACCTCAATTAGAAGGATCAAAACACAGTTGGTGTAGTACCTTCCATTAGTCTCCCTAGGCCACTGTCCCATCCTCCACTAGGTCCCTACTGCCAACCCTGGTCCAGCCACCTGGTCAGTTATTTCTGTCCAAGGGAAAGGAGAAGTGAAACTAAATTAGGGGTGTATGCCAAAACCCCGGGGCCAGTCTTCTGGGACTGGCCACACCTTGTGGGTGGCCTTCCTCCGCTGCCCAGCCCCCGCCCCATCTCTAGTCCCTGCCCTAGGACAGGCAAGCCACGCCTAGGTTCTACCCTAAGGGGAGCAAGGAGAAAGGGGAAGTAATGATTGGTGCCCCATCTGTCCACCTTAGCTCCTCTGCAGGGCAGGAAGCCCAACCCTGGATCAGGAGTGCACTGCACCCTGAATGACTTACCTGAGATGGGGCTGGAGACTTGGAGGAGCTGACAGCCTTCTTTTTTGTGATCCATGAATGCGATGATGGACCCTAATGGGAAGATCTTCCCGCAGCGGCCGCAGGTCAACAGATCTGGGTGCTTGTCGGTCCAGGGTTGGCGGTCTGCTGGGAGGAAGCGGGTAGTGAGAGAGGTGGGGTGGAGCCCGACTCCGGGTGAGGGCTCCAAGGTGGAGAGGGGAAACCCGGAGGTTAGAGGCGAGAGGGCTGGGGAGGCCAGGCCGGTCCCGAGGCCATCCCCAGGGGAGAGGCACCCACTCGAAGGTCCGGATGCAAACAGGGGCAAGGGCTAGGGACTCACCGGAAGAACTCAGAGGCATCCACGGGGCACACGTGTTGGGCGCGCCGAGCGGGCGCGAGGCGGTTTGGAGGGGAACCACACCGAAGAGCCCCGACATGGGCATGTCCCTCGCGGACCAGGGCTTCTGCGCCAAGGACTCCAAGTTGCGGTCCGGCTTCACATCGATGACAAGGTCGGACATCTCCATGTCGTCGTCGGGCTCGCGGTTTATGCGGCGAGGCACGAGGCCCGCCTTGCGGCGGGACATGGGGCGAGGGCGCAGATCCAGGTAACCCGCTCGGCGGCTTGGCGCTCAGGTGAGTGAGTGGCCCAAGGCGACCCGCGCCGGACTTTTTACACGTGCTGGTCCTGCCTTGTCTCCGCCCACTGGGGCGGGGTCTTGGTGGGGCCAGTTGCGGCGGTCAAACTCGACCTTCCCCCGCCCAGCCCGCTGCCCCAGGACCAGTGCGCAAATTGTGCCCTCCTCCACTGGGCTGGTATACCCGGGAGGGAGTAAAAAACTATTCCCAATGCCCCCCTCCTGGCCCCACCCCCCGGCGCTGGTGGTAACCTGAGGCTCAGGATGCCGCGCTCACGTCCCAAGCGAGAAGAGGTGGACATCTCTCACTAGAGGGGAAGTACATTAAGAAAATTTCACTTTAAACCTTTTTCTTTCTTTCTTGTCTTTTAAGCCCGATCTAGCTATGTAACGTATGATGGCTTCGACCTTTGGTCTTCTTCCACCTCTCCAGCGGTGGTTTTACGGGGGGGGACGGAGGCGGGGGTGTGCATCACTACACCTGTAGTATGTGGCGCTGGGCATGGAACTCCGAACCTTTTGCATTCTAAGCAAGCATTCTCCACCCACTGGGCTACGTCCCAGACTTTGGCACCCCATTTCTCGAGTACCTACCATTCCATAATCCTTATAATATGGGGATGGACGGTGGCAGTGAGAGGGAGTGGTCACCGCAGAAAATGACTGTAAAGTGCACGCCTTTAATCCTAGTGCAGGAGGCAGAGGCAGGCGGATTCTCTGAATTCGAGGCCAGCCTGGACTACAAAGTAAGTTTCAGGACAGCCAGGGCTACACAAAGAAACCCAGTCTCGAAAAGAAAAAGGAAAAAAAAAAAGGACACCCCCCCCACACACACTTTCACCACCGCTTACTTCGGTGCTTCCTGGTATTCCCAGCTACTAGTGTGCTTGAGAATTACAAATTCAAGGCCCCTTGGGGCTGTTTCATAGTATATAGAGTGTCCTTTGTGCAGACAAATGCCATGGGGCCAAATCAAGATCGGAAGCAGGCAGGGGTACCCCACAAGAGGGCTTCAGTTTTCTCCCCTGTACCAGGACTGAGCAAGCAGGGCAGAATGGAGACCTGGAAAGGCAGGTGGCCATTGCCTATCTGAAATCTCAGCACATGGAAGTGTTGTGGAAGTCAGTTTCAGTCAGCTACACGGAGACTTTGAGACCAGTTTGGGTATATGAGACCCTGAAACAAATAAATAGTTTTTTAAAAAGTTTCTTTTTTTTTTTTTTTTTTTGGTGGTGGTGGTGGTACACAGTGTAATTCCAGTACTTCATGTTGAAATCAGAGGCAGGAGGATTGCCCAAGAGTTCCTGATCAGCCTGGTCTACATAATGAGTTCTAGGCCAAACAGGATATTATCTAGTGAGATCTTGTCTCAATAGGTAAATAAATATGAAGACCTGAGGGCTTTTTTTTTTTTTTTTGGTTTTTCGAGACAGGGTTTCTCTGTGTATCCCTGGCTGTCCTGGAACTCACTCTGTAGACCAGGCTGGCCTCAAACTCAGAAATCTGCCTGCCTCTGCCTCTCAAGTGCTGGGATCAAAGGCGTGTGCCCCCACTGCCCGGCAGACCTGAAGTTTTTGAGGGAACCAAGAAAAGCCAGGAAGGAGCCTATGCATTCTGAACTACCAAGACAGGGTGGGGGGCAGGAACTTGGGGTAGGGTCACATCCAGACGGTCTTTTGGCTACTCTGAGATTAATTAGTTTTCCTGGTACCAGGGGGTCTGGGAAGGTTTGAGACAAAAACAGAAGTATTTTCTTCCTAATCCCACCCCAAAGGGCCAGCTGTCCTTTCTGCCTCCCTCTGGGGGCCCCCTGAACTTCCTCAGATAAGAATTCTTTCGGGTGCAGGGTTTGAAGTGGCATCGACACCCTGCCCCACCCTCAATCCTTTCTGAGTTCTCTTTTCTTCCTGGCATCCACCACATCACAGTAGAAGAACTGTTTTGCTGAATGTCCTCCCCCACCCACCTAGCAGAAGCTCCCACAGATTTAGGGCCTGGTGTGTCCTGCCCCAGGTGTCCTCTGGCTGCTGAGTGAATTCCAAGGCCAAGCTCAGAAGTTCCTCATATTGTTATTCAGGCATGGACTCAATTGTCCTCCTGAGGGCCTAGGGCCCCCCTGGCCAGCATATCTAAAGTAGCCACACCCTGCTGAAGGCCTTGCAAATTACTCCCCATGACCTCCATCTGTTCCCAATTCCCTCTAAGCTGAAGCCAGGAAAGCCTGAGCAGAGGCTGGACCCAGAGCACCAATAAAGATGACCTTTGTTTTTGAGCCAGGGTTTCTCTGGATAGCCCTGGCTGTCCAGGAAATTGCTCTGTGGAACAGGCTGGCCTTAAACTCAAGAGATCTGCCTGCCTCTGCCTCTGCTGGAATTAAAGGCATCTGCCACCATGCCCGACACAGAGGTGGCTTTTTTAAATGTACTTTTTAAAATCAGTAAATCAGCCGGGCAGTGGTGGTGCACACCCTTAATCCCAGCACTTGGGAGGCAGAGGCAGGCGGATTTCTGAGTTCAAGGCCAGCCTGGTCTATAGAGTGAGTTCCAGGACAGCCAGAGCTACACCGAGAAACCCTGTCTCGAAAAACCAAAAAAAAATAATAAATAATAAAGACTCAGTAAATCAATTCACTTATTAATGTACTTTTAAATGTTTTTGCATTTACTTAGTGTGTGTGTGTGTGTGTGTGCGCGCGCGCGTGCACGCTTATGATGCCACAGCATGCAGGTAGAGGACAGAGGACAGTAATTGGGAGGCATGGCTCTCCTACCATGTGGATCTAGGGAATTGAACTCATATCCTTAGGTTTGGCAGCAAGCTCTTTAACTCACTGAGCCCACAAGTCCCTCTTTCATTTTTTTTTGTTTTCTCTTCTCTCTCTCTCTTTCTCTCTTTTTCTCTCTCTCTCTCTCTCCATATATATATATATATATATATATATATATATATATATATATATAT
>NW_021604758.1:766295-786375 GCF_004785775.1 Grammomys surdaster | reverse complement strand
TATATATTTCTCTCTCTCTCTCTCTGTATGTGTGTAGGGGCTAGGGTTTTTTGTTTGTTTGTTTGAGACAGGGTCTCTCTATGTAGCCATGGCTGTCCTGGGACAAGGAAGACCAGGCTGGCATGGAGCTCATAAGAGATCTATCTGCCTCTGCCTCCTGAGTCCTGGGATTAAAGGTGTGCGCCATCTTGCCTGGCGTATGTTTCCTCCTTTCCTTTCTTCATTTCTGTCTCCTAGGCTGACCTCAAGTGTACACCAGTTGTCCTCCCTCTGCACACACCTGATTTAATCACTGAATTTTAAGGCTCTCTTGCTATCACCATACCCATTGCCCCTACTGTCTCCTCCTTTGGGGGTTCGGAGGACCAGAACACAGAGCCTTGCACATCTCAGCCAAATGTTCTAGTACTGAGCTATATGTCCAGCCCCATCCTTTACCCTTTGTCTTTGGTGACAAGGCTATACCTTGTAGCACAGGCTAGCCATGCCTTATAGCATAGGCTAGCCTTCAATCTGAGAGCCTCTTGCTCCAACTTCACCAAGTATCAGGCATAATTTTAGCCATTTTTCTTGTGCTAAGGATGGAATTAGGGTCTTGTTATGCTAGGCAACCCAACGAGTCATGTCCCCAGTCCCTCTGAAGGTCTTGGATTATCTTTTTGCTAACTTGTAGGTTATTTTGTTCTCCCAACTAGAAAGAGAATGTAGGTTTTTAAGAGAGCATCATTGGGGTGTCTCATTCCTATTTATTTATTTATTTATTGTTTGTTTGTTTGTTTGTTTGCTTTTCGAGACAGGGTTTCTCTGTGTAGCCCTGGCTGTCCTAGAACTCACTCTGTAGATCAGGCTGGCCTTGAACTCAGAAATCTACCTGCCTCTGCCTCCCAAGGGCTGGGATTAAAGGCGTGTGCCACTACTGCCCAGCACGGGGTGTCCCATCCTAAAGAGAGCCTCTACTCTTTCAGTGAGATGGGACTCTCTAAGTCTGGTTAGAAAATCCTCAGACTTGCCTCCCAAGGGCTGGGATTAAAGGCGTGTGCCACTACTGCCCAGCACGGGGTGTCCCATCCTAAAGAGAGCCTCTACTCTTTCAGTGAGATGGGACTCTCTAAGTCTGGTTAGAAAATCCTCAGCCTTGCCTCCCTGGTAGCTAGGATAAGCAGGCACCCCAGCGCCCATACTTTCACGATTCAATCAGTACCTATATTGGAAAGGAGCACTCTTTTCCACGGATATTTGCAGAGCACCTGCGTGCCAGGCAGTAAGGGGATACGCAGTCCTCTTCCTGCCTAAGTGAACTCTGTGGGAATGCAATCGATTCTACCTGGGCTGAGATCAGTGGGGTTTCGCAGGGCCTCAGTTTTTCCCTTTGTAAACGTGGGTTGCAGAGAGGGCTGAAGGACAAAATGAATGGACTCTGTCCACCCTAGCGGCAGCACTCTGTAAGCCCCTTTCCGGGTACCTAGAGGAGGAGATGGGGAGAGGTCAGCTTCCTCCTGGGAAGGAGGGGTGAATACAAGGGTATCTCCCAGGCTGATAGGAAATCTCTATTCTCTGATCAGCAGCTACTGCTGCTTTCTCCTCCCCCTCCCCTTATTTCTGCCTCCTTCCCTCTCTCTTTCTCTAACTGATCCTGTCTTCCTGCCTCCGACTGACAAGTGCTGAGATTACAGGTGTAAATCACTACTCGTTTCTTCTTTCCTACACCTCCCTCCCTTTTCAGATGAGGCCTTATCTGTAGCCCAGGTAGTCAGGCCTCGCTCGAACTTTGACAATCCTCCTGCCTCACCTCCGTGGGTACTTGGGATTCCAAGCCTGGGAGCCACCATGCCCAACTTTCTGAACCTCTGTTTTGTGGGCATCCTAAACATCCCTAACCCACAGGTTGGCAGAGCCCAGCCCCAGTCAGGTGACCCTGGAGCAGCCGATGAACTTGTGGGGAAAGTGGAGGTGCGGGCGGAACCCAGGCGCTCGGGACTCGATGCCCACCCGGACCTCTGCGGAGGTTGCGCGGGCGGAACCTAGACAGTCGGGGCTCAGCGCCTGCCGGGACCAGGGTGGCGGCGGCACGGGCATAGGAACAGCGCCTGCAGGGACAGGCCTCGGTGAGTACGCCTTGGACGTGGGCTGTCCTCCGGGTCAGCCGCACTGGGTGGGATTGGAGCTGCGGGGAAGAGATGACCCGGAGAGGGACAGTGCTCTGACACCGGGCGGGGCGGGCGGGGTGAGAGGTGGCTGCCCTGAAGCGGATGGACATTCTTAGAATTTGAAAAGGAGGACTCTTCGGAGGCTCGGAGGAATTACAAGGAAACTGACCCGCCCTTGGGATCCGGGAAGGGGACAGATCCTGCCCTCGGGCTGCTTACTCTCAGGTGTGGCCCTATTTAGCGAATTTGCATAGGAGGTCCGAGGACAGCAGTTACCTTACTGTGTGTATGGAGAAATAGGTCTTGTCTGCTAGCCTGGAAGCCCGGCCCGTTTCGTATCCTGGTAGACCTAATGTCCTCCTAACTGACCCATTCCTCTTTAACTTTCTTCTTCTTCTTTTTTTTTTTTTTTTTTTTTTTCTGAGACAGGGTTTCTCTGTGTAGCCCTGGCAGTCCTGGAACTCACTCTGTAGACCAGGCTGGCCTCGAACTCAGAAATCTGCCTGCCTCTGCCTCCCAAGTGCTGGGGATTAAAGGCGTGAGCCACCACTGCCTGGCTTTAACTTTTTTCTTCTTGTTTGGATTTTGTTTTGTTTTCCCCTGAGACTAAGAAGCAGAACAGTAGCCCCAGGCTGGCCTTGAACTCACCTCTTGGCCCTGGGTAACTTGGAATTTTATGTCCCACCTTCACCTGCTAAGGGCTGAGATTACAGGCCTGTACTGTAATCTGTACTGGTGAAGGAAGCCGGTTCATGCTTCCTGTGCAAGGACTCTTCCAGTTGAGCTCCATCATCAACCTCTCCCACGACTCTCACCTCCACACCTCTCCCTGTGTAATTCAGGCTGCTGTAGAACTCTCTGTGTAGCTAAGACTGAAAGGAAAAATATCTGCTTGAAAGGAAAAATATCTGCTCAGAACCTCCAGGACCAAGTTGTCAGCACACAGGAGATTTATTTGCCCCAGAAGGACAGAGAGCATAAGAGACAAAGACTGGAGATTGAGAATGAAGGAGATAGGAAGTTGAACAAGGGAGAGGGAGGAGAGATATGTGTCCCAGAGGAACAAAGGACTGCCTCTGGATAAATAGACCAACATGGCCCGTGGACAAATGGCAGTTTATAAAGACGCCCGGAGAAACCCTGTGTTAGGATGAGGTGTTTAATTTGAAATAGGCATGTTAATTAGAAAAGCCAAAGGGGACTTTTGATTGCTCGACTTCAATACTTTGATGGCTCTACCTTGGTATCCAGCCTCAGGAGGAGGAAGTATCCAAAGCTTTAGGAATGTAATCGAACACTTTTCATCTAGGAAGAGGGAAGAAGTACAAGGCTTGCCAGAGCCACTCTCTCCACACTAGATCTGGCTAGCGTTCCTTCAAAGACTGGCCCTGGACTGATTTTTTTGTGCTGTCTCCATTTCCCCATGCCTCAATCCACTCTCCCCGAGGCACTAAGGATGGCCCTGTGAACAGCTACCTATTCCCTGACCAAAGGTGTCCTTACCTGAGTCAGGCTAACTGATTACTTAGCCAGAGATTGGGATGTATGGGTTTGGACTAACCTCTGGGCAGGAAATCCATGGTCTCTAGATCAGAGACTGAGGTCAGGATAACCAGAGGAAAGTAATTTTAGCAGTCCTTGCTATCTAGGATACTAGGACAATTCTTCCTGACTTTTCTCAAATATTTGTTGTTCGTTTTTTTTTTTTTTTTTTTTTTCTTTCAACAGGGCTTTTCTGTAGCCCTGGCTGTCCTAGAACTAACTCAGTCTGTAAACCAGGCTGGCTTTGAACTCAAAATATCCCACCAAATCATCCTCCAATCACTGGGATTAAATGCATGTATCACCACGCCCAGCATAAATCAGTTTTCATTTTCTTAAATCTTCCCACCTTCTCCAGAACATTCAAGGTCCAGTTGTGTTGGAAAACACCTGCTCCAGTGGCCACAGTTAGCTACCTTTTCCTGACATTTGCCTGGACCAGCAAAGTGATATCTAGCCTCAGGTCCATTCCAGCAAATAGGGGTTCTGGATATGATCAAATCTTTTTAAATTAGAGTCTTATTATATGGCTCAGGATAGCCTAAAATTTGAAATTCTTTTTTTTAAACTTCTTTTTTTTTTTTAAGATTTATTTACTTATTTTATGTATTCACCATTGCTCTCTTCAGACACACCAGAAGAGGGCATCAGATCCCATTAAAGACGGTTGTGAGCCACCATGTGGTTGCTGGGACTTGAACTCAGGACCTCTGGAAGAGCAGTCAGGGCTCTTAACCGCTGAGCCATCTCTCCAGCTCCAAATTTGAAATTCTTGACACTCAACCTCTATAGACTGCCAGGATTTTAGGTGTGTACCACCACAGCCTATTATATTTTTATATATATATATATTTTTTTTTATTGAAGCAAACAAGGCTCCTCACTGGTCCTCCATCTAAGTCTGTCTGGGGATCTAAGAAAGTTCTTTGACTACTGGCTTATTCCATCTGCCCTTCCTTAAGTAATAGCCCTTGCTATTAGGGTGCTTCTCTTTCTTTCTTTCTTTCTTTCTTTCTTTCTTTCTTTCTTTCTTTCTTTCTGATTTATTTTGTTATGTATAACATGCATTCTTCCTTTATATATACCTGCCATACAGAAGAGGGCACCAGATCTCATTATAGATGGTTCTGAGCCACCATGTGGTTGCTGGGAATTGAACTCAGGACCTCTGAAAGAATAACAGCCAGTGTTCTTAACCCCTGAGCCATCCCTCCAGCCTAAGATGCATTTCTTTTTTCTTTTTTTTTATTTTTTGAGACAGAGTTTCTCTGTATAGCCCTGGCAGTCCTGGAACTCACTCTGTAGACCAGGCTGGCCTTGGACTCAGAAATCCGTCTGCCTCTGCCTCCCAAGTGCTGGGATTAAAGGCATGTGCCACTACCACCCGGCCTAAGATGCATTTCTTAAGATGCTCAAGTATTAACCTGAATTGGAAGACAGACTTGGGCACATGGCCCATGACTGAGTTGGCGTCACAGTGGGCAGATGTATTTTTTAAATGCAGGTAGCTGGGTTGGGTGATACTGTCTCAAAGTTCCAGGTCCTCAGTCTGGAGGATCAAAAGTCTGCCACATGGACTGAGGAGATGTCTTGAGTTTTATCCTGGGAACCCAGTTGGTGGAAGGAGAGAACAGACTCCTTCCTTTACGTTGTCCTCTGACCCCTGTGTGTGTTCAGCTACAGGATGAGTTTAAAGCCATCCTTGGCACTTAGTGAGATCCTGACTTGAAAATGAAAGCAGTCTGGGAAGCTGAAGTGTAGCTCAGTTACTGGTGTAGTTGTTTAATCCCAGCACCAGATAAACAGGGCCATGGCATCACAGACCTGTAATCCTAGGACAGGGGAGATGGGGGCAGGAGGGCAGACTTGGTTTCCTTGTTTCCTTCCTTCCTTCCTTCCTTCCTTCCTCCCTTCCTTCCTTCCTTCCTTCCTTCCTTCCTTTTTTTTGAAACAGGGGTTCTATCTATAGCTCTGGATATCCTGGAACTCCCTCTGTAAGACCAGACTGGCCTCAAACTCACAGAGATCCACCTGCCTCTGCCTCCCCAATGCTGAAGTTAAAGGTGTGTGTGCTACCATCGACAGTGGAGGATCAAACATTTTAGGCCACCTGGAGTCACATGAGACACTGTCTCATAAATAAATAAGGCTTCAGGGTGTAGAGTGCATGCTTAGAATCCACCTGTGAGAGCCTAAGGGTGTGGTTCTGTCATAGACTTACCTAGCCTGCTAGAGGCTCTGGATTGTCTCTACGCTACACTGACACACACACACATACAGCCTTTAGTCCCCATAGGCTTAGTCTTCTCTGTCTATCGCAGGGCCTTGGAGACTTCTTATTCGACCTGCACAGCTTGCTGAGTGCTTTGCATGCCCCACACAACACTAATCTAACAGTTCCTCTCACAGGGGCCAGCATAACCGGGGGACACAGGGGCCTCAGTCTTGGACTCCCTGTCCCTCCCTCATTCCCACAAGCCTATGCTCTGGACAGTAAGCATGGGGTTTCTGTGAAGGACTAGCCCATGTTCCTCCTTGCTCAGAGCAGTATGTGGACGTCTCTGAGAGTGGACACAATGCCAGTCCTTGGTGACGAGGCTCCGTGCTTGCTGCTCAGCCTCCTCACTCCAGCCTCTTACCTCAAAGTATACCCAGGCTGGCCTCAAGCTCCAGGCTTCCTGCCTAAACCTCCTATGCTGCTCCTGTAGGTGTGTTTTCTGTCATGGCTCAGTTTCTTATTCCACCCAGGACTGCACTGTGGTGTGACTGGCCTGGCACTGTTCCCAAGCCCTTCTGGAAACCACTGTCCTATGTCACTCCTCCCTCCTCCAAGACGTTGACTCTCCTCTGGCCTCTTTCTCTCCAGCCCTGTCTGAATAGTTGCTCCTGTGTGCGCTGCTGGGCTGTGGTCTTAGATCAACCAGCAGGTCTGCTGCGCAGGCGCCTGTGCTTGGGATGCCCGAATCTTTAAAGAATAGATACAAAACGTGGTGAGGTGGTACTTCCATGGAATTGCAGAGCTTTCCTGGAGTCCTAGCATTCCACTGAGGCAGGAGGATAACCAGGTAGAAGCTAGCCTAGGCTTCAAGGCAACGCACTCTAATCACACCCATCTCAAAGCACATACTCAAATCCCATGCTGCTCTCCTCGTCTCCCCTCCCCCAGGGTTGGTTGTGTAGCCCTGGCTGCTCTGCAGAACAGGCAGTCCTGGGCCTCGAATTTTGATTACATTCATTTATTTGTGTGATATTAAGGAAGACAGCTTTCAGGAATTAGTCATCTCCTTTCCCCTCATGTAGCTCAGGCTGGCCTCAAGCTATCTATGTGGTGAAGGATGACCTTAGCTTCTGCTCCTCCTGCCTGTGCTTATAGGTGTATCCCCTCACACCCAGTTTTATCAAGTGCTGGTGTTCAAACCCAGGGCCTCCTACTTGCTAGGAAAGCATCTACCAGATGTAGGGGAGCTGCATTCCAGCCCCATTGCTGAACTTTTACTTTTCTTTTGCAATATTTTAAATGTGAATGGATGTTTTGCATGCATGTATGTCTGTGCACCATGTGAATGCCTGGTGCTCAAGGAATCCAGAAGAGGGCATTGAACCCCCTGAAGCTAGAATTACAGATGGTTGTAGGCCATCATGTAGGCGCTGGGAATCAAACCTGCTTTTCCAAGTTCCCTTAAAGACTGAGACACATCTCTAGCCCCCTCACTGCTGACTCTTTGATTGTACCAAGAGGCCAATAGAAACCGAAGTTAGTCATGCACACAGTCCCAGCATTAAGCCTCAGGTACAGAACCACAAGTCCCAGGCCAACCTTGTCTACAGTAGAGGTACTGGTGTCTGCATGCTGTTGAAAGAAAGCCTGCATTTCTTGGACGGAACCTTGTTCTTCCTGGGCTAGGAAGCATCCCAGAAGCATCCCATTAGGAGCACACATTGCTGTAAAGCACAGATGGGATAAGGTATCAGCGTAGGATCGAAGCCTGAAGCAGAAGGATCACCTGAACCCAGGAGTTCAAGACCAGCCCCCAACCCAAGCAATGTGACAAGACCTCATGGGGGTGTGGGGCAGTATAGAGTGAGCAGTATAGAATTCCCTCTGCATTGTTTGTTTGTTTTTATTTTTCTTTTTAAAAAAGATTTATTTATTATTATGTGTATAGTGTTCTGCCTGCATGTATGCCTGCAGGGCAGAAGAGGGCACTAGATCTCATAGATGGTTGTGAGCCACCATGTGGTTGCTGGGAATTGAACTCAGGATCTCTGGAAGAGCAGCCAGTGCTCTTAACCTCTGAGTCACCTCTCCAGTACCATTTGTGTTTGTTTGTTTTTCAAGACAGGAATTCACTCTGTAGACCAGGCTGGCCTCAAACTCAAAAATCTGCCTGTCACTGCATCTAGAATGCTAGAGTTAAAATCATGTAGTACCACATCTGGCTGTGGTCAAGTGCTGGCCTGGCATGTATGGGATCTTGTATTTGATTTCCAGTACTATATAAAATAGCCTGACATCCTAGTACTGGGGAGATAGCAGAAGGACTATCCTGGGCTGCACAGTGAGCTTGTGGACAGTGTGGGCTATCTGAGACCCCTTCTCAGAAATAGTGGTTTGAAAATGGGAAAAGAAATGGATGGACCGGGGCTGGAGAGATGGCTCAGTGGTTAAGAGCACTGACTGCACTTCCAGAGGTCCTGAGTTCAAATCCCAGCAACCACATGGTGGCTCACAACCATCTGTAATGAGATCTGATGCCCTCTTCTGGTCTGTCTGAAGACAGCTACAATGTATTCATATATAATAAACAAATAAATCTTTAAAAAAAAAAAAAAAAAAAAAGAAATGGATGGACCGGTGAGATGAGGGAAGAAAGTGAGCTTGGCAGCCCCATGTCTCCAGGGAAAGGCAGTGCGTGCAAAGGTCCTGGGGCAGGGCTGTATTTGCTCTACCTCAGGAATACAAGCTAGTCCAAAGGTAGAGGGGAGAATAGATGAGGTCAGAGGCTGACAAGGTCATATAATGTCCACTGTGAGGACCCCAGGGAACAGTCCTAAACAGAGATCACTCTGAGATTTAGTTGTAAAACTTTTGTTTGTTTTCTTTTAACCTGTGTACGTGTGCATGCATATGTGTGGGTGCGTGTGCATGTGCATGTGTGGGTGCACAGCACTGTGCGCCTGCAGGTCAGAGGACAAGTTTTGGCCTCTGTTCTCTCCTTGGACTCTGTGGATTGAAGTCAGGTGGCCAGGGTTGGCAGGAAGGTCTGAGACCTACTGAGGTCTCACTGACCCAGGATTTAGATGTAGCAGGATCAGTTTACAGCCTGTGGGGAGAACACTGGGCTGGAGTAGGAGACATCATGTTCTCTGGCTTTTATGCCCAAGAATGGGCACAGCAGCTCACACGTGCACTAATGAGCCAAGCTTGATAGTCTACACCTTGAATCCCATCTCTAGGGAGGCAATGGCAGGCGTATTGAGGTCAGCCGCATCTAAATAGTGAGTTCCAGGGCTACACAGTGAGACTCTGTTTCAGAGAAAGGGAAGAGGTAGGGAGAAAAAAAAAATACACCGTAGGAGCCCAGTGGGGAGGTCACTGAGACAGTCAAGGTATTGGACAAAAGACAGAATAGGGATGGTGACTCTAGTGGCTTTGGGATGCTGATGCCATATCTAGGACTGGTTGGCCTTGAAGTCAGTCCTCCTGCCTTGGCATCCCTAGTGCTGGGATTATGAGACTGTGTCACCACACTTGACCATTAGGAGGGACCTTAAAACCATGCAGATGGCCTGAGATCAAAGGACTTAGGAAGGCTAAGGCAGGCAGGATGGTAGCTTCCACAACAGTGTAGGCTACATAGTGATATCCCATGCTCTTCTCAATCCCCTCCCCCACCAAAAAAGGGTTGGGGGCAAGCTCTGTGAGTAAAGTCTCAAGGCTCTCACCACCAAGCTGACAGCCTCATGTGCTCCTAGCCCTGGTAATATAGTGGGAGGAGAGCATTGGCTCCTGCAAGCTGTCCTCTGACCTTACACACACACACACACACACACACACAAATAAATGCATTTGAAAACAAAAGGCCCAAGATACTGCAAACTTCTAAACTCTCCTGACAGGTCTCCTTAAGCATAGACTGTTTTCACTCAGTAGTTGCAGTGTGTACCACTCACTGGATCATTCTGGATCTAGCTGTCAGGACTCTGGCTGACTGAGGGAGAATAGGCTATATTTGAGAGGGGCTGGGAATATTCTTCTGACAGTTACCCTGGAACCATAATAAAGCTATGATCAAAGTAGACAAAAAGGGGGCTAGGGGTGCAGTTAGTATAGAATTTGCCTACCATTCAGAAGCCCTTGGCTTCCATCTCCAGCACTCCATAAACAGAAGGTGGTAGAGCAAACCTGCAATCCTGGCACCTGGTAGGAGGGTCAGAAATTCAAGGTTCTTGACTACACAGAGCACGGTTCATCTGGGCTAGGGACCCTCTCTCACAAAACAACAAAGGCAAAAGAGCCCCATGTGGTATTGCATACCTGTAGAGCATTTAGGAGTCAGGTGCCTGTATCTTTGGGGTCAGTCTGAGCTATATAGCAAGACCCTGTCTCCAAAACCGTGTAACAACAGACAGACAAAATTCCCTACCTGGGGTGGAGCTGGGGGGATTGGCGCAGGTTCTAGACAGTGTAGCTATAGTCTAGAGGTGAAAGCGAAGAGCGAGCTTCTTTCCTCCTGGAGCTGTGTGGCTTTAACTCTTTCATCTTCTTTCCAGAGCCTGGGCCATGCAGAGCCCACTGACCATTCCCGTGCCAGTGCCAGTGCTGCGCCTCCCTCGGGGCCCCGATGGCTTCAGCCGAGGCTTTGCCCCTGATGGACGTAGGACCATCCTGAGACGAGAAGTCGGAGAAAGTTGTATTGAGTATCCCCCAGAGTCACAGGACCAGCGGGCCCGCGCCGCTCTTCGGGAGCGCTACCTCCGCAGCCTCCTAGCCATGGTGGGGCACCCTGTGAGCTTCACGCTGCATGAAGGTGTGCAGGTGACTGCCCAGTTTGGAGCCACAGACCTAGATGTAGCCAACTTCTACGTTTCTCAGCTGCAGACTCCCATAGGCGTGCAGGCCGAGGCTCTGCTTCGATGTAGTGATATCATTTCCTATTCCTTCAGGCTGTAAAGACCGTCTGCTGTTTTCCTTGTGGGCACTGCCACAGTAGCCCAGGCCTCTGGCTATTCCTGGGCCATAGAGTTCTCAGCACCTTCCTGGACTTTCAAAGCAAACTCCAACAAACCTTAGCTTTGAACTCAGAGGAACTCCAAACCAGATACCATCTAGTGCTGGATGCGATAACCCTGGCTCTTAAGATGCTGAAGTGGGAAGATCATAAATTCAAGGCCAGGCTGTGCCACAGGGGAGACTGCAACCACAGGGATTCTAGATCTCTCTTGTTGAAAGGAATGTTCTGCCTCACACAACTCAACTTTACAGAAATAAATTCCTGAGGCTAGTCCTTGCAGGCTGAGGGGTGTGTGTATGCATGTGTGTCTGCGTGCGCAAAGAGCACTGAGGAGCTTGCAACACTGAGTCTCTCAGGCTGTTTCTCCATCTCCCCTCCTGCCAAAGAAATCGTCATCTGGAGAAATCTGGCTCTGGCTTTCCTTTTAAATTTTTATTACTGTATGTATGTGGGTGGTTTGCTTACATGGATGTCTATATCCCATGCATGCAGTGATGGCTGAGGCCAGAAGAGGGCACCAAATCCAATGACACTAGTAGATAGTTGTGAGCCAGAGTGTGGGCACTGGGAATGATTTGTGGGTCCAATGCCAGAGCAGCCAGTTCACTTAACGAATGACTGAGCCATCTTTTCACCCATCCCAACCTTTTTTAAAAGACAGGACCTGGCTGTGTAGCCCAGGCTGGCTTGGAATTCACAGTCCTCCTGCCTCAGCCTCCCAAGTGCTGAATTATAGGTCAGGCCACCATACTTGGCCTTTCTGCTTATCTTTTTAGTTGTATCCCATGGAAAATGGTGCCATGTTTCAAATTTTTTTTTGTTTAAAAATTTTAAAATGTAGGTGTTAGGTCTGTGTGCCATGTGAGTGTGGGTGCTCATGGAGACCAGAAGAAGATATGCCGTCGGCAGGAGCTCTGGTTATAGGTGCTGTGAGATGTGGGTGCCAAGAGCAGAGCTCAAGCCCTCTGGGACAGTAGCGAGTGCTCTTAACTGTAAGCTGCCTTCCCACCCTCTGAGTAGTATTTAAAAGTTAATAGTGGCCGGGCGATAGTGGCGCATGCCTTTAATCCCAGCACTTGGGAGGCAGAGGCAGGTAAATTTCTGAGTTTGAGGCCAGCCTGGTCTACAGAGTGAGTTCCAGGACAGCCAGGGCTGCACAGAGAAACCCTGTCTCGAAAAACAAAACCAAAAACAAACAAAAAATATGTTAGTAGTGTAGTTATCTCTGTGGGGCTAAGCCATGATGATAAGGAGTCCAGATATCAGTATGGGGCTTGCACTGTTCCTGGTGTCCTCCCAAAATGGCTGACTTTATTCTCTGGACAAGAAATTGACCCTTAAGTCTGTTTTGAGGTGGGCAACGATGGCCTTTTACTAGCAAGGGCTTTGGTTTACACCAGGTCACAAGGTTCCCTCTGGGTGCTGTGGTCCACTGCAGTCACCTGCAGGTTTTCCCACATAGGAGACAGGGAGTGGTGGTGGTGGTCACAGTTGTGTGACAGTGCCAGGGAGCAAATGCTGCAGATTGGTTGCTAGCGTTGACGTTTCACCTTCTTCAGTTTGCTCCAGCCTCCTAGCAAGGCAGTCTGTGTCACCTGGTTCAGCCCCTTGTCACAAGAAATCTTTCAGTAGATGGTATCCAAAAGCAGTTCCAAGCTGAGCACCATGCCCCAAGCCTGTAATCCCAGCCCTTGGGGTGGGGAATGGGGTGTAGAGGCAGGGGGAGGCAGAGATAAAGCCAGTCTTGCCTACATAGTAAGTCAGAGGGTAGCCTGGGTTACATGAGAACCAGTAAAAACAAAACAAATAAAAACCAACCAAACAAACAAAAACCAGTTAATGCCTTTTAGTTGAAGTTCAGAATGTAAGTGAGGCTTTGCATTAATTATAGGGGGCTTTTGGTACTTGTCTCCAGAGTGGAAGCAGTTATCCTTAGCAGTAGCCTCAGCTACTGTCAGTTCACACCGCCGCCTACCTCCAGTCTCAGCCTAGCTCTCTAGTTGGCACGTTGTGCTCGACCCTCCTCAAGTCCCGTTCTATAACTTCAGTCTCTTGCGCCAATGGGTCGGTCCTTAATGAGCTGAGAAGGGAAAGCAAGCGAAGGGGCCGAGATAAATCCTGAGCTATGGAATGACCCCTTGTAGGTGTGGCCTAGGCTCGCTCAGGTTTGGTCAGCCTTTGGTCATCTCGAGCCTTTGGAATTCCTGCTCCCAGTTTTTGTTTTTAAATCAGGTTCATGAACACCCGGCAGACTCATCTCATATTGTAGTTTACATTGAATATAATTTTGACGAGACAATGAAGCTAAAGTCTGCTCTTCTGTCGGTTCTGTCACTTGTACGTACTCATCCTATATTCAGCTCAGCTCTCATGGCTTTTCAACGCCTCCATCACTTTACTCTGTTCCCAGTCCTTGGCTTAGCCCCGCCAGAGTCTCACTCCGTAGCACCTGCTGGTCTGAGGCTTCCTATGTAATCCAGCCTGGTCGGCCTCAAATTCGCAACCTTCTCCTTCAGCCTCTTCAAGGCTAGGATCACAGGCATGTCGCTACCATGTCTAGCAGGTTTTTTTTTTTTTAATGCCTCTGATCCTTATTTTATATTTTAAGTTATTCATTATTTCTTGTGGGCGCGTGTGTAGAAATCAGAAGACAATTTTGTGGAGGCGATTCTTCCATTTTTGACGTGAGTCTCTGGTATCGAACTCAGACGGCTTTAACCGCTGACAGCCCTTTTGCAGGCCGCGGCGATAGGATTTCTATTGAATTCTCTCCGGAATTATTTGAGCTTGTGATGAATGTGCGGGAACTGTGTTGACAACTGGGCTGAGGGCGGAGGCGGCTGAAGCTCGCGCATGCGCAGCGCTCCGGGAGATAGCGTTCATAGGCCCCGCCTCTGTGTTCTGCAGTTCTGGCTCTGCAGATTCGCCGCTCACGTTTCTCTTTCTCGTGAAGCCTCCTGCTCTTTGTCCCCATCTTCGTGTCGCCCTCGAAACGGTTTTTTTCCCCCCCAGGACAAAAGCTTGAGTCGGTGTTATGCTTTTCTCAGTACGCAGCGGACGCCTCGGCTTGTAGCGAAAGTGTGGCTGCGGAAGAGCAGATGCTCGCGGAGGTCGGCGGAGGCGCGTTGGGGCTCCCGGCGACGACGACGACGACCACGACGAACGGAGCGGACGGAGGCGGCGCTTGAGGCAGCGGCGAAGCCCATGCCCCGGAACGGCGGGAGGACCCGGAGAGACGAGTCCGGGGCCCGGGGCATGTCCCCGGGGCCCCCGTGAGGAGGAGGAGGCGGCGGCGGCGGCGATGGAGATCCCGCCGCAGGAGGCTCCGCCCGGGCCGGGCGCGGACGCCGAGGCCGAGGCCGAGGAGGCCCCCGCCGAAGCTGGGTCTCCTAGCGGGGCCTCGCCCCCAGCCGATGGGCGCCTTAAGGCTGCGGCCAAGCATGTCACGTTCCCGTCGGACGAGGACATCGTGTCCGGAGCGGTGGAGCCCAAAGACCCCTGGAGACACGGTAGCTATGGCGAAGGTTGCGAGGGAGAGCCCAGGGGCGGGTGGGACCGCCACAGAGCCGACCCCTACGGAGGTGGCTCGCGGTAAATGGCACTTACTGGTGATTTCAGCGATGCCTAGGTTAGAGCTGGAGGCAGAGAGGGGTTGGCGGGAGACTTGGAAAGGTGCACAGGATTGGTTTTTCAAACCCTAACCTTGTTTGGGAATTTGGGAGGCTGGCAGCCAGCCTTTGAGTTCATGGTACACCCATGGATAGAAGAAGAGAGCCTGTCCATAGTATTGGGGAAAAGATAAGTGTCTGAGTCCACAGAGTGGTGGAGAGCGGAGCAGCTGGTCTGTGAACCAGGAGGCAAAAGGTAGCCGGCTATGGCCATTGCTCTTCTGGCTGGAACGAGGACGGGAAATAAACCCAGACTGTGTACAGACTTGGTAAACCCTCCGACTGGGAAAAGAGAATCGGAGGCAGCAGACAGAAAAGCAGAGGGCGAGGTGGTCAGTTTGCCTGTGTGTGAGGCATTCCTCAGTAAGATTCAGCAGCAGAACGTGGAGCTCGCTCTTACCAGGGTCTTCCTGGGGAATGACTCGGGGATGTTACCTACTCAGGTGTTTCTGATCAGCAGAAGGTGGCTTATATGTTGGGGAAAGACCTAAGAGCTAGGCCTGCTGGAGAAGGTTGGTGGGGAGGAGGAACTGGACGGGCACTTGGAGGAGCGCATTGGCTTTGATGGTTAGGAAAGGTGAAAGGTTGCTGGGGAGATGGACACAGGCTAGTCCCATTTCTGAGCTGAATTGTGTTTTGCTTGGGTGGAGCCTGTGAAGTGAGGTTGCCCACTGGCCATGTTCTATAGAAGCTAACCTGCGGTCCTGGAACAGACAGACACTACTGCCAGGCTGTGGGCAGCAGAGTGGGCAGCTGGTAGCTTTGATGTATGTGGGGGCGGTGGACTTGGTAGCAGGAAATGATACACTGGGAGCCCGCCATAAATGCCACTTTGAGTAGTAATTATCAAAGAGACCAAGGTTAATTTAGACTTGGCTTGAGGAGCCCGCCAGGGCTGGGTGGTTTGTTTTGGGTTCTGAACTTCTTGGAACTGGTGCTGAGGACAGGAAGAGTCCACTGGGCCTTGGCAGCAACCTGGTGTCCACTGTGGCGAGATCACAGCAGGAAGGGGAGAGGTGGAGCAGTGTGGCCAGTCAGAAGTGGTTAAGAAACCTGGTGTGGCTGTATGCAGCTGTGAGCCCAGTGCTTAGAGGCTAAGGCTGGGCCATAGAGTAGGCATTCTAGGGGGGCTCGAACTGCATGGTGAAACCCTGTTTCATTATAAAAAGAAAGAAAAGGGGAAAAAGAAAGGCTAGCTGGATCAAATTCTGACTTTCCCACTTGCTATCTTTTGTAACTGCTGAGAAGTTGCCTGGTTCCCCCAGCCTCAGGGGGGGGGGGGGCCCCCCGAGTCACCGACAGGAGCAGTGGCCTAGGGTCTGCCAGAGACTGAGTGACATCACACATAACAGTGCCTGGTGAGGGTGAGCCTCCTAAATCCATGATAATTATGAAGGCAGCATTGAGGCCTGGAAAGAGCTTGCTCTTTAGATGGGGCCAAAGTCAGAACCTTCTAGGATGTGGGTCAGATGGCGGGGCCTGGAGGTCAGGGCACCTGCTGTTGAGTTGGGTGTCATTCCAGGCAAAGTTTCTGGCCCACAGCTTTTCTGACAAGGCCAAGCCTTTTTAAATTTAAGGGTTTTTTTGTTTGTTTGTTTGGTTGGTTGGTTGGTTGGTTTTTTGATTGTCTTATGTAGCACAGATTGTGTATAGCTAAGGGTGACTTTGAACCTCTGACCTTCCTGCCTCCCTCTCCTGAATGATAGGATCACAGGTATGTGCTAACACTCCTTTTATGCAGGGCAGGGGATGGAGTCCAGACCTTCCTTACTGCTAGGCAAGCGCTCTGCCATGGAGCCACACTTGTAGCGTCTCATACACACACACACACCCCTTTTTTTTTTTTTTTTGAGACAGGATTTTTTGAGATTGAATTGGGTAGTCCTAGCTGTTCTGGAGACTACTGTGTAGTCCAGGCTGTCCTCAGATGCTTGACAGTCCTCCTGCATCAGCCTCATGTCTCCAAGCTCTAGGATGACAGACGTGACCCACCATGCCTGAAGGTTTGGCTGTTGAGAAAGCTGTTTTCTCCCCTCCTTCCTGCCTCCAGTTTCTTTGTCTGCAAATGGAGGTGCTAATTTCTTAGTAGTAAGCTTTAAACAAGACTGCCCTTGTAAATTCCTGTCCTGTAAAGTAGCTAATTGGGCCGCTGCTGTTAAAGGTGACAGGTATAGGTATGGTGACTCCCAGGTTGGGGAGACTGTCCTTCCCCTAGCTTTCCAGAGTGACAGCAGAGACGACTTAGGGCTCACCTTTTGGAGTAGTGAGTAGAGAGGTAGCCATGACTTCTGGCTGGGAATGAGCTTAAAGACTTGGCCTCGATGGGGAAGGGAATATGAAGGCGGCCACCTTGGACAGAGATTTGCAGAGCCATCAGCGTCTGGGGCGGGTGTCCAGGAGGACGGCAGGGTTGTCCATGGCCTGGGAGCTGTCGGGACGGGAAGCTAGATGGGCTCAGGAGGTTGGTGAGAGCCCGGTCTCTGAGGATGGTCCAGCCTGAATCACGGGTGGCGGGTGGTGTGTCACAGTTGGTCTGTGGACACTCTGTAGAACAGAGGGATATAATTTAAGCCATGGTCCTTGTGCAAGAGCAATGGCCCTGAACAGTGCCCTAGTGACAGGCTCTGAATTGAGGGTCTTGGTTGTTTCAAATCCGTTCTTGTCAGGGAGACAGATGGAAGGGCTAGCCGGGCCTGGAGTGTTGGGAAGTAAAGGAAGCCTGGAGGAAGGGAGCAGCTCTGAAGAGTCTGCCAGTGTCTGCCAGTGTCGGCGTCCACTCAGCCTCGTTCTAGGGAGGAGTGCTGGCTGAGGTATCTGGAGCTCTAGGTGCCTGTCTGAGGGTCAGAGCCCCCTCAGGCCTTGCAGGAGCATGGTGTTGGGAGCCCCTTGAAGTGAGCTGATCTAAGGACCTATCTGTTTCCTCATAAAACCAGGACCATTGGTGTTCTGTTATCTGTTTTCTCTTTGGTGCCCTCAGCAGGAATGGGAGCTGACTTTCTCAGCCCCACCTGGAGATTTGTGGCAGTGTGACCAGCCTGAGAGGGAAGTTTTGGTTGGGGGGGGGGGGTCCTGGCCATGTGTCTATAAAGCAGAACCAATGGGCTTCGCCCTGCAGTTGGCCAGGATTGTCTGAGAGGGTGGGATGCCATGGCTGTGGAGCTGGAGGCAGGTGTGCAGGCGGAAAGTGAGACTTGGGGAATAGGGAGGAGGTGGAAGTCGTGAGTGGAAGAGGCACATTGGGCATGTGGGTGCTGGGAGAGGGAGCTGGCTAGTCCTCCCCTGATGAGAGGCAGCCCTCGGGCCCTAGTTCTTTCCAGGAACCAGGGACTCTTTCAGACCACACCACAAGAAAGTGCTCGGCCAGCCTCTCTAGGCACTGCTAGATTCTTGGCTTTGCAAGGCAGGCTTGTGAGAGAGACTTGTGATCTGAGCACATGACACCGATGATCCTGCCTGCCCTCCCTGCTGTTCCCCACCCTGCAGCCTGCCAGTGGCATGTGGCCAGCTCTTGCTCAGAGTCCTGGGCTGCCCACCAGGAGATTTCTTGTGAAGTCCCAACATGTGACCATTCCTAGCCACCTGGAGTCGGGGAAGAGGTGGTGAGGGCAGTGATCAAGCAGAGGACAGCCATACTGTTTGTTCTCCCTGGGTCTGCTCTGTACTCCTGGAACTGGTTTGACAGGTAAAAGCACATCTCTTAGGTCTGGGAGGGCTGTGACAAGAGCTGGGGAGTAGAGCAGGGCATGTTTTCTGTCTTTACAGTGCAGCTGTGGGATGGTGGGGTGCAGGCTCAGCACAGGAGCCGCAGTGCATCTGCTGCTGCTCTTCATCCCGTACCTGCCTGCAGCGTGTCCCCCAGCCCTTATCTCTTCCCTTCCCCCAGTGCTTGCCATTGGCTCCCCACTTTCCCTCAGGCTTGTTCCTCAAGATGAGTGCCTTACTCTGGGGACAGGTCTAAACCTCCAGGCCCAGCCTTGTATGAAGGCAAGTTGCCCAGCCTCTCTGAGTAAATTGAGGATGTGAGGGGCACCAACATGACAGTCTGTCAAGGTACCAGGCTCCAGGCAGGGCATTGCTGGCCTGTCCACAGTGCACTGAAGACTTCGGGCCGATTGCTGCTTCCATCACATACTTTATGCTGCTGCTCTCTGGCCTGTGGACATGGGTGGTGCCCAGTCTTTAACCTTTAGTTCTTGATGTCTGTTTTTGTGCTAGCCCCACTTCAGAGGAGAAACCAGTCACTGCTCTTGATTCCAGTCTGGTTCTGAGTACAAGTGTGAGAAGGGATGAGGATTTTTAGATCTGATACCCTATAGTGTCATTTGGAGGAAGTTCTGGGGCAGTTAATCCAGTTTATGCCAGGACAGAGCTCTTCCTCCAAGGTGCCAGGCAGGTGTTGGCAATACTCCTGAGCCCCACTGAGCCACTCAGGGCTGTCACTGGCCACAGTCCCTGAGTTGATAGTTCCTCCAGGGCATTGTTCCAAAAGGATTAAGATCTGGGACCCATAGGCCTGGGCAGGACCAACTGCAGGCATCAGGGTTTTGCACAGCCCTTCCTGGCTGTCTCTCCTGTACTCAGGTCCTTCTGAGCAGACTACAGGCTACAGGGTGACCTTGGCTGGCCTTCCTGTGCTCTGTGAGGGGAGTGCTGACATGCTGACACAGGTGACTGCAAGAACTCAGGTGCTGGCAGCTACCTTCTGCAGTAGAGCATAGGGCCAGGCTGTGGTGTGCTTTCTGACTGACCTTAGTGCTCACATGGCCCTGCTCTCCATGACCAAGTACCTGCAGATGCTAACCTTACTTGAGGACTAGAGGCAGAAGTAAAGTGGCTCTCCTGCCTTTGTCACACTGCCAGGGACGGGCTGGGCTGAGACTGAGACCAAGGTGTTCTGCTCCTAGAGCCTGTACTTGTGGTCCTTGTTCTGTCTGCAGGACCAAAGGCAAACATGTGATCTGTGGGGCAGTAAGAGGAGTAAGAAACGGTAAAGGGCCTTGACCTTGGACACTCAAGAGGAAACTGACTCCTGGATGGCTCAAAGTCCCACGAGGGCTGAGCTGCTCCTCTCCCCTGTGCTAGCTGCTTATGCACACCCTCTGCCCTCAGGACACACTTGTAGTGCTGCTGTGTGTTCTTGCTGCACAGGTAACTCAGTGGCAGTCCATTTAGGTGCTAGTTAAGGGGAGAAGATGGCAAGAGATCCCAGAGTGACCAATAAGCACTGAGGCTCGGTGCTGTGGCCTATGATGAGGAGTTGAGGGCAGGCATGGGCATCTGGTAAGTCCTAGGAGTCAGCCTGGTCCGGCCCAGCTTCAGGTATGTGGGATTAGTGCCTGAATCAGCTCTGAATCAGCTAGAACGTAGCGTACGGACAGGTAAAAACAGCCAGGGAGGCTGCAAGGTGCACAAACACCGGAGTAAACGGAGCTGGGGCCGTGTGTGTGTGTGTGTGTGTGTGTGTGTGTGTGTGTGTGTGTGTGTGTGT
>NW_021604758.1:765864-766285 GCF_004785775.1 Grammomys surdaster | reverse complement strand
TGTGTGTGTGTGTGTGTGTGTGTGTGTGTGTGTGTGTGTGTGTGTGTAGATAGACAGTTTTGGTTTTTTGTTTGTTTGGTTTTATTTTTGTTGTTGTTGTTTTTGGAGACAGAGTTTCTCTGTATAGCCATGGCTGTCCTGGAACTCACTCTGTAGACCAGGCTGGCCTCACACTCAGAGATCCACCTGCCTCTGTCTCTGCCTCCTGAGTGATAGGATTAAAGGCGTGCGCCACCACTGCCCAGCATAAGTTATTATTTTTAAGAGCTTTCTCTGTAGCTTTGACTGTCAATTCTATATAGACCAGGCGGGCCTGAAACTCAGAGCTCCTTCTTCTTCTCTCTGTTCAGTGCTGAGGCTAAAGGTGCACAGCACTGTGATAGCCCTGCCTCGTCCTCCAGGGCTGTGCGCAGGAGCCACC
>NW_021604758.1:760961-765854 GCF_004785775.1 Grammomys surdaster | reverse complement strand
GGCTGTGTGCAGGAGCCACCAGGCCTGCTAGTCTGTAGCTGTGATAGTTCTGCCTCATCCTCCAGGGCTGTGTGCAGGAGCCACCAGGCCTGCTAGTCTGTAGTTTTTTTTAAACCCAATGTCTCCTGCATACTAGGGTAGTGCTCCTCTTACAAGCTCCCTCCTCAGCCAACAGTAATTGGCTTTGATCTGAGCCATTGCGAGGTATCTGATATACCTGTGAGCTGCCTAGTGCCCACTCCTCCCCACCCCTAGGCTCTCTGTGGCCTTCCCACCTCTTCTGTTAGCTCACTCTTGATCTGCAGTATAGCCCACCCAAGCCTGTGAGGGCTTTTTTACTTTTGGAGACTACCATGTGACCTCTTATAACTCCACAGTCCCCTCAAGTCTCTTTTTTTTTTTTTTTTTGGTTTTTCGAGACAGGGTTTCTCTGTGTAGCCCTGGCTGTCCTGGAACTCACTCTGTAGACCAGGCTAGCCTCGAACTCTCAAACTCAGAGATCCGCCTGCCTCTGCCTCCCAAGTGCTGGGATTAAAGGCGTGCGCCACCACCGCAGGTATCTTAGAAACCTGTGTAACATTGATACCTTGTCATCTGTTAAGTCCAGAAAGTTTCTTATTCTAGAGCAGTTCTGGTTAAAGCGTCCCTGGTAGGAAAATATGGAGGTTAAGGTGGGCTTTCTTCTGCATCTGGAAAATATCAATTGCACCAGAGGTAGTGTGGGACCCAGTGACCATCACTCTGCACTGAGGCTGTGGCTTGTTAGCTTCTGTGCCTCAGTAGACAGTTTGTGGGCTGAGGGTGACATTGATCTGTACTAGAACAAACAAGCCTACAGTGCAGACTAAGTCTGGCTCCTTTTCTCAGAGTGACTTGACCTCCCTCTCTCCTTGCTGTGAAGAAGGCAGGTGACTTGTGGCCTGGGGCAGTTTGCCTGAGGGTGACCTCAGCTCCTCCACCCAGGATGCACAGCCTTGGATAGGAACTCCTGGGCCTCTGTTTCCCTTGTTGGCAGAATATGCCTTGGAGTTTACAGTCAAATTGTTTTGATTTGGGGAGGGGAGAAGCAGGGAGCTGGTAAAGAGAAGATGCAGCAGGGCCCAGCTCACCAGTGCTGTGGGAGCTCCTCTGTGGAGTGGCCCGTGGGCCTTTGGATACCACTATAGGTCCAGGCGTGTCTCCTCTGAGGTCTGCATAGGCAGCTGGTGTCTCTGGTTGCTGTGGACGGTGATGCGGAGAGCCCCTGGTTCTAGGAAGGAACTCCAAGGCTGGGTGCCAGCCAGAGTCCTTAGAGAGTTGCACAGGGCTTGGCTGTGTCCCCGAATTGGGAAAGCTCTTTGAAGGCCAAGTTCCTTGGAGATGCTAGCCCTTCATAGTACCCAGCCTCCATCATGGGCAGGCTGGACAGTCATGATGGTGTACAGCCAACTTCACACGTTGTCTTCCCCTCCCTTCCCCTCCCCTCCCCTCCCCTCCCCTCCCCTCCCCTCCCTTCCCTTCCCTTCCCTCCCCCTCCCTTCTCTCCCCCTCCCTTCCCTTCCCCCAGGCAGCTGCAAGAATAAGCTGCCTGAAGCCTGGGGGGTGGCAGTTAGGAAGTGTCTGCTGCCACTGCTCTCTGTGCTCATGTGACTGGCCCAGCACCCTCTCCTTTGCCAGCAGGAGCCTGCAGGCTGGTGATTCCAGCAGGGATCACCTCCCTTGGTTTGGATGGGTGGCCCCACTTGGAAGCTACAGCTTGAGACACAAGGGCTCAGACTTATTGCCATCTCACACACCCCTCCCTTCTTCCTCTCAGTCTCAGGGGCTGCAGCTGTCAGCCTTGTAGTCACAGGCCCTGTCTGTGCAGAGTGCCACTGGACTCATTCCCCAGAGAGAAGGGAGGAGCTGGGGAAGGAGGTGCTGCCAGAAGATGAAGGCAAGCCTCCACACCGTAGTGGTAGCATGGTAATGGTTGAGATGGTAGTACTGGTATTGATTGGGAGGAAGGACACTCAGAGCTCTCTTGTATTCAACCCTTACCAGGTCTTGACTGTGTTATTGATGGGCACACCATTCTGTTCATTTGGCTTCTGGGAGGAGGCACAGGCCTCGACCCTTGGGAAAACTGAAGGGCTTGTGACACAGTGTGTCTGTGGGGACCTTGGAGCACTTAAAATCAGAACAGGGTTGGGCCCTCCCTCCCTCCCCCCTTTCCCCTTTATGTTTGTGTTTTTCAGACTGTATCACTGTATCCCAGGCTGGCATCAAATGTTTAGCAGGCTTCCTGCCTCATATGTACTGGGGTTATAGGTCTATGACTACTCTTGGCCCTTCAGTGTCTGTGTTTGTTTTTAAAAGATTTACTTATTTTATTTATATGAGTACATAATAGCTGTCTTCAGACACACCAGAAGAGAGCATCGGATCCCATTGCAGAAGGTTGTGAGCCACCATGTGGTTGCTGGGAATTGAACTCAGGACCTCTGGAAGAGGTCTTAACCACTGAGCTATCTTTCTAGCCCTGTTTGTTTGTTTGTTTTGTTTTTTGTTTTGGTTTTTCGAGACAGGGTTTCTCTGTGTAGCCCTGGCTGTCCTGGAACTCACTCTGTAGACCAGGCTGGCCTTGAACTCAGAAATCCGTCTGCCTCTGCCTCCCAAGTGCTGGGATTAAAGGCGTGTGTCACCACTGCCCGGCTTATTTGTTTGTTTTTAAGGTAAAGTCTCATGCAGTCCTGGATAGCCTCAAACATAAGTAACTTGAGGATGATCCTGGACTCCCAATCCTCTTGTTTCTACCCCTCAAGTGATGGGATTACAGGCTTTTACCACCATAATTGGCCCTTGTATTATTTTTGAGACAATCTAACTATATAGCCCAAGCTGGCCTGGAACTAAAGAGCTTAGCTTCCTGAGTTCTGGGATTCGTGGTGTGCGTCTGGAGCTGGGATTTGTTCATGTCTTTGTCCTGCCAGTGTTTTGGAGCCTGCCATCCTGAGTGACGTGTAAGAGCCGCCTGCCCCCGTCTTTACCACCGCAGCAGCCCTGAAGGACTGGAGCAGCAGCCTGCTGCCTCTCCTTACGCATCATCAGTCCACCTGCCACCGAAGCCCAGAGCTCTCCTATGGCCCACCCCTGCCCCTGCCTGCCTTCCTGACTGCCACTGAACTTACCTGGCCCTGTGGCACCAGCTTCCTTGTAATGCAGAAGTGCCCTGCGTCACCTCTGTCTAGATGGATAGTCTTGTGTACACAGCTGACTCGAACCAACAAATGTTTTCTCTCAGTCTCCAGGGGTTCCTGTGGGACTCTGTAGATCTGCTGATGCTCCTTCCTGCTTGAGATTGTGTCAGAGGCCAGAGGGCATTTTCTCTGGCACTACTGTTTCTCCAAAGTCCACACCATGTGGCACCATCCGTGGCTTCACCAGAACTTGATGGGGTGGCAGGGGAAGGAAGTGGTGGATGGTGTTGGTCTCAGTGTCCCCAGGAACAGCAGGATAGCTTAAGAAAAGCTTGTAGATAGATGCTCCACCACTCTGCTGGAAAATGCAATTCAGAACTGAGGTGCCAGCACATAGGACATCTGCTCTTAATTTGCCCTTTGTCAGAGGCCAGGTTGTTGGTTCACTGCATCAAGGTAGTATTGACGGCCCTTTGCCAGTGTGTGTGTGGTTCCAGTCCTTCCCCTGCAAGGAGGTTTTTGGAAACTCAACTGTTCATCCCACCTGCAGGACAGAGGTGTAAACCCCCCCCCCCACCTGCCAGCAGCACTCAACAGGGCAGAACTCCCGCCGCCTCACCTCCAACCTGTCCTGTAACCCCCTCTCAGCGTCTCCCCGTGTTCCTCTTGGACCTGACCACTCGCCTGTGAGGATCCACATGCTGGCCCCCTGCTTAAACAGGGCCAGAGCTGAGGGCAGAGACTGCTCCTCCACCAGGGACCGGAAGTCCAGGACTTCCCTGGCTGTAGAGTGAACCTGAGTACCTAACAGACCCTGTCTCAAAACCTGGTGTGGAAGTGGACTGGAGGCTGCATGGATGGAGGCTGAGGACGCACACCTTTAATCCCAGCACTGGGGAGGCAGAGGCAGCAGGCAGATCTCTGAGTTGGAGGCCAGCCTGCTCTACAGAGTGAGTTCTGGGACAGCCAGGGCTACACAGTGAGAACCTGTCTCAAAAAACTAACAAATAAATGGACTGGGGATATAGCTTAGTGATGGGTGCTAGCCTAGCAAACACAAGGCCTCAAGCTTAGTCCCAGCTGCTCTAAGAAAGTTGTAGAAAATAGGAATGACACAGATGTAGAGTTGGTTGAGTGGTTACTGAAGCTCCCTTAAAAAGAGGAGTATTTAGGGACCAGAGAGATGGCTTAGCAGTTAAAGGCACTGGCTGCTTTTCCATGGGATCTGGGTTTGATTTTAGCACCCACATGGTTCAGCTCTCAACTGCCTGTAACTCCAGTTTCATGGGATCTGGCACGTTCTTCTGACCCGTGGGCTCCTGCACATATGTGGGACACATAAACTCACACTATACATTTTATTTTGGTTGTTGTTGGGGTTTTTTGTTGGTTTTGTTTTGTTTTTGTTTTTGTTTTTGTGACAAGAGTTTTTCTGTATAGCCCTGGCTGTCTTCGAACTTGCTCTATAGACCAGGTTGGCCTAGAACTCAGGCTGCAGGTGTTAGCTGGGAAAGGAGTGAGGTCATCCTCAGGTCATACACACAGGCCTCAGTTCATTGCTGTTTTAGCATTCGTATTTCAAATGCCACTATGTACAAAAAAAGTTGGCTTTGCACAGGTAGATGTGAATTGTTTTCTTTCTGATGTTTACAGTGTTATTGATATAATTCGTGTCTGTGCACATAAGTATAGTGTGGGGCAGACATGCCATGGTGCATGTGTAGAGATCACAGGA
>NW_021604758.1:708554-760951 GCF_004785775.1 Grammomys surdaster | reverse complement strand
GTGGGGCAGACATGCCATGGTGCATGTGTAGAGATCACAGGACAGCTTTGTGGAGTCTCTACTTTCATTCCAACTTTATGTGGGTCCAGAGGATCGAACACCAATTGTCAGGCTTGTCTGGAAGCACCTTTACCCTTTGAACCAACCTTCTTGGCATGTACTACCATGTGTGGTACTGGCATTCGTGACTCAGCCGGCAAGTGACAGCACTCAGGCTCCGGCACGAGGGTCCCCTCCTCACTGCCTCGCTTTCTCATCTTTCTGTGCCGAGTCCAGCCCGCCTGACTTTTCTTCTCTCGGGTGACCTGTCCTTCCTTAATCCCAAACCCTGTTTGGTGCTTTCCCAGGCTGCTTGGAGGCCCATCACTGATGGACAGGTTGTCATATGGATACTAATGGTGAAGTGTGGGGTTAAGAGGAAGAAGTGGGCCGGGCGGTGGTGGCGCACGCCTTTAATCCCAGCACTCGGGAGGCAGAGGCAGGCGGATTTCTGAGTTCGAGGCCAGCCTGGTCTACAGAGTGAGTTCCAGGACAGCCCGGGCTATACAGAGAAACCCTGTCTCGAAAAAACCAAAAAAACAAAAAAAAAAAACAAAAGAGGAAGAAGTGGGTCTCGGTGTCCTGTTCTCATTGGAGTTGAATCTGGTTCAGAGAACACGTGAGCCTCAAGCTCAGTCATTCCCTAAACACCTGAACCCATGTAATGTCTGTGCTGGACTCTGGCAGAGAGAGCAGATAAGGCCCTGATGTCAGCAGTCCAGAAGATGGGTCACTGCCCTCTGCACACTCTCTCCTCTGGTCAGGGCAGCTACCTAGAGAAGTGAGAGGCCCCAGGTCACAGAGGCTCAAAGACTGACCCACCTATTGTTTTGAAGAGGGGATGACACATTGCACTCCCTTACAGAAGGTAGATAGGGCTAACAGCAATGCATGGTATTTTGTAGGAGCAGTTAGGGCTGCCTGGGGCCACCTGCCATGGGCCTGTTGATGAATAATGACAGAGATTGGAGGTCAGGGGTCAGACTGCAATCTTAGGAGCTGGCCACCTTTCTTTGAGGCAGGATTTTTTATTAGCCTAACTCGACAGGTAGGCTAGGTTGGGTGGCTAGCGAGCCCTACACAGGTCTGCTTGTCTCTGCCTCCCCAGCACGGGGACTACAAAGGCATGCTAGCATACCCAGCATTTTGGGTTTCCATATGTTGTGTGTGTGTGTGTGTGTGTGTGTGTGTGTGTGTGTGTGTGTGTGTGTGTTCCATGCATGCATTCATGCATGCATGTGTACTGTGTGATGTTCCTGGTCCCTAAGGAGACCAGAAAACGGCATTGTATCCGAAAGACTCAATATAGTCCGCCTGCCTCTGAGCAGCTGAGCCCTTCAGGGCTTGAGCACAGAGCTTTACGAGAGATCCGTTCCTCAGCCCCGCCCAGTGCCAGGTCTGAGTGGATAAGCCGCCTGCTTGGCCTGCAGCCTTTTCCTTACACATGCACCCCTAGCCTACCCTTAGGGTGTTTTGTCTTGCTATGCCTCCCCTGGTACTTACTGCCTTCCCTATCCCCAGGTCTTCCCTTGTGTACCCTCAGCTACCCAGCCCTGGGTAAATATTTAAGGGTAAACAGTGGGTGAGCAAGCAGTGTTCCGAGATGCAGCTGGACTGGGACAGGTGCAAGCCTCCCTCTCTCTGCAGTAAGAGTGTATTTGCTCTGCTCTTCCACTACCTGGTCACCAGGGTGTCTGGCCTTGGACTGTGACGATGACTGCTGTTGTTTGCAAAGCACCTACCCTTTGCTTCCACTCCTACTGGGCTGGCCCACTGCAGCTTCTAGAAGTCTGTGTGTGTGTGTCCTTAGTGGTTTTGTGGATATGAAGACCCAAACATCAGATAAGATGCAGGGTCTACAACCGTTTGGATCCTCTGGCCATCAGGGATATGAGGCAAATGAGAGTGATCAGTACCTTGCTGTTGGATCACACGTCACTCTTTCTGTCTCTAGAGCTTCCCTCTGCTGCTGTGTCTTAGGTGACACAAGCCTGGCCATCCTGAGTAGTCCAGGTCTCTGGCCCAGGCAGCTTCTATAGAAGAAGCCAAGGCCTAACTCCCAACTGGATGTCCTCAGTGCATCACTGTTTCCTCTGTTGTGAAGGTGCATTCATGTCCTGAGGCAGAATGTCACCAGTGTCTTCAGGTGGACACATCCTGCTGGGGCCATAGAGGAAAGCCTGCATGCACCCCAGCAGAAAGCTTCAGTCAGTGACAGTCCTGTGGTGAGCTCAGTCTCTTCTCAGCACCAGGCTAGATGTACTCTCATAGTTATTCAGACGTTTACCCAGCCAGATCAAGTTCTGTGCCCAGTCTCGTGCTAAAGGTACAGTAGTTACTAGGCAGACCTGTCCCTGTAACCAGAACGGTAGGTGTGAGGGACAGGGATGTGGGGAAGGAGGTCAGCAGCAGCTCCACCGTTGCCTGAGACTTGTCTGAGTGCGTGATGCCACATGCGATGGGTGCTTGTGGAGGCCAGAGGAGAGAGCATTGGGTCCACAGAGCTGGGCTGAGTGAGAAAGAGTAGCAAATGTCCTGAACCACTGAGCCATCTCTCTAGCTCCTAATGTATTTGAAATAACTAAAAACTGAAATAGGGTACACAGGATGGCTCAGAGGAAAAGTCATTTGCTGCCAAGCCTGTTTGTTGGCTTGGGTTTAATTCTCCAGACCTACATGGTTGAAGGAGAAACCAACTCCTGTGGTTGACCTCTGACCTCTGCATGTGCACACAGGAAGTAAATGCAAAAGAAAATACTAAAATGTGTATACTAATGGATAAGTATGCTGTTTAACACAGTACAACTCCTGCTACGCATATCCCTCACCTGATAGTTGGAAAATGTTAGCATATTATCATATTGTTCTGTTTCTGTATGAGCAGAAGGCCTTGTGTGTACATTGAAAGCACTCCAGATCACACATATGATCTGAGCTGAGGTGTTTCAGGCAGTGAGCATGGGCGTTTACATGGTGTGACAGCGTGAGTTGTGAATGCCAGATGTGCTTGTGTGTTCAGGGCTGAGGCTGCAGTAAGCTGCAGGAGACAGCTCCAGCATGTGCTGCCACACACTCATGCCTTACGAGTTTGGTTACTGCAAGTTCAGAAACTTTTTACTGTTTTCCATGACCCCACCCACATACTCAGCTTTGCTCTAGGACTAGAGTGAGTCGGTCAGGCCCTTGCAGGCTGGAGATGTGTGCCCAGGCTGTAAAACCTCCAAGAGGAGGTGCTGCAGGAGCTGAGGCCTGAGTGACGGGTGGGTGAGAGTACAGCACACAGGGTAGGAAGAAAACCGAGTGCACAGATAGAGGAGATGAAGCCCCTCCTCAGCTGGGGCTACCCCTCATTTTGGGGTGTTTAGTTGTTGACCCCTGTGCAGGGGACTTGTTACCACAGCAGGTCATATGCCAGCATCATGTCTGAACATGGTAATGACAAGAGGAGGTAGGCTTGCCTTCCTGGGGTCTCGTCTTCTGAAGCACCGAGTGCAGGTGAATCCCAGCTGGTGGTCTCTGCCTCAGTAGGGTTGGCAAGCGTGTGAGTGGAGTGGACAGGATGGCAGCAGTGAGGCTGAGCGGTTAGTTGCCTGGAAGTCCATGCTCCTTCCTGATTGCCATGGCTGGGTTTTCATTCTCATTCTACACCTCGAATTTCACCTTTAGCCTGTCTGGGACATTGTTACATTCTCCATGGCACCGAGCGCCAGACATGAGTGAGCTGCAGGCCTCGGTGATGCCAGTTGCATGCTAGCACATCGTGATGTGGTGAATAGCCTTTTAATTTAGCCTGGGCAAGTGAGCCTTCAGCGTGAGCATCTGAGGGTGAATTCTGGATGAGATGATCTGTGCCTGTGTGCCTTGGACTGGCTTTGCCGAATGAAAAGGGTTCTACTTGTTTTTCCCAGTTTGCCCAGCAGCATGTACATCCCCCAGGCCCAGCTTTTAGTTGTTGACTCATCTGGATACATGATCAGCCTACTCCTGTGTAACTATTTGTCTTACAAGACTCAGTAGCCAGGTGTGGAGGCAGAGGGTTAGGACTCAAGGACAACCTCAGAGGCACCAGGTTTGTTCATGGCCACCTACTTTAAAAAAAATAAAAATGGATAGTTGGTACTGAAGAGACCCTTAGAAGGCTGGGTGGGCATTAGAAGAAACCCTCCCTACTGAGGAGGTGTATCCTGGTCACAGCAGCCCTCCACAAAGTCCACACAGTTGCAGCCGTGTTGTTTGAGACCTGGACCTAGCTTGGTGTGAAACTATACTATTCAGGACTCCAGCTCAGAAATCAGACAGCTTCCCACTCTGTTCTTTTGCCTTGAGGTGGGTGTAAAGGCCTGGTCACTCTAATGTCTACTGCAGACCTTCTCTGGGAGGGTATGCAGGTGTGTTCCTGAGAGAGGCAGTTTGTGCTCTGGGTGGCTATGTGAAGACAGGGCAGCAGGCAGAGTGCAGTCCTAGCCTGAAGGCTTGCTAAGGAACCTGGACCTCTCACTGAGCATGGTGCCCCGCTGCACTCCACAGTCTTTCCTCCCTCAGAACCCTACCATGCTCCTTCCCTTTCTGTACCACACAATCTCACTCTCAAGCACTCTGCCAAGAACCTGACCTCTTGAGGTTAGCAACTCCCAGTTGGTAAATAAAAGTTTAGTTTTTCTGTTCTTCCCAATTTTAATAATGTAAAGTTGTCAATCCCACCAGATGAGAATAAGACCACTACCACAATTTTGGAGCCAAATTTGAAGCAAACTTTTATATTAAATACTGGTCAGGATGATGGACACTGACCAGGTCCATACCTGGGATTCCCAGAATATGGCACTGTATTACACTAATCAGAGGCTTCTACAGGCAAAGCCCACAAGGCTATGGACTTGCCGCCTTCATCCAACTGGGGCATACATCCTCAGGTGCTTCCTGCCTATGTGTGATTAAGTACATCCTGTGCAGTCGGGGCAGCCAACCTTTTTTACAGGAGTGAAAACCCATGGCTTGTTACCTTATATGAACAGTAATCCCCAACACTCCAAGGGCATGTCTTCAGGCAAGTGGGGATCACAGGTTAGAGGTGTTTTTGTTTTATAGATCTCTTAAGCACAGTAACTTAAACTTAAAACACATCATCACTTAAAACTGAGTCATCACAAAGTCCCCCTCACTCTAGAACCTAGGCTGGCCTTAAATTCAAGTTCATCCTTCTGCCTTAGCTTTTGTGTGCTAGTGTTAAAGGTGTGAACCACGATGGTTTTTCTAAGTGAGTGAATGTCTAAATACCACACAGTGCTGAGAAAGAAGTTGGACAGGCATAGTTGTGCTCACCATTAGTCTCAGGATTTGTGAGGCTGAAGTGGGGATCACCTGTCTATTTCAGGTTAGGTAGGGCCTTACAAACGGAAATGAGGACATGACCAGTCCTATATGCAGTTAAGGATATGATGTAGGGAACAACAGAGGCGCCTAGAAGAGTCCGGATAAACATGGCTGCAGAATAGACCAGAGTTGTGGAGGGGGAGGAGAAGAGAGAGGAGAGAAGGCAGAGAGAGGACCAAGAGCAAGATAGTGTGTGGCTGAAACGGCTGGATTATATAGGAGTCTGAAGCTGGAGGAGGGGAGCCCAGTGCCTGGGCTGGAAAGGGTTAGGATAGGGGTTCAGGAGACAGGTATGGAGTGAAATGTGCCCCAGGTTTCTTTGGGACCAGACACTGTATAGTGAATAAACAGTCTTTTCTGTGACCCTCTTCAGTTTGTCTGGCTCACCCTCCTAGAAAGCAGCTGCCTGTGTGTCCTTCCAGAGCTCAACTGTTTTGCCTCATGTTCCTCTTCTGAAGCGGAAGTGAGATCCTCACTTCAGGAACATGTTTGAGGAGTTGGCCCAAGTTTTCAGAGGAAGCTCTTGAGACAGCCTGGCATGGGTATATCAGTGTGTGTTGATCACCTGTTGCAACCACAGTTGTCCTGCCATCAGCAGTATCCTGTAGAACCTGGCCTTGGAGCAGTGAGCCTTAAGGACCTGCACATTCCATCTGTGTCCTGTATTCTGCCAAGAGCCTCTGCTCTGGAAGATGGCCTCTTGGAGCTGCCAGCCTCTGTGGTATTCCTGGGGTTAGGGGTCTACCATGCCTGCTTCCCAGCCATGCCTCGGGCCCCTTGGTAGCCATAAAACTTTGGGCCACATGAGATAGCATCTATCCACCTCAGGGTATGCTTCATTGGATGCTTCTGGTTGCCAGTCCCAACAGCCTGCCGTGGGGGACAAACTTGGGTCTCCTCTTGTCCCACAAAAGACAATCTTGAGCAATACTGCTCTGCCCTGCTCCCCTCCTCAGTGGCCTCTCTCCACCAAGGCCTTCCATGTTGCCTCCGTCTGCAGTGGTCTGCCCCAACCACCCGTTCCTGCCACACACTATTCTAAGGACTGCTGCTAGCTGCTGTGCTGTCCTCTATGTCCCCATCCTGAGGCTCCCACAGGGCTGGGGGGTAGTGCCTGCTACCAACCCAGTGTGCCTGCTGAATGAAGGAGCCCTGTGGTAGGAGCCTGGGGAACCACCCCCTCTCTATTGCCAGCTGGCCTCTTCTTCATTCCATAATAGCAACGCAGTGTTGCCAAGTGTGGGGGCTCTCAGGGTGGTGCCCACAGATCACCTGGGGCCTCGTTAACATTCAGTTAGGCCCTAGCTGCGACTGCCCAGGTGAAGCAGTGCTCTCTCAGCCTGGCCCTCCAGGTCCCCCTGTCCATGATGGGCACTGGGGACTGGGGAGGTATTCCCAATAGGGACAGCATGGAGTTAGGGTGCAGGTTAGTGAGCAGCCCTGCCTCTGGACTATGTGCACTCTACCCCCATTGTTGTTCTCTGTGGAAACCCCTACAAGATGCCCATTTCCTACCAGTTCCTAGCTGCTGGGGATGACTAGAAGTGTGGCCTTCCCTTCTTTGGTACCCGGCTGACCCTGCATTCCATCTCCACCCTTGCACCTGTGTGCACACGTGAGGCCGTGTCTCCTGATGCTCTCCACCTGTCACCTGATGCTTAGATCAGATCTCTCAGTCCTGAGAGAGTCACAACAGCCTGTCCCTGGAGAGAGGTGAGCCCCACTGCTGAGGCTCTGCTTGCCAGCCATGCCATAGTGTCCTCTTAAGGAACTCAGATGTCTCTGGTGGCCCTTCCTTGAGTGACAGGGCCTATATTCCCACCCACTTAACTCCATTGCTGAGACAGTAAGAAGACGAAGCTGGCTTCTTGTTTCTGAGCTCTGCATCTTTTGCCTCTGACTGGCTCTTGGCAGGCTTCCTTGTATAAGATGGAAGTGTGCCTATCTTGGGGATCTGTCCCAGACCTAACTAAATGAAGTCACCTGTGGAAAGTCCTTTGCCATGCAAGGAATCCCAGTGCTTGAGAGGCCAGGGCACAAGGGTCATGAGTTGAGTACCCACCTGGCTTTCTTTTCTTTTCTTTTTTTTTTTTTTTTAAGAATTATTTGATTTAAGCCAGGCGGTGGTGGCACACGCCTTTAATCCCAAGCACTTGGGAGGCAGAGGCAGGCGGATCTCTGAGTTCGAGAGTTCGAGGCTAGCCTGGTCTACAGAGTGAGTTCCAGGACAGCCAGGGCTACACAGAGAAACCCTGTTCTCGAAAAACCAAACAAACAAACAAAAAAAAAGAATTATTTGATTTAGTGTGTGTGTGTGTGTGTGTGTGTGTGTGTGTGTGTGAGAGAGAGAGAGAGAGAGAGAGAGAGAGAGAGAGAGAGAGAGAGAATACTGTAATACTGTAGCTGTCTTCAGACACACCAGAAAAGGGCATCGGATCCTATTCCAGATGGTTGTGAACCACCATGTGGTTGTTGGGAATTGAACTCAGGATCTCTGGAAGATCAGTCAGTGCTCTCAACCCCGCACCTTCTTTCCAGCCCCTACCTGGGCTTTCTAAGGTGCTCCCTTGTTATAAGGAAAAAGACAAACAAAACCACATGTGAGAGAGTTCCACTCACCCTCCAGCTGTGTTCCTCCTGACAGCCAGCTGCTTCTTTGGTCACCTCATGTCATTAACCCCTGAGACTGGGTGCCCTTTCAGAGAGGTTGTTGGGGTTATTTATCCAGTCTTGGCAGGATACAGATGAGAATATGGCTTTTAATGTAAGTTGTCACCTCGATGGGTCCGCCAGCACAGCCTTCTCTGGAACACACACACAGTCACGCCAGTCTTCCCTTCCTTTCTAACAATTGCTCCAGTTGTCAACCTGCCTCACTTAGCACACAGAAGGTTGAGCTTGGGTTGAGTGGACACACCTGAGGTGTGGCCCACAGAGCCCTGCACTTGGCGCCTGCTTGCACTGCACCTCCATAGACTGGCCGTCAGAGCTGCTGTGTGCCTCCCGCTCTGTTGTGCAGAGTATCTCATCACAGCAAACACTGCATCAAGTTACGCCCCCAGTCATCTTTCCCCTTAAGATGTATTTGTTGGTTTCTTTGTCTGTTTTAAGGTGGTGGTGGTGTTTTTGAGACAGGGTTTCTCTGTGTTCCTGACTATCCTGGAACTGGTTCTGTAGACCAGGCTGGCCTCGAACTCAGAAATCCACCTGCCTCTGCCTCCCAAGTGCTGGGATTAAAGGCGTGCCCCCTGGTGATGCTCTGGCTCACCGAGGGTTCTAGATGTTGGGAAGCCAGCTGTGAGAGGCCAGGGCCACCAAGACATGTACATCAGGGGCTGGCTTTGAGCCCCTACTCTTGTGTCTTTACTGTATCTGTCACCACTTAAAAGGTGGAAAATTGATAAAACATAGTTGTCGTTTTTATTTATTTTCTATATGTGTGGCTGTTATTGCCTGTGTGTCTATCACATGCTTATTAGGTGCTCCTAGAGGCCAGAAGAGAGCATCAGATCCCCTGGGACTGGAGTTACAGACACACACCCCATGGGTGGTGGAAATTGGACCCCTCCTCTGGAAGAACAGCCAGAAGAGAGCCATGTATTAATATCTTTAGTATGGCACTGGTAGCTGTATCCCCAACTCTCCTTAATTTTTTTCTTGGGTCAGGGTCTCGCTAAGTTACCCAGGCTGACCTTAAGCTTATTTTGAAGCTCAAGCTAGCCTTGAGCTCCTCCTGCCCAGCCTTCTGAGTACCTAAAGTTATATGTCTGTGTTCCCACACCATTCTTTGCTGTTGTCGGCTTCTTGTTGACGATACAAGGCTGAGGGTTACCAGTGTTGACAAAGCAGCCCATATTAGCCCAGGCCCAGCTTCACCCTACCTAATGTCGCTGGCCTGGACCCGTGATCTTTGATTGAACCCGTTTCCCCGGTGCCCTCTGTCAGCTCTGGGGTTTCCCGGAGTGCTGTTTAAAGGCGGAGTATTAAATAGACTTAGAAGAGATGTCAGTTAGAGTGCGCTAGCCTGCTTTCAAGACTATCACCTGCTATCGATGCTTCTTCTCTTTATGGTCACCTGAATAGCTCAGGGGAAGTGGCTGTAATTGCTGCTGTGTTCCAGAGAGTTGTGAGTACCCCAAATCTTCAAGTATGCATGTGATGGGAGAAAATTCACACTTTGGTTGTTTTGTGGGTTCGTGGGGTTCTGAGCATTTTACCGCTGAGCCACGCCCCCAGCCCCTCACTGGGGGATTCTAGGCGGGGCTCTACCACTGAGCCACGCCCCCAGCCCCTCACTGGGGGATTCTAGGCGGGGGTTCTACCACTGAGCCACGCCCCCAGCCCCTCACTGGGGGATTCTAGGCAGGGGCTCTACCACTGAGCCACGCCCCCAGCCCCTCACTGGGGGATTCTAGGCGGGGCTCTATCACTGAGCCACGCCCCCAGCCCCTCACTGGGGGATTCTAGGCAGGGGCTCTACCAGTGAACTACATACTATTTGTTTATTATTATTTATTTTTATTGTAATTTGAGACAGGGTCTCACTAAATTACCTAAGCTGGCCTTGTATTCACTCTGTAGTCCAAGCTGACTTTAAGCTTTTGACTCTTCTGCCTCAGCCTCCCAAGTAACTGCAATGCCTGGCTTAAATTTTTTTTTCTAAAAAGTCTCAAAGAAGCAAATCTGGGTAGACAGAAAGGTGTTAATTAACCTGCCACACAGGGCTGCCTGAGACCCTTAGGAGTACGGGGGGTTGGGGGGCTGCTCTGCTTCACCTGTGTTTTATCATGAGTGTGACAGCCACTGCCCATCCTGTGCGTGCTCTCACAGGTCTGTTTTCTCCTTTATTCTCTGGGTATGGCACTGTGGATTGAGCACTGTGGTTAGCCATGAGCTGAATTTCAGGAGAGAAGGACCTGAGTTCAAATCATGGCTGTATTGTATACCAGCTGTGTGCCCTAAGGCAAGGTTCTTGATATCACCACCCCCCCCCCCCAGCTTCATCTTTTCATGGGATCGAAGTGAGCATTCATTCTTCCATCAAATTAAAGTGAGCAAAATACAGTGGCACAGACACGTGTAATTCCAGCATTTCAGAGGCTGAGGCAGGATAGTCAGCCATTTCAAGCAAGCAAGACACAGTGAGTGCACTTCTTTAATCCCAGCATTCGGGAGGCAGAGGCAGGCAGAGGCAGAGTCAGGTGAGTTCCAGGACAGCCAGGGCCACAAAATGAGACCCTATTTCAAACAAACAAAACTTTCATTTAAAGTTACATTATGGGGCCGGGCGGTGGTGGCGCACGCCTTTAATCCCAGCACTTGGGAGGCAGAGGCAGGCGGATTTCTGAGTTCGAGGCCAGCCTGGTCTACAGAGTGAGTTCCAGGACAGCCAGGGCTACACAGAGAAACCCTGTCTCGAAAAAAAAAAAAAAAAAAAGAATGTTTAAAAAAATAAATAAATAAAGTTACATTATGTATCTTGTTTGGGGGGATGACACTTCTCCCGGGGCATATGTGGAATTAGAAGACAGTTTGGTCAAGTTGGCCCTCCTCGTCCACTCTGTGGGTCCAGGGATCCAACTCACATCTTTGGGCTTAATGTCGAACTAATCAGCATGGGGTTAATTTGAATGAATGAAGAGTTTTAATCAGAGGTTGCTTGGATCAAGTGGGGCTGTGGGTGCGTGCGGGGGTTTTCTTGGTTGTCACCTGAGGTAGGATGGAAGGTCCACTTGGCTTGCGGACAACATGGCTTATGAACGGCGCCTCGATCTGTGTAAGGGAGGAGAGAGCTAGCTGGCAGCATAAGAGCCTTCTCCTCTCTCTGCCCCTGGCTGCTGGTGTGGGGTGTGGGGTGACTGGTTTGTCTCGGGCTCCTGCCTGTGAGCCTTTGCTGCAGTGAGGGACTGTTTGTAACCTGTAGCTGAATCCACACACTCCTCCATCGTGCTTCTTGTTACAAAAGTGAAACTAGAGCACCTGCTGTGCCAAATGCCTGCCCTAAGCCTGCCCTGTGCTGGCTGCCATGGCTGAGGCCCTGGGAGCTAGGGCTCCCATGTGATAAGGGAGGGAACTTGTAAGCAAAAGTCTTTTGAGTTGTGTAGTTTCTGTGGCTCCCTGAGAGCTCCAATGACTCACAGAGGGCTATGCCAGCTTCCTGTGTGATGCCTGTGACCAGGAGTTCTGTCATGCTGCTGTCAGGAGGGAGGGATGGAGGGCCCTGTAAGGCAAGGCCATGCTGCTGTCAGGAGGGAGGCATGGAGGGCCCTGTAAGGAAGGCAGCAGGCGAGGGCTGTGGACTCTGAGCCGCTCCTTTGCCCACAGCCCAGAATGTGACGGTGGATGAGGTGATCGGTGCCTACAGGCAGGCTTGCCAGAAGCTGAACTGCCGGCAGATCCCCAAGCTCCTCAGGCAACTGCAGGTATGGGGTCCGTGGACACTCCCCCAGAGTGTGTGTGTGTGTGCGGGTGCGCGTGCATGCCTGTGTGCATGCATAGCCCAGCCTGCCCCCACCCAGGGCCTGTGTAAGGACAGCTGCAGAAATCCCTAGTTCAGCTATGAAATTAGCAACAGTCCAGAGTTACATAACATGATAATTACCAAGTCTTTCAGCCCTAAAGAAATTCTGTCCTCAAAGAAAAGCCTTAATCTTGTCAGTTAAGTCAAAACTTCAAAATTCATTCCTAAGATGTGAACGTTATAAGCCGAGTGTCAGCCTGGGCTCTCAGGCCTGATTCAACAAACAAGAACGAAATAGCAAAAACCTAAGTCTGGGCTTCAACAGTGATTCTATACTCCCTGCTGTTTAGGAAGTTAAAACAAGCTGGGGCTGCCTGTCATCCCAGCACTTAGAGGGTGGAGGCAGGAAGATAAGTTCAGAGTCAGTATCTGCTGCTTAGTGACTTTGGAGGCCAGCCTGAGTTATATGTGAGACTCTGAGAAGTAAAGGGGCTTGCTGGCCAGCCGGACAACCTGAGCTTGATTAGCCGGAACCCACATGCTAGCTGGAAATAGAGGACTACGTTTTCCACATGAGCACCGTGATATGTGTGGTCACATACTTGTACACAGGTGAAAAAAAACGTTTAAATATAGCAGCAAAATTGATTTCTCATTTCTCCTGCACATCCCAGGAAGCTCCTGTGGGCAGCCCGTGGACAGATTTGTAGAAGCTGGGCTGCTGGCTCAGGAGTGCAGGCACCAAGAGTTGTGTGAGCTAGTGTGAATGCCCGTGCACTCTGCCCATAGTCTCCCTGCTTTCTTGTGGTCCGCCCTTGCCCTACCTCGACAAAGGCCCTTGCAGTGCCTGGGACATTGTCCTCGCTGAGTTCCTATGCTATGTGTATTCTGCAGAATTGGCAAAATGGGGCCTTGCCACTTCCAGGGAAAGCCAGCCACTCAGTGTGGCATCTGAGGCAAGGGTAAGAGCCAACTTGGCCTGCACCTAACCAGACAAGTATGTTGTTGTCAAGCCATCCTGAGCCTCTCTGTCCTGGGGCTTTGTCATGGCGCTCAACCCTTGGGTGACAGTGAGGCCCAGAGAAGGACCTGGTGTGTGTGGGTTAGATGATCCCCACAGGGAGAGTCTGGGAAAACATCCAACCCAGTGCCTTTGCATCCTTTGCTGAGTACCACAGGGTGGCTGTCAGCCTGCCTGTCCCAGGCCCTTGGGCCAATCATCCAAGGCCGGGCATCTCCTGGACATGCTTGACACCCCCAACCTCACTTCCTCAGCTGCAGTGATGGCTCTGTGGCTGCCTGGCTGCAGGCAGGTTCCTCTCTTGCCCTAGGTGCTCACAGCTAGTCCTGATTGTCCTCTGGGCCTTCATCCAGCTGCCCTGCCCCATCCCATTCCAGATGCCATCTCACTGCAGGACATGGCAGAGCCCATTGAGCCTTGGCTCCCCTCTGTCAGGCCACCCCACTTCTGGGGTGTTTTACCTGTCTTGACCAGCTCCATCCTGCTTTCTTAGGAGTTCACGGACCTTGAGCAACGCATCAACTGCCTGGACCTAAAAGGTATGTGTCCCCAAGGATAGCAGTGGTGATCAAGGGTTCAGTGGTTTCTGCACAAGTCAGAGACTGGTGGTAGTGGTGTGGACTGTCCACCTAAAGATGCCTGCCCCTTCCCAGGGGAGAAGCTTGACTACAAGACCTGTGAGGCTCTGGAGGAGGTCTTTAAAAGGCTGCAGTTCAAGGTTGTGGACCTGGAGCAAACCAACCTGGATGAAGATGTGAGGACTCACTGCCGCCAGGCTCCTGGGGCCCCTGGAGGCTTGGATGGGGAGAGGGCAAGGGCGGGGCCTCATGAAGACCAGAAGTAGGTATCTGATATGACAAGGGTGAGCCTGAGGCCCTGAAGGTGAGGCCTGGGGAGTAGGGTGAGGGGTGAGTGTGGCCACCAAGAGCTATCCTGGCTGTCACACTAAGGGGGCTGATGGGTATCTGGAAATCACAACCTCTGAGGGCTGTGTTCTTGAGTGTAGCCTGGAGAAGAGCTCTACCCTCCCGGGTCACACAGAGCACAGCTGTCATCCCGAGGCGGCTGCCTGCCCAGCACCCTTCCTGTGGCACAGCCCATGTGTTCCCCTGGCCACCTGACCTGAGGCCAAGCCCACATGTGCCTGCCTCCAGGGTGCCTCAGCCCTCTTTGACATGATTGAGTACTACGAGTCGGCCACCCACCTCAACATCTCTTTCAACAAGCACATTGGCACGCGGGGCTGGCAGGCTGCTGCCCACATGATGCGCAAGGTGGGTACCTCACAGGGTGGCAGGAAAATGTGGGGAAGCCTGCCCCATGCCCGTCTCTCCTGTCCTGTCACAGCCCTGGCTTACTCAACAGTGCAGGGCTGAGGCAGGGAGGAGCCCAGATGCCAGCTGGGACTACTAAATAGCCTCTCCCCTGTCTTGTACTCACCAGACAAGTTGCCTACAGTACCTAGATGCCCGCAACACACCCCTGCTGGACCACTCGGCACCCTTTGTGGCTCGCGCCCTGCGCATCCGCAGCAGCCTGGCCGTGCTGCACCTAGAGAACGCCAGCCTTTCCGGGCGGCCCCTCATGCTGCTGGGTAAGTCTGTCCGTGAGGCCTGCTGCTGGGCAGCTAACCCAGGACATGAGCTGGCCAGTCACTCCCTCCCCCCCCCCCAGCCACCGCTCTGAAGATGAACATGAACCTGCGAGAACTGTACCTGGCGGACAACAAGCTCAACGGCCTGCAGGACTCGGCCCAGCTGGGCAACCTGCTCAAGTTCAACTGCTCCCTGCAAATTCTGGACCTGCGGAACAACCACGTGCTCGACTCAGGTGCGCCGCCTCCTACTCCTGTCCACGCTGTTACCCAGCGCCTTCTGTGCCCGGCCCTATGCTAAGGTGGGAGGTGCCGAGTACAAGCGTGAGCTCTTCAGTCTGTCCTCCAGGGTTTACAGATGGCAGGCATGTGCTGGCAGTGACCGCTCTGACAGGAGCTTACGTCGCACAGTCAGCCCGAAGGCTGGAGTCAGAGTCAGGCCCGAGCCTGACTAAATGTCTCTGATAAGACTAGCAGAGGTGCTGTTGGGGACGGGACGGGCACTGCAGGCACTGACCGCCCCGCCCGCCCACCTCCCTAGGTCTGGCCTACATCTGCGAGGGTCTCAAGGAGCAGAGGAAGGGGCTGCTGACCCTGGTGCTGTGGAACAACCAGCTCACACACACAGGCATGGCCTTCTTGGGCATGGCATTGGTGAGTCCAGGGGCCTTGGTCATTGCCCTTGTCCTGCCTGGTCCCAATCCGTGTTTAATTTTTAAATCTTTTATTACATTGTATGTGTGGGGGGGGCGAGGGGGGGACGGCTTGCAAGAGACAGTTTTCTCTTTCTACCATGTATAAATATTTCAGGTTTCAAACTTAGAGCCTCAGGCCATCTCGCCAGCCCTGGGCCCTGTTTCTGTCATTCTTTCTTTTGCATTTTTCAAGACAGGGTTTCTCTGTGTAGCCCTGGCTGACCTGGACTTGTTATGTAGACTAAGCTGGTCTTGAACCAGACATCCACCTCCCTTTGCCTCCCAAGTGTTGGGATTAAAAGCCTGTCCCACCGCTGTTTCTGTAATTGCTTTTTATTATTAACTTTTTTTTTTTTTTTTTTTTTTTTGTAACAGACTATGTAGGACAATGCTTTGTACAAACTGAATGTGTTGGCTTAAAAAGTTAGTATTTCTGAGAGCAATCAGTAAGTTTTTAAGTCTTTTGATCATCACACAATATATAAAGTAATTCCAACAGATACAAGCACTCTCAGGGGAGAGGGCACTTGTATGTAGCCCAGGTCCCCTTCCACAAGACGGCTGTCTTCAGGGTCCTGAAAGCCATTAAGAGACAGGCTGGGTGAGGGCAGAGAGCCAGCCTGTGGTTTGGGGGCCACCTGGACTCTGATGAGGAGTGGGAAGTGGGGGGTTTTGAGAGGACATTCAGGCCGGACAGTGGTGGCGCACGCCTGTAATCCCAGCACTTGGGAGGCAGAGGCAGGCGGATTTCTGAGTTCAAGAGTTCGAGGCCAGCCTGGTCTACAGAGTGAGTTCCAGGACAGCCAGGGCTACACAGAGAAACCCTGTCTTGAAAAACCAAAAAAGAAAAAAAAAAAGAAAAACCAAAACAAAAGAGAGAGAGAGAGAGAGAGAGAGAGAGAGAGAACACGCACACAGCATGGGGAGATTGGTTTCCCAGGCCTGTGGTAGGATTGTGCTGAGAAGCCGGCAAGGAGAAAGGATGTGTGCCTTGGCATCTTTTTGCGGCTCCTCTGCTGACAAACCTTTCTGGCCTTCCTTCCACCCATGGCTCCCTCCCTCACCTTCCCTGCACCTTCAGCCGCACACACAGAGTCTGGAGACGCTCAACTTGGGCCACAACCCCATTGGGAATGAGGGTGTGCGAAACCTCAAGAACGGACTCATCAGCAACCGCAGTGTGCTGCGCCTCGGCCTTGCCTCAACCAAGCTCACGTGCGAGGGTAGGATGCGAGCCAGGCGCGCTGGGGCCGGCGGGGCGCAGCAGGGCGGCTGGCCAGTGGCCGGGCATGGGGCCCTTGGCCAGCCCCTGCGGTCCCCTCCCAGGCGCGGTGGCCGTGGCAGAGTTCATCGCCGAGAGCCCCCGCCTCCTGAGACTGGACCTCCGGGAGAACGAGATCAAGACAGGCGGGCTCATGGCGCTGTCGTTGGCCCTCAAGGTGAACCACTCTCTGCTCCGCTTGGACCTGGACCGAGAGCCCAAGAAGGAGCCGGTGAGGGCACTTGCTGTGTACCAGTGCTGTCATGGGCAGGGGCAGATGGGGTGGTGTGTGGGCCAGGTTGGGCAGAAGTTGGCAGGTGCCACACAGAGCCCGAGCCAGGCTGGGTCCCACAGGTGAAGAGCTTCATCGAGACGCAGAAGGCGCTACTGGCCGAGATCCAGAACGGCTGCAAGCGCAACTTTGTGCTGGTTCGAGAGCGTGAGGAGAAGCAGCAGCTGCAGCCGTCAGCCTCCATGCCTGAGATCACCATCACCGAACCCCAGCCCCTGGAAGAAGAGTCTGGGGACCTGCCAGCCGTGGGGGCTCAGAATGGGGCCCCTAGCCCAGGCCCGGACTCAGACTCAGACTCAGACTCGGACAGGGAAGAGCAGGAGGAAGAGGAGGAGGACCAACCAGACCAGCAGAGGGACGAGGGGGGCACTGACCAGAGTTCTTTGACCCCCTGCCCTGCCCTCATACCCTCCACGGACTCCCTAGGCCCTGGTGACAAGAGCCCCCCAGGCAGCCCCTCCTCCCCCACGGAGCAGCGTATCTCTGTCTCTAGCCCAGGCCGAGGCCACAAGATCTTTGTGGTGACCCGGGTGGAGAGTCCACCTGAGAGGCCAGAGCCCCCTGTTCTTCCCACCTTTGTCTCCTCCCCTCCCCCCTCCCCTCCCTCCCCACCTCCCTCTCCATCATCTCAGACCATGGACGTCCAGGACCCAGAGTCATCCGAGGCTCAGCTCCAGCCAGAGCCATCTCAGGCCGGGCAGCCGCTGCCCAATGGCCTGAAGCCTGAGTTTGCCCTCGCACTTCCCCCAGAACCACCCCCGGGGCTGGAGACTAAGGGAGCCAGCTGCAGCCTGGAGCATGGTAAGGAGGGAGAGGCTGGGGATAGGCCTCAAGGAAGCACTTCTGTAGCGGGCTTCAGCCTCAAGCTCTGCAGAGTGGCCCTAGAGGGATAGGAAAAAGGATTTAGTCTTGGGTTCCCACTCTGGGCCCCAGATTTTCCACTGGGGTGGGGACTGTGTGGTCTGCAGAGACAAGGCCATGTCCCCACCCGCCTCTAAGGAAGCTGCCACCTACTGCCTACAGCACTGCACCGCTCCCAGGGTGTCAGCAAGCTGGAGGAGCTGCTTCTAGAGGCCAGTCAGGAGGCCCCGCGGGACACACTGTGACACTGTAAGTAGATGCTGTCTCTGAGGACTGGGCAGGAAGAGCTGAGAATCCTGTTCTCACTGGCCGCCGCCTCCGTTGTTCCCCTAGTTCTTTTGTTCCGGACGGTCTGTGATGAGCTGAAGCCATCCCCAAGGATCTGCTGACTCCCCCGCCTGTCCCCAGGAAACCAGGCGGAGCCACCCAGGCCTCACTACCACAACACTATAGCCACGGCACAGGGCTAGGAACTGGGAGCGGCGCCTGGACTTGAGCACGGATTTGTGTCTGCCGCTCCCCAGGTTGGGGCCGAGCGGACAGGAGGAAGAGGATGCAAGGACCTCTCCGGGGTCACCAGCCACAAGGCTGCTCTGGTCCTGGAGGGCCCAGTGACCAGTCTGTCCTGGGAGGAGTAGGAGTTGGGGCAGACGGCTCCTGACCCCTCTCAGGACCTAGCTGGTGAGCGTGGTGGTGGAGTTTGCCAGCCCCTGTGGGGTGGGGCCAGCAAGAAGGAACAGAGCTTTTTTTTCTAAAGTGCAATAAAATCTATCAGGGAGCTGGGCAGGCAGCAGTGTAGTTCTGGGACCCTGCTGCCCGGGCCACTGAGGCTGCGCCCTGGCAGGCACTACAGCAGTGGGAAGTGGGTGGGTGGAGGGTGAGGGTGAGGGCGGGCTGCGCTGGGCCACTCCTGTTGGAGCAGCTCTCACCTTTTCTAATAAATGGAGCTGGGTCCCCAATGCCTCTGCTTCCTGCCGGGACCAGGTACTCAAGTGGTGGGCGGGAGCGCGAGCAGGAGTGGTCACAGCACCCCTGCTAGTTTTGTGCCAGTCATCCCCAAAAGAAACCCAGAAGGCTGGACAAACCTCCCCACTTCACACCTCAAGAAGCACACTACGGCTGCTTGCTCTCAAAGCCAGCCCAGAGGGTCCCACGGTGCAGGACAAAAGCTATCTGGGGCTGGGACAGCAGGTCTAGCCTGTCCTCTCTTCACCGTATTTGTGAGGAAGGAGTGTGCACAAGGCCTGTTGAATTCCCTGCTGTCACTAGCGTGTGCCTGGCTTTGGTGGGTGTGTGGTCAGCAGCATCGGTCAGTCTCAGGCTCTACAGAAACAAAAAGAACCTATGGAGAAGTTCTATAGGAAATGCCTGCCTGCCGCCTTCCTGTGCAGATGCGGGCTTCCACCTCATGGTGCCCATGTCCTTTGGGGTCATAACCTGGAAGTCCTCTGTGCCTCACCATTGTATCTGTCAGAAGCGTCTGCTTGGTTGGGTTCTTTTTCCCTGGTTAATTTGTAGGCACATGGGTGTGAGTATACAGATCACTGGGTAGAGGTCGTGCATGCCTGCCGTGGCACACTCCTGGAGCTCAGAGGAGAATCCTGGGTCTTTGTTCTATTGCCCATGAACTTGTAGACAGTCTCCTGTCTCTGTTCCAGTCTCCTCATAGGAACACTGGGATTACAGACACCCAGGCTACACTAGCTGGCTTTTACATGGAAGCTGGGCTTTAAACTTGGGTCTTCAGGCTTACAGCAAGCCTTTTTTTTTTTTTTAAGTTGTTTCTCAGGCCACACTGGGCCCTTACTTGGGAGTGCGGCTTGGGGAAGCCACACACAGTAACCACTGCCAACCAAGTGACCATCTGTCACACACCGTCTAACCCTTAAGTACCCAGGAGACAACCAGGATGCCATCAGCCATCCTGTCTGAGCTCCAAGGTGCATTCTTTCTAAAACGGGGAAGACCATGTGGGAGGGGATTGGGAGGAGCCCCACCAGGCCACGCTGCTACCACCCCCTTCTGGACAAGGCTGAGGAGGGCTGAGGTATCCTGGGTTCTGGAAAAAGCCTGCCTGCTGGAGGTCGTGATCTACAGTCCCCAACCACCACAGGGGTTGTGGTCAGTGTATTAAGTCTCAGCAGCTCTGGCCCAGGAGATGCGCCATCTGTGAGCCTATGTGGGACTGGGCTCCTCCTGGACCAACCTGACTGGCTGTGTTTGCACCAGCTCTTAACATGTGAAAAATTGGTCCTTCCCAACTGCTACAGGGTCAGATGTTCACCTCGGAGAGATGCTGAGTTCCTAAGTCCCAGGAGCTCAGCTTGTGTCCCTGTCAGAAAGTATTCATCATGAAGACCATGAGGCCCTCAGGGTGACTCCAAAACTGTGACAGTATATAAGGGGCAGTTGGGGGCCAGAGGGCAAGGTTCAGTGGTACAGTACTTCAGACATGCCCCAGATCTATCCTTAGCACATCCAAAAAATACACACATGTACATACACAGACACATCATAGCTGCCTGTACACCTGCAAACAGTTACTCAGGAGGATGGTACAAGGTTCTCTGGAACCCAGAAATTCCAGCCAAAGCCACAGGGCTAGCCATGTGACAACAGTATTGGAGTGACAAGCCACAGGCTGGGAAAGATCTCTCTGGTTCTCAGAACCTCTGTATGCAGGAGACAACATCCGACAGCAGCCTCAGTGGCTTATCACTGTTGGTGTGGCCTTTGAGAGCAGATGTGTCAGCCTTGTAGAGCTCACTGGTTTCCAGGGCACTGACACTGCAGGCCATCATTTGGCCACATACTTTTTCCCTCTGAAAACTCAAGCCACTTGTCTTTTTTTGTTTTGAGACACTTTCTCTGTGCAGCCCTGGCTGTCCTGGAACACACTCTGTAGATCAGGCTGGTTTTGAACTCAAAAGAAATCCACCTGCCTCTGCCTCCTGAGTGCCGGGATTAAAGATGTGTGCTTGGTTTTGAAGCTGTAGTGAGTCCTAGTAACTGGGACACCCTGACACGGAATGTCCCTAGCCAGACTAATAGGACTCAGCATAGAGGCAGCCACTCTCCACCATGTGACTCGTAGACGCCACCACTGCGAGCATGTGCTTGCTGTCACCCTGAGGCCTACAGGTATCCCTCGTCCTGGTGCAGATAGAGAGTCTTGTCTGCTCAGCTCACTGAAGTAGCAGGAGAGGTACACCCAGCTAGACTTCCTTCTGGTTGGTGACAGCCAGCTCCTTGACCAGTGTGAGTTCCCACAAAAGCCGTGTGGCATATGAGGACAAAGTTCTTCCATCCTGCTTGGGTATACTATTCCAGCCCCAACCTAGAGAAGCAAGGCAAACCTGGCAGAGGGGTAGAGAGACATCAGACCCCACAGTGCCACATGGACTAGACCTGATCATCAGGAGGGCCTGTCAATACTGTATCTTCACCCTTAAGCAATATGATCTGCCTTGCTGTAAAAATTTTGTTATTCTCTTGTTTTTGTTTTTGTTTTGTTTTCGTTTTTTGACACAGGGTTTCTCTGTGTAGCCCTGGCTGTCCTGGCTCTCACTCTGCAGAGCAGGCTGGCCTCCAACTCAGAGATCTGCCTGCCTCTGCTTCCCAAGTGCTGGGATCAAAGGTTTGTGCCACCACTGCCCAACCAACTACTGTTAAAAAATACTTTTATAGCTGCGCAATGGTGGCGCACGCCTTTAGTCCCAGCACTTGGGAGGCAGAGGTAGGTAAATTTCTGAGTTCGAGGCCAGCCTGGTCTACAGAGTGAGTTCCAGGGCAGCCAAGGTTATAATAGAAAAACCCTGTCTCAAAAAAAACAAAAAAACAAAAGACAAAAACAAAACAAAAAAAAAACAATGAAAATTATTATTCTTTTTTTTTATTTTTTTTTTATTTTTATTTATTTTTTTTTTGAAAATTTTTATTCTTATTTTCATTTTTGAGACATTGTCTCTCTGTCTGTCTTTCTCTCTCTCTCTGCATGGTCCTGGCTGACCTGGAACTCAAGAGATCCACTGACATACTTACCGAGAAAGATGGAGGGAGAATTCAAAGGACAGCATGTGGGAATCGGTTCTCTATTCATGTGGGCCTCATGTGTTGCGCTTGGAAGTCAGGCTCAGCCGCATCTGTCTCTGACCACTGACCTCTTTCTCTTTTGGGGGAAAGGGAGCCCTAAAATTACCTATTTAGATTTTTAAATTTACTTGATTTGTGTTGGGTTAGGATTGATGTGACATCACAAATGTGGCAATTGGGTGGCAGCTTGCTGGAGTCAGTTTTTCTCTTCTACCCTGTGGGTCTGTGAGACCATACCTAGTTGCCAGGCTTGGCCATAGATACACTGAGCCATCTTGCTGGACTGTGGGACTGTGGGAGGGAAACGGTATAGAGGGACTGGTTGAAGACCAGGCTAGGTTCTTGGCAGGCACCCCAAAATATCCCCTGATATGAAGGTTGTTTGACCTGCAGGGCCCTCATCATGGCCTCCTAACCATGGTGAAATGTACCTATTGGCTCAGTATGTGCTCAGGATCTTGGGTCGTGGGCAGCAGCTTGTCACCCTGGGCAGACTGGCGCTTTTCAGGATCTCCAAGATGCAGGCAAGGCAATCAACCTGGGGCAGGGGGCACAGTGCCTGCCTCTGCTGCCTCTCCTGCCTCTGCTGCCTGTTGACTTGGAAGACTTTACCCATGTTCTATACAACATGCTTCTCAGAAATAGACAGTGGCAACAGACTGCACAATACTGCAGGGAGGGTTTGGTTTGGGGGATTTGTTGATCACAGGGCCTCTCTTTGTAGTCCTGGTCATTCTGAAACTCATTATGTAGAACAGACTGTCCTTGAACTCACTGAGATCCTGCTTCTGCCTCCCAACTTTTACGATTTATTGCTTTATGTATATGAATGTTTGCCCGTGTGTGTGTGTGTGTGTGTGTGTGTGTGTGTGTGTGTGTGTCCACCATGTGCATCCAGGAGCCCACAGAGGCCAGGAGAGATTGTAGATCCCCTGGAACTGTGTTGGGTCAGGTTCTCTGCAAAAGCAGCAAATGCTTGTAGCTACCAGACCATGTCTCCAGCACATCTCAGAGGATCTGACCCTAGCCCTGATGCCATCTTTCAAGCCTGAGTGGAGAATATTATCTATTACCCTGGTTGGAGGACTTCATTCCTGGTGGGTGGGAGCTGGGAGATTTCAGGCAGTTGGGTCTTGGAATAATGTTTGCAACTCCCACACCAAATATGGAAGTATAACAGGGTTTGGAGAACCCCCTATTCTTTTATTTATGTATTTGTCATTTTGTTGAATATTAATTTTATTTTTATATGAGTGTGTGTATGCATGTGAGAGCAGTGACCAGAGGGGCCAAAAGAGGCATAGAATTCCCTGGAGCTGAAATTACAGGTAGAGGCAGTGGGGACCTCCTGACATGGCTTTGGGATCTAAGGATGGGTCCTTGTGGTCTTAGCCACCGTCACCTACCACGCCATGGAGCACTTTTTCTTTTTCTGTGTGTGTACATATGTGGAAGTCAGAGGACAACTTGTGGGAATTGGTTCTCTTTCCACTCTGTGGGTCCTAGTGGCCTAATTTTGATTGTCAGGCTTGGCAGCAAAAACCTTTATTGGCTGACCAAGATAGGTCTGCAGCTCTGGCTAGCTTAGGACTCAGTAAAGCAGGCTGGCTTGTTGAAATGCACAAAGATCTGCCTGCCTCTGACTCCTTCTAGTGTGCTGGGACAAAAGGAACAAGACTTGGGCACGTGTGGCCCTCGGATCTCTGTAATTCAGTGCTTAGTGTTAGCCCTGCTCCTCTTCCCCACCACACTGGAGGAGAACCCCCAGCCTGAGTGTGTGGCTGCATATTTGGCCACTGGGGACTCCGGAGCCACCCACAGGAGGGACACCCATCCTTGATCTTTGACCACATTAGCAGGGAAGAGCCCAGCCCAGCCACATACAATTCACACTCTCCTGCCTGGCTTTGTTCTGACTCTACATTTCCCTTCATTTCCCAATCCCTGTTCCTCAACTTCCCTGCTGGTGACGTGGCTTCACAGTCGGTAACCAGGTCCAGCCAGCGTCCCAGGAGTGACTTGTAAAACAAGGGCCTCAGTAGTTCCTCTTAGACAGTTACCTGCCTATCTGGGAAAGGCAGTGCCGCTCAGACCCGCCTGGCTTAGGCCAAACACACTTGCTGAAGGACGGAGCCACCTGGTGAGATCACAGACACCACCCTGGGAAGTGCCAGTTCCTGCCCGGCCCACAGAGGGCAGGCTAGGGCGTGGGGACAAAGGCCTGCGATTCCCTGAGGCCTGGGTGCTCCCCTTTGCCTGAGTCATCTTGGCGTCTGCCCTTCATCATCCCTGCCCCCGAAGCCTCACCCACCACCCCCGCAAGCCTCCTACCACCTGGGATACCAACTTCAGTTGCCAGGATGCAGTCCAGAGGCCTGGCTCCCTGAGGAGGAAGTAGGTGGGTCGGATGGCATCCTCACCTAGCCAGAAATCCAGGACATGAAAGACAGCCCTGGCTTTCCACAGCTTCCTTTATTGCTTCTTTGACTCTGTGTTCCTCACCTGACTCCTCCGCTCGCTCAGACACTGGTGTTAGCAGCTGTCTACTCCAGGAATCTATTACCTGCTGCCCTTTGCCTTCCAAAGTCATCAAAGTGTGTGGCCATCCCATACCCCATGGCTCTTGAGCTCAGCTCTTGCCCTCACACCCTCACCAGGGCAGGTGGGATGTTGCTGTTCTCCATCCCACACCCAAGCAGCCTCTCCACCTCTGAAATTAAAGGACTTAGGCCATCGGCCTTGGCTTGCCCCCGTGGGTCCGGTCCCGGGTCTGATGTGCCTCTCTACTGTGTCCTGATCCTTGGCCCGCCTGGGACGTGCCTGCCGCGATAGTGGCTTTGGGTCTGGCCTGGGGACCGTCCTGGGATGGGGACTTGGGAGGGCTGGGCGGCTTGAGTGCGCTGACGGCCCTGATGAGACCCATGCGGCGACGGATGGAATGGTCCAGGTTGACTGTGCAGCGCAGCAAACTCTGTGCCTCGGCCACGGTGAAGGGGAAATCGATGCCCAGAAAGCGCTCAAAAAGCTCGGGGTCGCCATCCAGGTCCAGTACGTTCTGCAAGGCCTTGGTCATGGTGTGTAGCTCGCGACTGTTGTCGCAGAAGACGTCCCAGAGAAGCGCGCGCCCCTCGGGCGCGCCCCCTGCCTGCTGGCGGTCCTCCAGGCATTGCAGCACCCAGCTGAGGCGACAAGGCCACTGGTTGGCGAGCACGACCCAGGCCACTGCGTGGCGCGGTGTGGGTCCCACGCGGTCGGGCTGCTGCTGCTGCTGCTGCTGCAACAGGCGCACGGTGATGGGCACCGTGTTAACGATGCGCCGCATGGACACCACGTTGTCGGGCACGTACTCGTACAGGCAGTCACCCTCGTCGTGCAGGCAGCACAGCGCCTCCTGGATGCGCCGCGCTGCCTCCGCGTCCACGCGGCCCTGCGTGCGCTCGGCATCTGCCTGTGTCTCCACCGCCAGCAACTGCGTACCCTCGCCTGCGCCCAAATCCCCGGGGCTCTGCGCCTGCAGCTTGAGCGATAACTCCCGGAACAGCAAATCGTCCCGGCTGCGTACTGCGTCGTGCAAGAACTGCAACTTGGTGCGACGGCCCATGACCGGCACCGAGAAGGGAAGCGTGACCGTGCGGTTGAGGAACAGGTAGCCGTTGTCCGCTGTGCCCTTCATGTTACCCGCGCTCTCCAGGCACGCCGCCAGGATGCTGGGGTCCACCACCAGGATGAAGATGAAGGGCGCGTGGCTGTCGGACAACAGAGTGTTGATGGCGTTTAGCACCCCCACCACACGCTCCGGATAGCACGTGTCCAGCCCAGTGACCTCCAGGACCACGCGCAGCCGGCGTCGCTGGTAGATCTCCAGGAAGCACAGGAAATCGGTGAGCAGCTCCACCTCCTTCTTCACCTCGCACATGAAGCCCAGCTGGCTGCCGAACTTCTCACGCGACACCAGGCGCTCGATCTTCTTGCGCTGGCTCACGAACAGATGCTTGCCCACGGAGTACACGGCCATGAGCAGTCCGGAGCCAGACAGCGTGGTGGCCGCGCCGCCCAGCGCTTTGAGCACGCCACGCTCTCCGTGGCCCGGCGCATGGCCTCCCAGCGACAGGTACAGCAGCCCCACGCCCAGGCACAGCGCGGCCAGCAGCGCCAGCAGCGCCAAGCACACGCGACGTCGGCAGTGCCACTCGCGTTGGCAGAGGCCATCGCGCGGGCCACAGGGCTTGTTGCCCAGCACGGAGTACACGCTGAAGGGCAGTGCGCCGTAGTGGTGGCGGATGCCCTCGCACAGCGTGGTCACCAGCCCCGCCCACAGCTTGTCGGTGCCCGCGTACTGCCAGGCGCTGAAGCGGATGAACAGGAAGCGCACGTTCCTGCGCCGCAGATGCAGCTCGGTGATCACCGGCTGCAGAAACACCAGGAACCACAGCAGCTGCGGGACACCCCAGCCGCGCACGCGCCGCGGCTGCCACTGCACGCGCTGCAGCTCCTCGCTCTCACGCTGCGCGGCCTCCTGCTGCATCAGCGCTGGGGGGGGGGGGTGGAGAGGAGGGAAGGCGTCAGTGGAGATGGACAGGAAGAGGCACGTAGATGGAAGGGGGACGCCTGGAGGAAGTCGAGGACAGAAGTAGGGACCTCCCTGAGGAAGATGGGAGGGAGGTAGAAAGAGCCAGGACCAGGCAAGAGGGTGAGGCAGCCTGGATATCACAAGAAAGCCAGGGCCTTAAGTTGTGGCCACTCCGAGAATGGTTGGATGAATAAATAAATGAATGAAATGACCGGGTACAAGAATATTAATGGATAGATGAACGAATGAATGAAATATCTGGGTGCAAGATGATGAATGGATACATGGATGGAGGGATGAATGGATGGGTAGATGGATGAATGAATGAATGAATGAATGAATGAAATGCTCAGGCACAAGATGAATGAATGGATATATGAATGAATGTGTAAAATGTGGGAAGAGAACGGACAAGGCAGCACTGTACAGCCTGTGTCTTTCTCCGGCTGGCTGCCCCTCCTCCAGGGAGCCTGTCATAACTAGGCTCCCCCTCTTGGTGTTTGAAGACACATACATGTGTTCCAGGGAGGGCAGGGCTCTTGCTGTCCTCTTGGTCATTCCTGGGTCTCCCAAATGCCAAGGAGGCGCTGGTGGTGTCTGACCCATGAGCGATGAGGGCTCTGGGGCAGGATGTGAGGCCCGTGATGAGTGAGCAGGCCTGTCATCTCGCCCATGACCTAGCCCAGGCTTGGAACTCAGAAACATCCTTCTCTATATCCTGATCTTTTCTCTCCAGCACCCTTGTCACAGCACGGGGACAGACATGAACAGTTAGCAGGGGCTGAACTCCAGCCATGACTGAGCACGGCCAAGGCTACCATGTGGAACCAGTGTGTACTTCAAGAAGGTTCTTCAGAGTGGATTTGGTGGGGATGGAGGTGACGGGGGAATGGGTGTGACTTGGAGAACAGGGCAGGGACCAGAAACTATGCTTCCCGTCCCCCGCCCACGCTCACACATGCAGATACTCACTCATGATTTTGTCCAACATCAAGTGAAGACGGCAGCCGAAGGGAGCATAGAAACCCACAGTCACAGGGACAGGCACGTGACACAGGGTTTTAGCCAGACAGCTACAGTAGACATCATCCTCTGTCAGGATGTCTGGGTTGGGAAAGGGAAACTGAGTCAAGGAGACTGGTTGGGCGCCACCTTCCCTCCTCCCATGTATCCACCATGCCTTCAGCCCTGCTCTGGCCCCAGCTTCCTCCCCCCTGAATCTCCAAGGTGATCCAGGTCAAACCACTACATGGAAGGACATCTCCGCTCCTTCTAGGCTCTGGCCCTGTGCTGTCCCCAGCTCTGCGGCCCAGAGGCTTATGGAATCTGGCTATCTTGGTCCTACAACTCTAGGCCTGCTCAGCCCCTTACATGCCTGTGTGTCTTCTAGAAAAATCCTATGAGCTTTCTTGGGACACGATGCCCTCAGCTGCCAAGACACCCTCACACCCTCAAAAGCCCCCTCCCCGCCCTTACTTCCCAGGTCTGCTCTGTTCCTCACGGGGATTTAGGAACTGAGGCCTGTGGGCCTCTTGTCTCTTCTTGTGACAAGACACTAGGAATCATGGAGACAGAGTCATGGACACTGGTCAATGTCCCTGTATCCAATGGCCACTTAGGAAAAGTTCCTCATCCAGAGGACCTCAGGCACCAGCACCGTAATGTCCCCTCTGCAGGGGGCACCCTGTCCCCTGAGAATTGCTTCTTTCATCTAGAATTAGGGTGTCTAAAAGGTGGAAGCTGAGTCAGCCTTATGGGGTGTAATGGGCTTTGGGATGGGACAGTGCCTGGTGACAGAGCCAGGAAGAAGCTTGGGATGAGGTGAGCTGAGGTGACAGTGACCTGCTCCGGCAGGCCTCGTCCCTAGCCGTGCCTAATCAATGGGTGATCTCACTCTGCTAAGCCTCTCTTTTTCTGAGTATGAAATGGGCATCCTGGCCCCGGGCACCATGCCCAACTGTGCGGTGAGTCCTCATGAATTACCAGCTGCACCTGTGTGTCCTCGACTCCTCTACGACTCCGGAACCTGGTCAGGCTGCCAGCCCCTCCCTCCTCTTGACGGACTCCTGGCCCCTTTCTCTGAGTGACACCCCAAGCCTATGCTTGTCTCTCCTTGGCTGTGCCTGTGCCTAATACGACCTGGCATCTGAGTTGTACCCTGAAAGGTCTGATATGAAGACCCCATTTCAAGCCCAGGGCCCCCTTTCCTGCCTGTCTTCTCTCTCCTCAGTCTGGTTGTCACCTAGAGATCCTACAACTCCTCACTGAGCTGTCTTCCTATGGTGCGCCATATCAAGTGACCACAGCTCCCCTGTCCCTGAGTGCTCTCCCCTCCCCCACACAGCCCCTGCCTCTTCTTTAACCTCTACTCTCGACCTGTGTCATCCCCCGCAACTCCCCCAGCACCAGAGCTGGCCAACAAGCTGCCCCAGGTCCTCATCACCCCCTGCCCCTTGTCCTCCTGGCCTTGTGGGCCAGTGAACAGAGGCCTAAGAAGAGAGACAGCAAAGGCAGGATACCAGCCAAGGGACAGGGCAGAGGCACTGAACACAGGCCTGGCCTGGAAGTCAGGGACCCCAATAGTTGAGGCAGAGACCCAGGAGTTGGGATGAGCACCCTCCTGACAGGGACCAGAGTGTGTGTAGAGTGAGGACAGGCCCAAAGTGCCAGCCAGGGAGCAGAAGACCCAGGCAGAAGCAAGGCAGACAGGGACGCAGCCCCAGAAGGAAGGCCTGGGCTGAGCACCGGCGCCGTAGGAGGTGAAGGAGCCGCAGGCTGCGGGCGCAGGCAGGGGCCGCGCCTCGGTGGGCTCGCTGGGCTCCAGGAGGGCGCCGGCTGCAGAGGGCAGGGCTGGGCCGCTGCTGGCCATAGCTGATACTGCTCTGGGTGAGGAGGTGGCAGGCTGCGGGGCGCTGGCTGGTCCCATGCGGGCAGCGGCGATCGCGGGTGACCCCTTCTGGGACCCGTGAACTGGACAGAGCCGCTGCCGCAGCGGGCCAGGAGGATGGGGTGGGGGTTGTCGCTGCTGCTGCCGCTGCTGTCGCTGCAGAATGAGGGGCTGGGGACACCGGCGACAGCCGCTGCCACCTCGGTGGCTGCGGTAGGTCTGCTGCCAGTGAGCCTGGGGGGACAGCTGATAGGGCCCATGGGTGTGAGTGGCCACTGGGTCCTGGTACCACTGACGGCAGCATCCTGGAAGGAAGGAAGTGGGGGTGACTGGGACTGAGTCCCGGTCCCCCTGGGGACACTGGCTTGAAGCAGATTGTGCTGTTTGATGAGGCTGGACTGGAGCATCCGTGGGAGCCCCAGGGGCCCCAGAAATGACAAGTGGTCAAAGGCAGAGTCATGACACACAGGGTCTGTGCTTTCCAGGGAGCACAGAGAGAGGACACCACCAGGTATCTGTGCATCTTGGCACCCCAAATCCTGAGACTAATTTCCTGTATCCCAAGGGGTACCCCACTGCAAAGTCTCAGGGTGAGGGTGGTTGAGAGCCTGGCTAGTCAGAAGTGGCCAGTGTGGTGACCATGGAGGAGGGAGGGACAGGCCAAGAGCTGAGAAGGGAGGGGGACCTTGAACTGCCAGACCCCAGGAGTCTGTGACAGCCGTAATGGGAAGTCACCGTCCCTTCTTCACTTGCCTTGGTTGTTGTGGGAACCTGAGTCACCAACTCACACGGACTCAGAGGCCCTCCCTGCTATCCTCCCTTCCCCTACCACATGGCTTCCCTTTAGGCTGCCCCCCATCATGGAGATTTGCAGACAGGACTCCCCTGCCCCCACCCCTGGGGAACACTCAACCTTTGAACTCTACAGGAGACAAGCAAGGTGGTATACACCTGTTGTCTCAGGTTCGAGGGAGGCTGAGGCAGGAGGAGTGTTTGAACCTAGGTCAAGGCCAGCCTGTGCTACAGACACGACTCTGTCTTAGCCCTTTTCAGTAAGACCAGTCAGTCTCACTCTGTAGCCCAGGCTAGCCTGGAACTTGCAAAACTCCTCCCACCACAACCTGGACCCCGTTGTGGCTTTTCTCCCTGGACCCTGTTTCTTCCCTTGTGCATAAATTCAGCACCCAACCACCCCTACCTGCCTCTCCTGCCACAACCCACCCCCTCAAAAGTGAACTCTTACCTTTTTGGTGCCCCAACTCAGGATCCAAAAAGTATCGTTCATTGGGGGTCCGGGCATTCTTGGTGAAGTGCACATTGTAGTTTTTCTGCATGGCGGGCCGTGACTTCAGTGGCCCGGTCCTACATAGAAGGGTCAGTGTTCAGGTTGGTTGGACCCCTGGCTCCCTGGTTCTAAGATGGCCCCCATGACCTTGGACAGGCAAAAGGCACAGTGAAGATGGGGAGAGAGGGTTTCCTCTGGGTCACTGGAGTGAGCACAGAATCGAGAAGTGGCATGGTCACATGAAAGACAGCGGCCAGATGGCCGGGGGTTACTGTGGGGCTGAGCGGGGAGGACTAGAGGAGGCTGAGGCAGCCTGACCTGGGAAACCACCGAGCTGAGCTACACTGGAGTCTAAGAGTTGGGAACTGCCCAACACGGTGGCACATGTCTTTAATCCCAGCACTCAGGAGACAGAGGCAGGGGGACCTCTGGGAGTGAGAGGCTTGAAAGAGCCACATAGTGAGACTTTCACAAAGCAAAAGCATAAACGAGCAAGCAAACAAACAAAACGTGGGGGCTAAACAAGGAGTTGAGAGAAGGGGCGTCTGGGAAGCCTTCTGCGGTGTCACAGGCAGCCTCTGGGGGGCAGCGCGTGTTACAGGTTCAGAGAATGAATCAAAGCTGAGCTGAGAGAGATGCTGTCCGGCCCAGGACGATGAGAATCTGGGTGATTAGGGTTGGGGGCCAGGCCAGTGGCCTCACTTGCCACCACACACCGCCCTACCCCCCAGCCCCGCGCCCATCCCAGCCTGAGCTCTCAGTACCTACCTGGTGGTGGCCCCGCGGCCCCAGCTCTCTGCCCGTGGCCCCGCGCAGGCCTGGCTGGAGCCCAGTGGCGCCCGCTCGGCCGGTTCTCCTGCGTGTGTCCCCGCCCTTTGGGCAGGTGCCCGATCTGCTGCTCTCTAGGACTGGATGCCCCTGACAGGATGAACCCAGGAGAGGTGGAGAGTCCACAGCAACCCTCACACCAGGTTTCTGGGCACCTCTTCGGGTTAGGAAGGAGGCAGAATGAATCTCAAATAGACACGGTCTGCTAGTTCCTCTGTGGCCCAGCTGTGTGACTGTGGGTCAGTGACTTCATCTCTCTGGGCCTCGGCTTCCTCATTGCTGAATAGGCCAGGCTGGCACCTGCTTTTTGAAGTTGTCAAACAGACGAGTCCCGCCCAGCCTGGGGCTGGTCCTTCGGTACAGCACCAGCTGACCCATTTACCAGGTGCTGCTGTGGGAACCTCACATAGTACCCTGGCAACAGCACATACCCGGAGAGGCTTCTGAGCCTGGCCACTTAGTAGCCCGCTTTATCGCCACAACCCACAGGGCTGTGGTAGTGTCCACTTCACAGATGAGAAAACTGAGGCCCAGAGACACAAAGTCCCTTCCTTGCCCCAGACCACACAGAGTGGGGAGAGCAGGCAGTGACTTCGGGGGCCCTGCCCTGTGTCTAATAGGACAGAGGTGGTCCTGGGCAAAGGAACACTATACTGTAGAACTCGAATCAGCTGGGGTGGGGGTGGAGGTGGAGGTGGGTCCTGCTGTCAGGGCCTGGCTACCTTTCTCCTACTGTGAAGTTTCCTTTCTGCTAGCTGTCCTTCAAGCCCCTTCTTTTCTTTTTCAGAATGTCTCACACAACAGCCAAGTATACCTCTGCCAAAACGGATGCTAAGCCGGTCTGTGACCTCTCTTCTCGTGTGAATCCGTAATGTCAGGCAGGAAAGAGCTCAGTGAGAAGATGCAAGCCCCTTCTTTAGGGACTGTCCCCTGGGAGACAGGGATTGTACCTAGAGGTGAACCAGCTCCTGCTCACAAGGTTGTGCAGAGATCCCAGGCTGCTGGGTCCTGAGAGGGGCCTAGGGTGGAGCTAACCAGGCAGGGGTCACTACGCAAATTGAGGGACAAAGAGTTTAGTTGTGGGAAACTGAGGAGGGGCAGGCTAAGGAACATGGCATCTGGACCACACTCCCCAGTGGATGCCCTACTCACAGGGACCCAGCTGAGCCTGTGGCACACACCTGTCATCACTTGGGAGGCTGAGGCAGGAGGGCCATTTATGAGTTCGAGGCCACCCGAGCTACATGAGAGCTGCTCTTTCTGCCACATTTCGTGTGTATGAATGTTCTGCTTGCGTTGATGTGAGGTCAGAACACGGCATCGGATACTCTGGAACTGGAGTTATGGGTGCTTGTGAGCCACCATGTAGGTGACAGGAATCGAACCTGGGTCCTCAGCAAGAGCAACAAAGACTCTTAACTTCTGACACATCTGTCCCACCCTGAGAGGCCTTGTCTTAAGGGGTGGTGAACTGGAGTGGTGGCTCAGTAGTTAATAATGCTAACTGCTCTTGCAGAGGGCTGGATTCGGCACACACACACACACACACTCACAAATCTCTCTCTCTCTCACTCTCTCTCTCTCTCTCTCTCACACACACACACACACACACACAGACATACACACATACACACACACTCACACTCTCACACACACAATTAACAGAAGAGCCAGCAGCCCCTGTTACTTCTCAGCCACCTCAGTTTGCAGCCCCTGGGCCTGGATACCTGCTTATCCAGCAGCGGGCAGCAGGATCCAGCCTTAAGCCCCAGATGCTACAAATACAATCAGAACGAGGTGGCAGGATATGACGTGCTGGGCTGGGGGCAGCTCCAGACTTGTTTGGCAGAGTCTGTGAGCCGGGCCAGGTTTGCCTAGAGCTCACAGGGAGGGTGTGGGTGCGGAGGGCTATGTGATAAGCCACTGCACAGGTCTGTCTCCACATAAAGACCCTTTATTGAACATCTGCCATCTGGGTGATGCCCTAATGTCCCTCCATGCCAGCTTTGAACTCATGGGATGGTCCCACCTCCTGGGACCCTCCTGGTCCTTTCATTCCCTTGTCTGAAGCACATGTGATCTCCCCAGAGCCTGCAAGTTCAGCTTCAAGGCCTCCTATGAAGATGAGCACTGTGGCAGGGCCAGGGGCCACATTCTGAGGCTGAGGTTGGGGCAGGGCAAGCCTGGGGTCCTCAGGACTTCTGGATCACCACCTGGAACTTACCTGGAACAGAAGGGCCAAGACAGAAAGCTGTGAGTGGACTAGCTGTTCACTCCATTCCACACCAACAGCCTGGGTGGCCCTGGCAGTGAGTGGGTTACAGGGGTACCGCCCCACCCAATTGGCCCACATTCCAGACCACAGGGGAGAGGCAGGAGGGCTAGTCTGAGCTCCTGACATGTCCTGTTCATTGAGCCCAGGTCCTCACAGTGGCAGGGAGGGGTGACAGCTGTGTGTGTATGTGTGTGGGGGGGTCAGGAGGAGTCGTCCATGTCCAGCAGTGCCCCATGGGGTCAAGATAATAGCAGACAGGGGTCAAGTCCACCATTCAGAGCCACTGGGACTGGCCAGGGTATGAGATGTCCCACTGGGTCCTGTGCCAGCGTCTTCTCTTAGAGGCACCCCAGGGACACAGCTGGGCATATGATTCCATTCATGTTACCTGTCTCCGGGCCTCAAATTCCACGTCACATACAGTTTGGTAATCTGCTTCCCCTTCCCCGCACTGATGAGGGACCGAGGATGCCGAAGCCCCAAGGTCTACACCACGTTTAAGGGAAGCAAAGCACCCATCCCCCAGTGACTTACAGGCTGGCAGGGAAGCCACGGAGGCGGTGACCAGGCTCTGGAAGCCTAGCGTATGGAGGGCGCCGCACAGAAGGCCGCAGGTGAAGGCCAGGAACTGGGGTGGGGGTGGGGGACAGAACAGTGTGGGAAAAGGGGAGGCCAGGCCCAAGCCCCAGGAGAGGCCTTAGCAGGGTGGGCAGATGGGCATGTCCTGTCCCTCACCCAATACCTTGGGGGCTTCCTCTAGATACTGTGGCCCTGAGCCCATGGCGATGAGAAGGGGGAAGCTGTTGTCCTGCAGCACATAGGTCCCCTGGCAACAGAAAAGAGCCTGCGGCCTGGGTATTGACAGCAGTGGGGAAGGACCGCATATCCCCACAAACCCAGCATTCAATCCTTGGGAGGCATGTGGGATACGTTGTCTGGCCATGTGGCATTAGGAAGCAGTCCCTGTCTTGCAAGGGTGCTGGGAGAAGCTGACTCTCTGGCCCTTGATGTGGTGGCGGGGGTGAGGGGGTGGGGGGATGAGCGTAGCGTGGGTACTCAGTGGGGACTACTTGCCTGGGACAAGAACCATCATGTCGAGGCCACTAGCTCACTGTGTAGGGATCACTCCTGAGGTTGAAGTTGAAGAAATGGCCCTGTCCCCTCACTGCAGTCCTGGCCTCCCTTAGGGGTTCCAAGGGGAAGGGGCAGGTGGTAATGGCCGGCTAAGAGTTCTTGCCTCCTCCGTCCCCAGTGGGCCCTTGTGGAGTTTCCACTGCCCCTGACCTGGAAGCCAGGTGCCGGCGCTGGGCTCACACACCCACCTGATGGTTGGTGCGGAGTCCATCCATGTGCTTCTGGAACATGGCCGCCCACAGATCTTTGCATAGGAACTTGAGGGCATCTAGCTCCTCCCTAAAGGCCGGTGTCTCCCGGGGCAGCCTGCATGAGGGTGTGGAACAAAGTCTGGCCCACACGGTACATGCGTGGGCCCGTGAAATCTTCCCCACCCCAGGTCTTGTCAGCAGGAACCCCAACTTCGGGTCTGCCCACCCTCCCAAGCAGCAGAAGGAGGCAGGTGGGGCTGGCTCTCACCTCTCACCCAGAGCCTGGCCCACGCGGAAGCCCAGGCCCTCCAGGACTGACAGACTCCTCTTCTTTCCCTAGAAGGCGGAGAAAGGGAGGTGCTGGAGGACACCGCACAGGTTTCTTCCCCAGTGCTCAATTCCAGGGAAGCTCGGCTTCCAGATCCTTCCATCAGATCCCTGGAAGCAGTGCTGGCCCCCTGCCCAGGCTGAGTCCCTGAGCCCAGTTCCTCTTGCCTGCCCCAACCCCATGCTGTCTCTGAGGCTGGAGCCTAGCTGCCAAGTTCACCTAGGCCATCAGGGGCCAGCGCAAGCACCCAACCAGAGACGTAGGGAGACTGGGGCTGAGCAGGGACACTGCTGCAGATGCTCGCAGGAATGCTGCTTGCCTTCAGCCTGGTGGGGGTAGGGGATGGGGGGGGGACTGGAGGGCAGGGGGATGGGTGGACAACTAAGGCCAGCTGGGCTTCAGAAGGGTTAAGAAGCTGCCTGGTGCCACTGCGGACCTATCACCTGTCACTTCTGCTCTCTGGGAGGCTGAGGCAGGAAGGTCACGTGTACCTGAATACAGAGTGTATTTGTGCCCAGCATGGGTAACAAGGCCAAAACCTATCTTAAAAAAAAAAAAAATACAAGACTATAGGCTATCCCTATCCCTATGTTCCCAACATCTGGGAGTCGGAGGTGGGTGGACCAGGGGCATGCGGTCATCCTCAGCCAGGGTGAGCTGAAGCCAGCCTGGGTTCTGTCTCACAGACTTACAGAAAAGGGCTGGGGGCATGGCTCACTGGTAAGGTATTCACCTAGTAAGCCTGAACTTGTGTCCAGTCCAACCCCAGCACCACGTTCAAACGAAATGTCAGCTCAGGGGAGGCAGCCTGGGTGAAAGCCATCTACATTTCAGATCAAGCTGTCAGCCAGGCACAGTGGTACAGGTCTCTGAGCGTAGCGTGTGGGAGGTTGAGGTAGAACAATTATAAACTCGAGGCCAGCTGGACCTACATATTGAGTCACCCCAGCACTCTGGAGGCAGAGGCAGGTGGATATCTGTGACTTTAAGGCCAGCTTGGTCTACATAGTGAGTTCCAGGACAGCTTGAACTTCAAAATACAGAAACTTTGTCTCAAAAAAATAAAATAAATAAATAAAACAAAAAATAAAAATCAAAGCAAGCCAGCAAAATGGCTCAGTGGTAAAGATGCTTCTAAGCCTGAGGACCCAAGTTGCATTCTGGAGTCTCACATGGTAGAAGTGACCACCAGAAGTAGTCCTCTGGCCACGTGTGGTGGCACACGCCTTTAATTCCAGCACCCGGGAGGCAGAGAACGTGGCTCTGAGTTCGAGGCCAGCCTGGTCTACAGAGTGAGTTCCAGGACAGCCAGGGCTACACAGAGAGACCCTGTCTCAACAACAAGTTGCCTCTGACCTTCACATTCATGCTGTGGTCCATTCCCTACAAAATAAATGAATGTAGTTAAAGTCACTTCACTGAGGTGCCAGGCTTCTCGAGGCTTCCTCTAGGAAGATGGTGAGGCGGGCTGTGCAAGCTTCCTCCAGCATAAGCGAGGAGAAAAGGGCTGGCTTTGATGGAAGACAGACACAGGTGCCTGCACACGAGCAAGCGCATGTTTGCGCGTGCACGCGTGCACACACACACACGTGTGCACACACACACACACACACACACACTCACGCCCCATCATGACTTGCAGGGCAGCACCTGGGAGCCCTTTGTTGAATCAGTCGCTTTGTGCTGGTGTTATCTGGTATCTGGTGTTCTGAGTGCCTGGGTTGAGATACACCCTGATACTTCCCACATGGAGGGAGTCCATCAGGAAGATGCGGTGTTACTGAAAGTCTGCGTCTTAGTTTCTTTGTGTGCAAAAGGAAGGCAGCCCTAGTAACTGTCTCTTGGGATCCTCGGGGGAATTCAAGCCACAAATCCATCTGTCTTATTGCGACACCCTGCACAGCATCTGTGTCCATCAGAGGAGGTGACAGCCCCTGGCCAATGTGACACCATTAGCTGGAGAAAGAACCCCAGAAAAGAGATGGCTGTGTTCCCAGGCTCTAGAACCTAGAACTGGTGGGTGGTGAGCGAGCCTCGGGTCCCTGGGGGCCACTGCTTTCCTCAGAGTCCACACTGGCTCTACCACAGAGGAACAAACCTGTATCCATGTTGCCTATAGTGACAAACGAGGAAAGTCCAACTCTCTGCGGCTCAAGCTTTCCGAATGTTCTCAGAAGCTCTGTTGCCAGAGGGGAGCTCCAGCTCTAGTGCTGATTAAGGCTTATTACAAATATAAAAGTGTCTTCTACTGGAACCTCCAATTAATATTCAATATTTACCGCAAGAGTGACAGATCCATAGACGGTGCCCCCAGACACCCTGGTTGTAGATACAGGGAAGGCCAGCAGCCCAGCCAAGGGAGCAGAGAGGCCAGAAGGGCCATCAGCATGCTTCAGTTTCCTTCTACAGACTGAACACTGCCTGGGGTGGATGTCCTGATGTGTGACCTGGATACAGTGGCCTCGGTTTCTCACATGGTGACAGAGACACAGCTGAGGTCAGTGCTGGCCTCCCTCTGCCTGTCCCTGGGCATGGGTCAATTAAGTATCTGGTGAGCTGAAAGGACTGGAGTGGCAGGGTCAGGGGTGAGGGGACAACAGAATGGGGGAAGGGGGAAGAACAGACTGGGACAGCAGGGAGAAGAAGCCCTTACCCCAGCCATCTCACCGACATAGGGACAGCAAAGCCTTCAAAGGCTCTTGGATATTTTGAGTCTCTTATTCTCCTGGAGGAGACAAAGCAGGGACCCTACTGCCCCTAAGAACAGACCAGAGGGGCCAGTCACTTCGTTTCTAGGGCTGACCGTACTAGTCACATGATCCTGGGTGGGAAAAACAGAGGCAATACATAAAGAGAGCATGCTGGGTCATGTGACATGCAGTAAAAAGCAAAGATCAGTTGGGTCAGGCAGGCCCCTACCCAGGAACAAATTCTGGAGGTGAGGGGCTGAGCTTTTGGTTTTGATCTCCTCGGGGCCTGTGCAGCTTCCAAATCCCCAGTCCTGAAAAAACCAAGACAAGTCGTTTGCCTCAGGCATTGTTCTAGGGCCCTGCTCTTGACCTCTACAGGAAAAATTGCAAAAGTCCTTTTATGAAATGGAATGTTTGCATATAGCCCACACACATTCTCCCACAGATCTTGTTTTATTTTGTTAAGGACAAACCTAGCTTATCACTGTGAGATTCTAAGCAGGTGCTATTCCACTGAGCCACGCCCCCAGCCCCTTTCTGGGGGATTCTAGGCAGGGGCTTCACTGCTAAGCCAAATCCTAGCTTTCTTATAGACTATAAATCCTTTCTAGATGATTATAATGCTAATACAATGTAATTACTATATAGTTATACCATACTGTTTAGGAAAAAATTTAAGAGTTAGTAAATAATCATTAAAGATGTAATGAACTAAAAAAAGACATCTCTGCCTCCAATTCCAGCCCTTGGGAAGTGCAGGCAGCAGGATGGTGGGCTTGGGAGTAGAACAGTGTATAAACGAGAGATCCTGACTCCGGGCATGCAGCACTTTGGGGTGTAGAGGCCAACTGTACCACACTGGGGTCACAGCATGCAAACCAGACACAGGAGAGCCCGTAATCCTAGTACTTTCCAGGCAGAGGCAGGAGGATCACCAGAAGCCAGCCTGGGCTGTACAGGGAAAACCTGCTTCAAGAACTACTGGACCTGGGTTGGGGGATACTCAGGGAAGAACAGAGAGGATTAGGAGAGAGCAGAGAGTCTCTACCACAGGTCTTGAGCTCGAACGAAGTCATGAGAGTTCAAACTGCCATGTAGCCTATAGTCACTCTGAGACCTGATGCTCAAGTCCCACGCCCACCAACTCTATTATCTTGGCTGTAGGACCCCCAGCACAGTCAGTGGCAGCAGTTAGGACCTACAAGGGGAGCTCCCAGCAAGCTCATGTCTGTGTAGGCTCACAGAAAGCTATTTTAAACTCTTTATTGAGTCAAGGTGACAGCAGAGAGGAAGCAGGCTCCCCTCTTCCTAGAGCACGTTTCTCAGCGCAAAGCTGTCTCTTCATGACCTCCCTGGGATGGGATGGAAGACAATGGAAGGAGGACGGGAGGAACAGGAACAGGAAGGCACAAAGGAACACATAAGTGGGAGGAACTATTATGGGTTACAATATTTCAGTGGTCTCAGCGACACCTTCCACATCACCGGGTGGGGTCTTTACTCATTACTGGGGCAAATCCATACTAAAAAGCTCACTGTGTGCTGGGGTGTAGCGCGATCAGCACGCATTTTATCCCAGCACACAGGCAGCAGGGACATAGGGGACAGGGTATGGTTAGGGTGCATTTTCTAAGGAGGAAACGGAAGGATAGGAAGATTAAGATGTTGAGTTGCACACTAAGTGGGTGGTGAGGCGAGTCCTCATCTGAGCCCAATAACAGACAATTACCCTAATTATCAACGGCGCCCCAGGACCAGGCCTGGAACTGGGCGCCTTGCCCCGAGTCATCTCGTTCCGCCTCAGCAATGACCTGCCATAAGGCTCGACCACACCCCACTTCTCCACCCCGAGGCCACGGCGTGCCGCTCACCCCCGAGCCAGGGTCCGGGTCCGGGGCCCACAGCTCCGCCACCATCTCGGTGTGCAGAAACTCGAACAGCACTGCGTCCGCCATTCGCTGCCTCGCGCCCCTCACACCTAGCCAACGCTTCCGACTCCCATTGGTCAGCTCGGGAAGCAGACCTGATATGATTGGTGTTCTGATTTAGCCCCGCCTCCTCCTTGACTCAAGGGGGCGGACCCACCGAGCCTTTTCCTTGGCTGCGCATGTTAACCTCTTCCGCCCTTACTTCACTTCCCTCCCTGTTTCCGAGTCTTCGGACATCTGATTGGCTGACTCTCTGATTCGTGTGCCGGTCCAAGTTTAAAATAAATAAATAAATAAATAAATTCACGCCTTACACAGAATTTTCCTAAATAAACAAACAGATAAATAAATAAACCCACAACACGGAAGCGACTGGTCTAACCGCTTTCCTATTGGCCAGACCTCGATTCACGTGACGCTCGGCGGAGCGAACGCCTCACTTCCGCCAGGCGGCGGATCCCTTGGGCTCAGAGCTTCGGAGACCGGGTATGGCTTTCCGGGACTCTAGTGTCGGTGGCTCTTGTTAAGTGTCCCCTCGGGCGGTCGTCCTTTCGGTGTTTGTCCTGGTGCCGATGCGGCCTAGTGCTAGCTGGGCTGGAGGACAGTGGAGGGTGTGGCCTGTGCTGGCGGACTCTGGGAACTCTTGGTTACAAAGCTTTTAAAACTTATTATTATTATTATTATTATTAAAACTCAGTATTATTTTGAGACAATGTATGTCTCAACATGTATGTCGTGCTGGATGGCCTGGCACTATTGTAAATCAGGCTGATCTCGAACTCACAGAGATCTTCCTGCCTCTGGTGCCGGGAATTAAAGACCTTGCTATTTTATATTATTTAATGTGTTTGTGCGGGTGCGTCCCACAGCACGCGTGTTGTACTCAGAGGACAACTTTACGGGCCTCAGCGCGCTCCTTCCACCGTCTGGGTCCCAGGGGTCGAACGAACTCTTGGTGTCAGGCTTGGCTGCAAGTGCCTTTCCCCATCTGAGCCATCTCGCGGGACCTAGTTCCAAGGCTTTGCCTGGCCGGTCCTCGGTTTCCCCGGTGTGCACACGAATGCTACAGAGATGCACAATTCCAACCCATGTGGACACCAGAGGAAACTGAGGCCGAGCCAGGGCTGGATGGGGTGGCGGTGAAGGCGCTGGGACTCAGGACCTCACCTCCGCTCAACTCCTCTTCTCCAGCTCCGCGCCATGGCGTCGTCCCAGGGTCGGCGGCGAAGGCCGGGGACAGTGGTACCCGGGGAAGCGGCGGAGACCGACTCGGAGCTGTCTGCATCCTCGTCCGAGGAGGAGGAGCTATACCTGGGTCCCTCGGGCCCGACGCGCGGCCGCCCCACGGGGCTGCGTGTGGCCGGGGAGGCGGCGGAGACCGACTCAGAGCCGGAGCCCGAGCCCACGGTCGCGCCGGGAGACCTGCCCCCGCTCGTGGTGCAGCGCGATGCGGTGGAGACGTGGGGCACCGAGGAGACCCCTGCCGTAGCGCCTGCGCGCTCGCTGCTGCAGCTCCGGTTGGCTGAAAGCCAGACGCGCCTAGACCACGACGTAGCGGCTGCGGTGAGCGGCGTGTACCGCCGTGCGGGTCGCGATGTGGCGGCCCTGGCCGGGAGGCTGGCGGCTGCCCAGGCCACCGGACTGGCGGCCGCCCACAGCGTGCGCCTGGCGCGCGGGGACCTCTGCGCGCTCGCCGAGCGCCTGGATATCGTGGCTGGCTGTCGCCTGCTGCCGGACATACGAGGGGTGCCGGGCACCGAGCCTGAGCAGGACCCGGGACCGAAAGCCTAGGCTTCACTCTGTGTCTCCCACCTGACTCCGCCTCTTGGTGGACACTCGTACCACCTGTGGCATCTGACTCAGTCTTTGTTCTTGGATCGCCGAGGGCTCCAGTGCGTGGTAGCGTTTGGTTAATGCCGACAGAAGTCCTAGCATCTTCATTGGTTTGGCCCGATTAAATTCTTAGCACAGTTCTGGGATCCCCAACCCAAGACTCGGCCCAGGTTCTGTGGATATCAAGTGGCTTAGTCCCCACCCCTTCATTCTGGTCCTGTTTCCTAAATTCAGCTTTACTCTTAGTCAAGACTGGGGTTTGCTTTCTTTTGTTAAACCTCTCTGAATCTAGGCTTTGGGGGTGTGGGTATCCCTCTAGTTTACATCCCTAAATGATGATAATCACTCCTGATCCGAGGATACCTTCCTCTTACACACCCCTCTTACACAGAGACCGCTGTGGTCAGAGGCTGACCTACCTAGGCCTGAATAGTAACCCTCTCAGGCCTTTGGGTCCGGGGCAGCGCCCCCTGGTGTTTTGATCGCCGTAGGACATGACTCCACAACAAACCTACCACCTACAGTGTCTGTTTCTGGATGCTGAAATGACTTGGATTCCTAACCTCTGTGGGCACCGAGGATAACAGGTTCTTTTTGCTTCTTGGCTTCTTGGCTTTTTAGTCTTTTGGCCACTCCTTTTGTCTCCGTTTTAATGAGGATTCTCTGACCTTATGTGGAAAGAAGCTTGGGTGGGTGAGACTGGCTGAGTGGTATTGTGCACGCTTAGTGTGGGTAGCCCTGAGTTCAGTTCCTAGTACCACCCTGCTCCAAAAGAAACAAAAAAACTAGCACATTCTTAGATGTCTCTGTCCCCTTTAAAAATTTACCCCACCCTTAATTCTGGCTACCAGCTGATATGCTATTTTGTTTTAAAATCAACTAGAGTCAGGGTTTTTGTTGAAAATTAGAGGTGGAGGTTGGGGATTTAGCTCAGTGATACAGCTCTTGCCTCAGCTCCAAAAAAAAAAAAAAAAAGACTAAACAAAAAAGACCCCTCCCCCCCGAAAACAAAACACATGTCAGGCAGTGGTGGCACACACTTCAGTCCCATCACTCAGGAGGCAGAGGCAGGCAGATCTGAGTTTGAGGCCAGCCTGGTCTACAGAGTGAGTTCCAGAATAGCCATTGCTACAGAGAGAAATCCTGTCTCAGTTAAAAAAAAAAAAAGAAAAAAGAGTGTGTGTGCATGTGTGTGTGTGTGTGTATGTGTGTTTGCAGGTGTGCTTACCCAGTATGTGTGCTATATGCAGGTGTGCCTATGTGTTCAGGTGTGTCCGTGTGTGTAAGCAGGTGTGCCTGTATTGTGTGCTCAGGTGCGCCTGGGAGTGGAGATGTGTCTGCAGATGTAAGCAGATGTGCTCACGAATGAAAGGGCCTGTATGTGACAGAGGTGAGGTCCAAGACTGTCCTCTAAGCCCTGTCCTCTCCAGAAGCTCTGCTGTGCCACTGGCAAAAGGCCACCACCGATGGGCTTGGTGACCTTTGAGTTCCCTAGAAGAAGGGGGATGAGGAGGCTGTGCCACCTCAGCTGAGGGTCCAGCCACTCTTCCCAGGCAGTTGTTTACAACTCTGCCCTAACTCACCTGTGTCAGGGACTGGGTAGATGTATGCAGCCCAGGAAAAGACTAGGGAGGGAGCTCCATGTATGCATGCAGTTATCCCTACTGTGTGCATACCTTCCAGTAGGACTCCTCCTGCTTGTAACCCCTCACCCTCGCTCCGTGACTAAGCCTAATAAACTCTCTGGTTCCCCCGATAAACTTTGATGAAGGGATGGAGAGATGACTCAGTGGTTAAGAGCACCGACTGCTCTTGCAGAGGTCTTGAGTTCAATTCCCAGCAACCACATGGTGGCTCACAACCATCTGTAATGGGATCCGATGCCCTCTTCTGGTGTGTCTGAAGACAGCGACAGTGTACTCATATACATAAAATAAATAATTAAAAAAAATTTTGGAGGACCAATGCCTCGATTTGTCACTGGCCCTGTAGGGCCAGACATTGATTAGTCACCACAAGGAAGGAATTTGAGCATGGGGTTAACATAACAATGTCATGTTCAACTGCATATTATTGGTGTTATTATTAATTGTCATTACTATTATTACTTGAGACAGTCTCTCACCAAGCCTGGTGCTCCAGGGTTCCTGCTGGATTGGCTGAGCTGGGAGCCCTCTCAGTAAACGCGGACAATTCTGGTGGCCAGCCAGCCCCTAGCTCCTCCAGTCTCAACCCCACAGGGCTGTGGCTCTAGGAGTATGCAGCTCCTCACTGTAGTTAGAGCAACCAGCCATCCAAGAGTCCCTGGGATTCTCCTGTTTCCATCCCACCAGGATCAGGGGTTACAGGCATGCGTTGCTATCCCCAACTTTAGAAGGTGCTGGGAACCCGAACTCATGTTTAGGCATCTCCCCAAGTCACTTAGTAAAGGACTCCCAAAATTAAGCATGATGGTAAGAAAAACACAGGCAGGAGTGTGCCTGTGGTGTCCCTAAGAGTTGTGGTTGGTTGTCAACTTGGCCACATCTGGGGTCAGCCAGGAGACTCACCTCCGGGCGTGCCTGTGGGGATTAGCTCAATCTCTTTAACTGAAGCCGGAAGATCTGCTCGCTTCGGTTGGAACCGTTAGAGGAAGGAGCTAAGTGGCAGCTTGCCCTCATCTTTCTCTGCTTCCTGTTGTGGACGTAATGTGAGCAACTACTTCAGGATCCTCTCACCTGGACTTTTCCTCCATGTGGGACTGTACCCTCAAACCGTGAACCAGGAGAACACTAATAGGTTATTTCTCCAGTAAAATGAGCCAATTCAAGCCAAATTCATGATATCAAAGGCAGCCCAGCCCCTGGGGCTGCAAAGTTTAGGGTTGGGGGCAGGGTATGCTAGTTAAGGACTGAGGGATGCTGGGAAAACCTGGAGGCCAGGTCTGCTTTGATATGTAAAATATGGACCTCAGTCCCTTGTCCCAGGGTCTGAAACCAAACAAAACCCATCTGCCTTGTCAAGGCATTTTATTGCAAGAAAAGAGTCAAAGGCAGTTGCCACTGTACCACATGTTTTATGTATCTTGTTTAAGGCTGTCTTCCTTCATTAGTACACACAGAAGCTTCACGGAGATGCTGGGGTCTTGTTTTGCTTTGCGATAGGGTCCTGATACCTTACTCTATATCGTAAGGTGACTTTGGATGCACTCTGTAGCCCAACTGACCACAAACTCTCAGCAGTCCTCCTGCCTCAGTATCCCAAATGCTGGATTGATTATAGGCATGACCCATCCCTCCAGCAGATAGTAAAAAACTAGGGTGCCCATTTGGTGAAGAACAAAGGTGAGGGGCCTGAGAAAACGGTTCAGTGGCTCAGAGCTCTTGCTTTGGACACACGTGAAGCTGGGTTTCAGTCCCCAGTGCACACGAAAAAGGCAGGCACGGCTGCGAATGCCTGTAACCCAAATTGGGAGTGGCAGGCAGGCAGATCCTGAGAGCTTGCTGGCCTACCAGCCTAGCAGCAAAGGCAAGTCCAGTCCAGTGGGACCCCATCTCAAAACAGTAGGGCAACAGAGGAGGACACTCAGCAGTCAGCTCTGACATCCACCGACATGTGCGCACGTGGGCATGCACACTGTGTCTATACACTGTGTGCACATGTGTGCGCGCACACACACAATACAGAGGTTGAGGCTGGACGGTGTCTCCATCCAGGACCTGGGTGGATCCAGGTTGAGGGTCAACCAGGCCACAGGCAGGACCCTTTATTGGTGCAGGAATGTAGCTAGGGCTAGAGGCTGGGGGTACATACAGGAGCGGGGTTGACAGCCTGAACCCTCTCTTCCATCCCTTCTGCTCAAAGTGCTTACTGACGTCATCTGGTACTTGGCAATCTATGTACATAGCTATCAGGAGCCCTGAGGTAGCCGCATCTATGTAGGTGGCAGCCCCATGACAATCTCCTGCGTGGGCACAGTGTCCCCGAGTTGATCTTCCTTGGGTGGCTTCAGCGAGCCAGCATGCCTCGCTTGCACTGTGGACACAGCAAGCACCCTAGGCATTGTCTGTAGAATCCAGGGTGTGGCTAAGCCTGTACCTGTGATATTAAAATGCCCAGCTATGTAGGCTGCTCCATGGCTCTCTGCCGCCCTCTGTTGGAAATCCCGAGAAGACACGCTGTTGTTGCCTGTGGGAAAATCACAGTTTACCTTAAGCCTGGTTCTGACTTTTCGTAGTCTCTAGTTCCAAGTTTTCAAGAATGACCAACCTGGGATGGGGGGACAATACTGCCACCTGGAGCTTGTGGATAATCTAAATTTTTACTGGAATATTTTTTTTGGAGGCGGGGAGGGCAAGGTCTCATGTATCCCAGGCTGGCCCGGAACTCCCTGGAGAGTTATAACCTTTAGATCCTTGTCATTCACGCCCTGTTTTCTGGGATTATAGACCTGTGCCATGCATACATAACATAATGCATGTGTATAAATACTCTCTCTATCTACATGCATATATGTTTGAGACAGGGTTTCTCTGTGTAGCCCTGGCTGTCCTGGAACTCACTCTGTAGACCCGGATGGCCTCAAACTCAGAGATTCACCTGCCTCTTCCTCCTGAGTGCTATGTTTAGAGGTGACACAACCACACCCAGTCTTTTTTGTTTGTTTGTTTTGTTTTTGTTTTTGTTTTTCGAGACAGGGTTTCTCTGTGTAGCCCTGGCTGTCCTGGAACTCACTCTGTAGACCAGGCTGGCCTCGAACTCAGAAATCCGCCTACCTCTGCCTCCCAGGTGCTGGGATTAAAGGCGTGCGCTACCACCACCTGGCCTCACACACCCAGACTTATTTTAGTTTTTAAAATGTCCTCTGTGTGGGTGTTTTGCCTGTGTGTGTCTCTCTGTGCGTGTCTGTGTGTGTGTGTGTTCCACACGCATGCCTGATGCCTGAGGAGATCAGAAAAGGGCATCAGATCCTCTGAGACAAGTTACAGAGGTTGTGAGCCACCATGTGGGTGCTGGGACTTGAACCAGTGTCCTCTGGAAGACCAGCCAGTGCTCTTAATTGCTGAGTCACGTCTCCAGCCCCAGGAGGATATGTGTCTTGTAAAATAGTTTTACCGAGTGCACTGAGAGCAGCAACTGGAAGGGACTAGAAAGACCACCTGATTTACAAAGATTGGTGTGTGTGTTCGTGTTTATGAATGTATCCTGTTTGTGCATATGTTACTGTATCTCTGTGTCTGTGTGTCTGTACATGTGTTTGTGTATGCATGTGTATGTGTGTGTTAGTATATGTATGTGTTCGTGTATGTATGTATGTATGTATGTATGTGTGTTTGTGTGTGTGCACCTACGTGTGTTTATATGTGTGTGAATGTGCGTATTGAGTGTGTGAGTCTGTGTGAGTGAGTGTATGTGTGTGTTTGTGTGTGCATGTGTATGCTTATGTTAGTGTATGTATGTGTTTGTGATGTATATATATGTTTGTGCATGTATGTGTGCTTATGTGCATGTGAATACGTGTATGTCAGTATGTGTGAATGTGAGTATTGTGTGTGTGAGTGTGTGTGTGTGAGTCTGTGTGACTGTGAGTGTGTGTGTGTGATTCTGTGTGAATGTGTGTGTTATGTGTGATTGTGTGTGTGTGAATGTGTGTTTGGTATATGTTAATGTATGTGTATATGTGTGTGAATGTGTGTATATGTGTGTAAATGTGTGTGAATGTGTGTGGTATGTGTGAATGTGTGTATATGTGTGTAAATGTGTGTATATGTGTGTGAATGTGTGTGGTATGTGTGAATGTGTGTATATGTGTGTGAATGTGTGTGTCTGTGTGACTGTGAGTGTGTCTGTGTGAGTCTGTGTGAATGTGTGTGATTCTGTGTGAATGTGTGTGGTATGTGTGATTGTGTGTATATGTGTGTAAATGTGTGTGAATGTGTGTGTGGTATGTGTGATTGTGTGTATATGTGTGTGAATGTGTGTGTGTGAGTGTATGTGTGTGATCGTGTCTATCTGAGTATGTGCAGGTACTCTTGTGCCCCAGTGCCTGTGTAGAGGAGAGGGCAGAGGACAACCTTGGGTGTTGGTTCTTGATTTCTACCTTTTTCGACAGGGTCTCTAGTTCACTGCTGCAGACGTCAGGTTAGCTGAGCCAAAAGTCACTGGGGATTCTCAGGTCTCACCAAGGGAGTACTGCTTACGGCTGCCCCGTGCCTGGCTTCATGTGGGTTCCTGGGAGGATTTGAACTCAGGTCCTCACACTTGTGATTCACCCTAGGGTCCTTGGTTCTGTCCTTCTAGACGCTCCTTTGGAGTTCATAGCCTCCGTCTATGACTGATCAAAGATGACCCACAGGGACATAGCAGTGACTCACACAGGCAGGGGAACCTCTGGACATGGAGGGCACAGTCTCCGTTCTTGGGCTCTGGGCCTCCCTCAAGCTCATCTTTCTCTTGACGCTACCTTGGCCCCTGAGTGCCGGGTAACAGGCGTGGGTTTCTCAGTAAGCAATCAAGTTTGTATAAAAGAGACTTTTAAGTAATTTGAAGACTGAAGATGGGCTTGTGTTTCTTTACAGGGCTGTCGTGTCTTTGGGTTCCCCACTCCCATCTGCTAGCTTTTCCTCCTGCCCCAGGCCTTCCTGTGGCATTCCGTGGGCTGTAGCTGCAGATATGTTCCTGAACCTTTGGTATGTCTGAATATCCTATTTTGTCTCCTGCTTTAAAAAAAAATAATTTAATTGGATCGTCGAGACGGTTCCATAAGTAAAGGCGCCTGCCAGCACTCAGGCCTGAGCACAGCAGTGGCTCCCACAGGGTGGAGGCAGAGAACTGACTCTCTGACCTCAGCTCTGCACAGGCTCGAACACAAATACATGCAGGCTCGCACAAAAATACATTTTAAAAAATGTAACAAATATTTAAAGGGCAAAGTTGGAAGACAGAGAGAGAGAGAGAGAGAGAGAGAGAGCGCACAGAAGCAAGCCATGGCTCTAGATACTGTTTATAAGACTGCAATATCATGAAGTATTTTCTCTTACCAGAGCGGAAATCAAAATCAAGAGGATATCTCAAAACACCGCAAGTATTTGGAAAGTAAATAGCCCCGAGGTCAAAAAGGAAGTAAAAAAAATTATATAAAACTAAATTCGAAAGAAAATAGGAAAGGGGGATTATGGGGTGTGAGATGGCTCGGTGGGGGAGAGGGCTTGTGGGGGGGACAGCTTGATGGGGTGGGAGCTATGACACTGCTAAGGGCTGGGGGGGGGTGTTGAGATAGTTTGGTGGAGGGGGCGGAGGAGGGGTTGGAGGAAGGTTTGAGATGCCTTGAGGGGGGAGCAGGGGGTTGAGAAGGGTGGATAGGGCGGAGAGACCGCTTGGTGGGGGTGTGGAGGGGGTGCTGAGATGTCTTACATGGGGAGGAGGGAGTGAGATGGGCTTCACAGGGCAGGGGAGAGCTTCGCAGGGGGCAGCGTGTTGAGATGCTTGCTGGGTAAAGGCACAGCCAAACCTGGTTTGATTCCTGGGACCCACTTGATGGAAGAGAGACCTGGCCACAGGAAATCATGTCTGACCTCAGCCAGCCAATACATAATGAATAACTAAATGAAAAAACAAAACAGAACAAAAGCCAGGCACTGCGGTTCATGTTTACGAACCCCATACTTGGAAGGTTGAGGCCGGAGGATCAGAAGTTCCAAGCCAGCCTCAGCTGAGTATGGATCACCAAAGATTCTAAACCCAAACATACTTTTCAGACCCCCCACTTCCAACTGTGTGCTCTGGGGTACCCAGGGCAAACATCAGGGAGTGTCTTTAGGGTTCTGTGGATTTCAACAGTGACATACCCACCTCCCCTCAGATAGGAAGTTGGGGAATATTCTAGATCAAAACAGGAAAGAAGGCTGGGGTTGGAGAGACAGCTCAGCGATTAAGAGACTGACTGCTCTTCCAGAGGTCCTGAGTTCAATTCCCAGCAACCACATGGTGGCTCACAGCCATCTTGTCTATTGTATGTTATCTATTGTAATGGAATCCAATGTCCTCTTCTGGGTGTGTCTTTAGATAAAGACAGTGTGTTCACCTACATAAAAACCACCACCAACAAAAAGCCGGGCACTGGTGGCACACACTTGGGAGACAGAGGCAGGCGGATTTCTGAGTTCGAGGCCAGCCTGGTCTACACAGTGAGTTCCAGGACAGCCAGGACTGTCTCAAAAAACCAAAAAAAAAAAAAAAAAAAAAAACCCAAAAACCACCACCAAAAGAACCCCCCAAAACTAGGAAGGCCACTTCCAATCTTGGGCGGTGAGGGGGGGGGGGGAGAAAGTCTTTGTTTGTTTATTTAGTGCAAGTACACAGTGGAAGTGTCTCTAAAATGTCTTCCTTGAGGGAATTGTAAACCATATCTACCTCCCACCGCGGTCCCAATGATAAACTGAGGCACGTTTGCCAAAGTTCTCCTGGAGAAACAGAGATCTTATTAGGCTTCCTTCCAGAGCAGGGGTGGGGCTGACTGGCAGAAGCTCTGTGTAGATGGAGTCTCACACTCCTAGTCCTTTCCAACCATGTCCCTCTCTGAGGTCACATGAGTTTAGGACAGAATTGTATACACCTGGCTGGGAGAGGCTGAGGCCACTCAGGGGAGGGTCCCATTACCTTTCTTCTGCAGGGGAAGGCCAAGGGCAACCTACCCCAGCTGTGGTGATGTTTTCTGTCTGCCCCGCCTGGCTACAGAAAGAGTTTGGCTTGTTAGATGCTCCAATAGAATGCACAAAACCTGGTAAGGGTTATGTCCTGCCTTGTGAATCCTGAGGACCAAACACAGGTTGTACGTGGAGGCAGCAAGTGCCTTCACCAGGCCCAGGTCTCCAGTCTTTAAACACTTACGCAGTATTCCCTTTAGGGCTACTTCAGACCCCCACCGTACCATTTACCCATTGGTATTTTGTGATTCCTTCCAACAACCATGATGCTAACCCAAGTGCTCTCCCACCAACTCACACACCCAGCCCCTCCCTGGGAGATCTGAGGTGAGGGTTTAGCCACTTGACTACAGCCTGGACTTGCTGGCCTTCAACTCTGGAGCCTCTCAGCCTCAGCAACAGTGTACCTGACCCCAGCTGTCTTTGGATCCTGGCTCCAGTTTGTTGACAGAGTGAATGATTGTGACCCGAAACCCAATCAGACAGGAAGGCCGAGAGGTCAATGTCTTCCCTCTTCCACTTAGTTTGACAGCATTGGTTCGGCCCATCTGAGCCAAAACCCACTCTTGTGTCCCATTTCTTCAGTTCGATTCTCTTGGTGTGCTGTTTTCAAGGCTGATCTGAATTGTATCTGGTACCAATCTCTCAATTTCTTTCTTTAATGATTTCCTTATTATTCAACAGTTTGTTTGTTTGTTTGTTTGTTTTTGAGACAGGGTTTCTCTGTGTAGCCCTCACTGTCCTGGGACTCACTCTGTAGACCAGGCTGGCCTTGAACTTAACAGAGAGAGATTCGCCTGCTTCTGCCTCCCAAGTGCTGGGATTAAAGGCATGCGCCACCACTGCCTGGTGGTCTTTTATAATTTTTTTTTTGTTTTGTTTTTTCGAGACAGGGTTTCTCTGTGTAGTCCTGGCTGTCCTGGGACTCACTCTGTAGACCAGGCTGGCCTCGAACTCAGAAATCCGCTTGCCTCTGCCTCAAAAGTGCCATTTATAAATTTTAAGTTAGATTTATTCATTTTGTTTTATGTGTTTGGCCAGCAGGTACATAAGTGCTCCCTATGCATGCCTGGTGTCTGAGGAGGTTAGAAGGTGGTGTCAGTCCCCTGGACCTGGAGTTATTGGCAGTTTTGACCCACCACGTGGGTGCTGGGCACCAAACCCGGGTCCTCTGGAAGAGCAACAAGTGCTCTTAAGTCATCTTTCCAGCCAATTAAAAAAGATATATTTTTACTTTATGTGCTTCAGTATTTATCTGCATGTGGAAGAGAGTTGGATCCTCTAGAACAGGGGTAACAGAACTGCCCAGTGTCGGTGCCGGGAGCTGAACTCTGATCCTCTGAAATGGTGGCAAAGGCCCTTAACCCGGAGCCATTTCCCAGCCCCTTTTCTGTTTTGAGAAAGGGTCTAGCTTTGTAGCCCAGGCTGGCTTGGAACTCATTATTCAGACCAGGTTGCTCTCGACTCATAATCCTCCTGAAACACCCCGAGTTGGATATGTAAACGTTTGCTGCTATGCTCACCCCTGGTTTGTCGTTTCTCTCTGGGGACAAATGGCGCTCCTTAGCAAAGATATGCACCCATTTTTGTTTACCTGTGTGTCAGTTACTGGACATTTACGTTGTTTCTTCTTTGACTGCAATGGGCCATACAAAGTTGGGCTTAGCAGACAATGGCTGAAGAGTTCCAGGCTAGCCAAGGCCACAAACAGAGCTGTCTCAAAAGGGGGACGGGATTCATGTCCATAATCCCAACACTTGGGAACCTGAGACAGGAAAGTTGAGACTAGCTTAGGCTACATAGCATAGACCCACACTCTAGCCGGGTGTGGTGGTGGTGCGCACCCTTAATACCCACTTGGGAGGCAGAGGCAGGTGAATCTTTGTGAGTTCAAGGCCAGCCTAGTTAACAGAGAGTTCCAAGATAGCCAGGGCTACATAGAGAAACCCTGTCTCGAAAAAAAAAATCAGTATTTTCTAGGGCTGGGGTCTTGGCTCAGGAGAGAGAGAACTTACTGCCTAGTATACACAAAGCCCTACTCGAGGTGTGTTGGCACACACCAGTAATTCCAGCACT
>NW_021604758.1:693176-708544 GCF_004785775.1 Grammomys surdaster | reverse complement strand
AAAGCCCTACTCGAGGTGTGTTGGCACACACCAGTAATTCCAGCACTCACAAGAGGCTCAAGTTCAAGCAGATCCTCATCAGTATAGTGAGTTCAAACCCAGCCTAGGCTACCTGAGACCCCAATTGAATAAAAAAAAAATATGCTTGGTCTGGGAGATGGGTCTGTCTGACTGTAAATATGTAAGACACAGAAGCCAGGTATAGCAGTGCACGCCTTTAGTCCCATTACTCAATAGGCAGAGGCAGGTGGATCTCTGAGTTCAAAGCTAGCCTGGTCTAGAGAGTAAGACCTTATCCAAAAAGGGCAGTGGGACTCTAAATTACATTTGTTATTATTCCATTTTATTTAAGAGTGTGTGTGCAGGTCAGAAGACATTTAGGATTCTATTTTCTCCAACGTGTGGGTCCTGGAATCACGCTCAGTCTGTTAAGCTTGGTGGCAGGCGCTTTCCCCTGCCTGGTCCCAGACACTATGTTTTGTGGGTGGGGTCTTGAGATGTAGCCCAGTCTAGCTTAACACTTCTGTTATTTTGCCTCAGCCCCTGACTGCTGGGATCACAGCCCTGCTGTCGCCAAGCCTGGTGATAAAGCTGCTTTTGAATGACGGATATATCAAGTCCCAAAACGACAGAGCATAACCACGCCGAGATTAAATACATGTGTAATTGTGCAAGTGCCCACACACACAGTCAGTTCCCCTCTCCTGCGCCAGTGACATTGCGGTGTCTCTTTCAGAAGGTCAAGGAAGAGGGGAGGGGCATCTTCTGGGCAAAGAGAAGTTAAGCAACTTCCCAGGAGGGACAGGAAGCACGGCACAGAGACTGACACCGTCCCCTCTGCAGGCACACAGCCCAGAGGCTCGAAGTCTAGAGCCGCCATGTTGTTGCCAATGTCCAGACGTGCGTGAGGTTCCAAGCCCGGCCCCTGTGCTGACCCCTGGCTGTCTCCCTTTTCTGACTTCTTAAGGAAAAAATAAAATAAAACATAACCCGGGCCAGGAAGCATTCATCATGAGCTGTCCAGCTGAGGCCGGAGGGGCAGAGGTCAGCAGAGAGCTGACCTCAAGGACTCTGTGGGGATTCGGATCCGGCTGGGCTCCGGCTTGAGAGGCTGGAAATTTTCCCACCCTGAGATTTTCCTGCATCAATCCAGGAGGGCGCCCTGGATGCTGCCAGCCCAACCCCCCAGCTCCTTCCTTTCTGGGCAAGGTTTCCCCGACTCCCTAAGCACGGGTAGGGAGGGCCGTGCCAAGGTGGCAACAGGAGACCTAGAACATCAGACACTGGGCAGGATAAAATAGTGTTATCTGGCTCAGAATGGACAAGCCCCGGCCTCAGAACCACAGCTCAAGGACTCGGTATCAACGGGCAAGTGAGGAGTATCTGGTCATTTGTGGCTTCCCTATGAGTTGGACCCCAGCCCTGGTGGCCTTGGGTGTGTGCAAAAGAGTGCTTGGCCCTGGGCCCTGTTTTCCCGCCCCTGCACTTGGGACTCAGCCCTTCCTAGTGTTAAATAGAAACCTCTTTATTCTAAGTATCTACCATTCCTTAATACGTTGGATCGGGGCCAGACCTTGAGGTGAGGGGAAAGGAGGTGGGGCTGGGATATTTCTGTAGAGCCTTCCAGAAGGCTCCCCACGATGCTGGGATATGGGGGAGGAGGGTACGGGGAACGACCCCTGGCAGCCTTGGGGAACTCTTTGCTCGTTCTGGCCTCAGTTTCCCTTCTGGAGGGGATGCTCCGGGCTGGGTGGGATATCTAAGGAACCTCCCATCTCAGAGGTCGGTGTCTCAGGCAGGGAGTCACACGAAAGGGAGGAGGGTATGTCAGCAGCAACGGGGGCACCGGGAGTCTCAGCGATCGGCTCGGGCTCGGGCTCTAACTGGTGATGGAGGACGAGGCCGCAAGGGCAGACAAGCCAGATTGGGCCTGGCCAGCCGGGACACTGGGAGGCGTCCCAAGAAGAGAGGGAGGCCGAGACAGAAAGATGTACGGGGCACAGGGATGTCGGCAAAGAAGGCACGGTCCCGAGAGGGTGATAGAGCACCACCTTCAGATAGTTCCAGGTCGCGGGCCACCGCCAGAATCTCCTGACGGGCAGCTGTGTTTCGGAGACCTCTGATGTCAAGGAGGGCTGCCACGTGCTTCCGCCTGTTGGGAGAGGAAAGAAAGACAGAGGTACATGAGGATCCTGGACCCAAACAAATGCTCAGCCCGTCAGTGTACCCCGCTTGAACTCTGGAACGCTTTGTCTCATTTCCTGGTGTCATCTTGTCTCAGTCTCCTGAAGATATATCCAAATTTTCCACGTAGAATCGTCCAGAATTCGCACCTTCCAGCTCAGTAATCATCACATCTCTAATCTTAAAGTTTAGCTTTCAATCGTCGCACTGACTTAACACAGCAGTCTCCTTTAATAGAACATTTACAGTAATGGAGACTGAAGCAAGGATCTCACACCTAGGAGGTTCTAGGCAGGGGCTCTGCCACTGAGCCACGCCCCCAGCCCCTCACTGGGGGATTCTAGGCAGGGGCTCTACCACTGAGCCACGCCCCCAGCCCCTCACTGGGGGAGTCTAGGCAGGGGCTGTACCACTGAGGCACGCCCCCAGCCCCTCACTGGGGGATTCTAGGCAGGGGCTCTACCACTGAGCCACGCCCCCAGCCCCTCACTGGGGGAGTCTAGGCAGGCTCTACCACTGGGCCTTATCTCTAGCCCACCTTTTCAAGTTTTATTTTCAGATAGTGTCTCACTAAATTGTGCAGGCTTTCCTTGAGGTTCTGATTCTCTCATCTCAGTCTCCTGAGTAGGAAGATTTACACACTCGAGCTGCCATTTCCTAAATTCGGTCCAGAAGTGCTCGCGCTTGGCAGATGCCACAGCAAACCCTTAGTTCCCTCATCCCTTTCCTCCCAATGGCCTCACTCAGCCTAAGAGTGTCACCCCATTAAATCCTAACTTTCTCTTTCTGCAGGTCTGGTTTGGAAGCTTCCCCACCACTGACATTTAAACCTCACTGTCATTCTCAAGCTTTCAACTCCTAGAATACTCAACTCCACTCCCAACACAGTCCGCAAACGGGGGCTCCTCTGAAAATTCCACGACAGCGTTACAGCTCACAGTCTAATCGCCTCTGTGCCCAAAGCACTACTACTCCACAAGCCCTTATCCTAAATTCAAGCTAGTAGAACCTTCCCCTGCTATAGCATCTCAACTCCACACCCCTGAAGCACAGCAAACCTCCAAAGCTGGTGTGAGAGACCACGCCTGTGATCCCAGCCCTGAGGTTGGAGGATTGCTGCACACTGGAAGACAACCCAGGCTGCCTCAAACCAAACAAACTCCAGACCAGGGCCGGCAAAGTGTCTCGAGGTGCCAAGCCTGAAGACCCAAGTTCGATCCCTGGGACCTACATGGTGGGAGGAGAGAACTGACTTCTTGCAAGGTGTCCTTTGCCCTCCACATGTGAACTGTGGCATGCATGTTCCCCTCTCCCCAAATAATAAAGAATAAAAAGATGCCAGGTATGGTGGCACATGCTTTTAATCCCAGCACTCGGGAAGCAGAGGCATGTGAAGCTCTGCAAGTTCGAGGCCAGCCTGGTCTACAGAGTGAGTTCCAGGACAGCCAGGGCTACACAGAGAAACCCTGTCTTGGAAAATATAAAATGAACACAGCCAGCTCTAAGAACAGTTTAGCAAGGGACCGTTCACCAGACCATTTTGCGGTGCCTGAGTTTAGCCTCCATTTGAACTCTGACTCAACCTCAGAAATCCTCAGAGGATGCTGGGAGCCCTTGAAATCCTGTATAGTTCCAGGACAGAATCCTCTCCCTTGATCCCAAGCCTTCAAACCTGGAACTTAGACTTCCCCCCACCTCACTCCTGTGGAGTCTAGTCGCCCCTACAGCACCACAGCATCAGGAAGCAACCCCTCCCAGTGCTACTTAGACTGCTGTCTGTCACTCACAGGTGACAATCCTGTCCTGGATTTGAAATCAGGTCTGCTGGTCTGGGTTCAAGTCCCAGACTGCGTCACTTGACAACTGTGAGACCCTGCATTCTACAGGTAAGTTATTTTTGCATTTTTGTTTGTTCATTTGTTTGTTTTATTTTTTGAGACAGGGTTTCTCTGTGCAGCCCTGGCTGTCTTGGAACTCACTCTGTAGACCAGGCTGGCCTCGAACTCAGAAATCCGCCTGCCTCTGCCTCACAAGTGCTGGGATTAAAGGTGTGTGCCACCACCGCCTGGCTATTTTTGCATTTCTTAAAACAACAACAACAAAAACTCAACTAAAACCAAAAAACCAACACCCAACAAAAAACATACTTTTACCATTTCTACAATCCCCCTGTGGTGCTGTAGATGGGACTCAACATCTCATGTATGCTGGGTGAGTGATCACTGAGCCATCCAGCCCCTCCCTGGGGGTTCTAGGCAGGGGCTGCCCGTTAGGCACATCCCTAGCTATCATTAAGTTTTATCAAAGTAAGCCTTCCTTCCTTCCTTCCTTCCTTCCTTCCTTCCTTCCTTCCTTCCTTCCTTCCTTCCTTCCTTTCTTCCTTTCCTCCTTCCTTCCTTTGCTCTCTATGTAGCCCTGGCTGTTCTGGAACTCACTATGTAGACCAGGCTGTCCTGAAACTCAGAGTTCCACCTCACCCATGCCTCCAGAGTGCCGGGATTAAAAGCGTGCCACCACATCCTGGCTGGCCTGGAGCTCTTACTGTCAAACTATCCTGGATAATGATGGTGTAATTCCCACAACCAGCTCACAAGTAGAGTATTACCATCCCTAGGCAGCAGACAAGGAAGGTCTGGTCCACCTAGATTTGGACGTGCCCGGTGCTGTCTTCCGAGTGTGTGCCCACATGGCCCCGGCGGCGGTTCCCTGCAGGGCCAGCCCTTCCTGCCGCCGGGCGGCCTGCGCCCCCCTTGCCCCGGGGCTTCCTGTGACCGCTTGTTTGTTTGCGAGCCCTGGTGGTGGTGGCGGCGGCGGCGGCAGAAGGAGGGAAATCGTATTAAGAATGCCCTGGTCCCAGCAGGAAACAGCCGTCAGACACGCTCTCCGCCGCCACCCTGCCTTGGCGCGGGCCAGGAAACACTGGGACGGATGCCAAGGAGACCCGGGGCTGGCTGCAACTCACCTGATGTCTGGGTAGTCCCGCACCAGCACCCCGACCTCCACCTGGATGCTCGGAGTGTCCTCCAACTGCAAGATCTCGGCCAAGTGTGGCACCACCTGGTCAAGCCAATAAGCCTGGGACTCCTGTGGGAACAAGAGCTTCAGGGTCACCCAATGCAAGCCCCTTCTCCCCAGAACCCTTTCCGTGCTGAGCCTTGTTCCTGTCTTCCCCATGGGTAAAGGGTTCAGAAGGCAGACTAGCACCACATTAGCGCCAACCTTTGCTTCTATGATGGAGAACAAATTATAGATTCTGTTCCCGAGTTTTTACAGATAATCCTAGATTGGGTAACAGGAATTAAAACCTGCCAGTTGGCTGGGCAGTGGCCCATGCCTTTAATCCCAGCACTAGGGAGGCAGAGGCAGGTGGATCTTTTGAGTTCGAGGTCAACTTGGTCTACAGAGTCACAGGTCTTCCAAAACAACAATAAAAACATCTAACCTGTTCCATCCAGATTTGGGAGCAAATACCTATAATCTCACCATGTAGGAGGTGGAGGCAGGGGGATCTGGAGTTCAGTCATCTTCAGCCATAAGGAGTTTGAGGCCAGTCTCAGGTGCGTGAGACCTTGCCTCCAAAGACCAAAACCAAACAAACTTAAACTTAAATGCCCACCCTAGGGAGGCAGAGGCAGGGGCATTTGGGACTGACTACACAGTCAGAAGCTATCTCAAAAAACAAGGGCTAGGACACAGCCTCTTGATAAACTTGAGGGCCTGGGTTAATTCCTCATGGGGGAGGGGAGTGTAAGAGCTATTCCAGATGTGGGTTGAGGGCTAGCATGTACAAGGCTCTCCGTTGTCTTCTACACTGCCACCAAAAGAGGGGAAAGTGTCATCATTCAGAAAGCATGGCTAAAATGTCCAGAGTGCCACCCTGTGCTCTTCCTTAGGGCTGCCTGTACGTCCACAGAAATTATCTTGAAAATGTTTCAATAAGTGAAACTATAAACTCCCAAGGACACTCGGGCTATGAATCCCTAAAGCAGCAGCTGGCGAGTTCACGGGCCACCCTTCCTGCCCTGCCCATGACAACTGGACAAGAAAGATTTGGGACTTTACAAAGTCTTGGATTTGGTGACATTTGGATTCAGAAGATTTTTCTTTGTTTGGTTGGTTTTGAGATAAGGTCTCACTGCATAGCTCTGATTGGCCTGGACCTCAATATGTAGACCAGGTTAGTCTCTAAATCATGATCCTCCTGCCTCATCCTTCCCAGTGCTGTGATTACAGGATTACCATATCTGGCATTTTTTTTTTCCTTAAAAATACTTTAGCTGGGTGTAGTGGTATATACCTTCAATCACAGCACTCGGGAGGCAGAGGGAGGTGAATCTCTGTGAGTCTGAGGCCCATTTGGTCTACATAGCAAATTCCAGGACAGCAAGGAGTGCACAGACCGTCTCAAAACAAAACAAGACTTATTTTAAATGCATGGATGCTCTCTCTGTTCCGTGTGAATGCCTGAAGCCCAAGAAGCCAGAATACAGTGTTGGATGAGTTAAGGACGGTTGTGAGCTGCCATGTGGGGGCTGGAAACCGAACCCGAGTTCTCTGCAAGAGTAGCTAGGGCTCTCCAGCGCCCCCCCGCCCCGCCCCTTTTCCTTCCGTCTTCTTTGTCTTGAAATTCGCAATCCTTCTGCCTCAGCATTCCTAGTACTGAGTGGCAGGGGTGCATCCTCACGAACCCAGCTTCTGTGGACTATCTCTCTCCAAGAACCTTCCCTGTCCTGCTTTGGAAGCCAAGCCGACCCCCTACTCCGGACAGCTCCACCCCGCCCCCGCTCGCCCCCGCTTGTGCCCTCCCCACCCCCCACCCCCGGGTTTGCCCAGCCCAGCCCAACCGGGCACTCACCAGCCGGCGAAACAACCGCTGCAGCTGCGCCGCGTCCTCGCGGAGCCTCCCAGCCACGCGGCTGCGGGTCCTCGCAGAGCGACAGCGCAGACGCCCGCGGAGCAGTGGTCGCACATACTCCACCAGCGCCCGCCGGTGCAGCTCAGCCACCAGAACCTGGGGACGGTGGGAGACCGGGATAAACTCTAGATCGCTCTCGCCCAGCAGGCTCTCAGGAGACCCCCCGTTTCAAGTTCCGCCCGCACAGACGGGACACTCCAGACACACGATGGGGGACCCTCCCCTCCTCACGGAGGACCCTGCTCCTCTAAAGTCAGATTCTTTACGGGATCCCTTCATCCTACCAGACCCTTAATCAGATCCAACACGCACCACTTTCCCTAAAGTGTGCCGCACCCCAGGCTTTTCCAAACTCTTCTTTGCAGAGCCCCGTACCCCAGTTTCCACGGGCATGCGTCTCTCTGCAGGCCCCAGATGAGGAGTCACCTATCTGCTTCCAGAAAACCGACTCCCCACTTGGTAGGGTTTCCCCAGGACAAGAGCACTCTGGGCATCTCGTCCCCTCCCGTCAGCGCACCTGGTACGGTTCATCCTGCATCCTGCGCAGGGCCAGGGCCTGGGCGCCGAGTGTGCCCACGATGCCATCCAGAGCTTCGGAACTGCTCAGCCACTTCCTTCGCATCAGCTTGTTGAAGTGAGGCTGGGTAGGACAGTGCGGAAGGGAGGGTTTCAGCCTCCTCCCTCCACCCTCCCACACTCCTCTTAGGAAAATCTCCCCCTTCTCCCCTCAGGTTGGCCTTGAACTCTTGATCTCCTGGCCTCCATCTCCCAAATCCTGGGAGACCTGTTTAAAAGTGTGTGCCACCACACTGGGCTGGGGACACTTTATTTAAAATCTTCCCAGCTGGGCAGTGGTAGCGCATGCCTTTAATCCCAGCACTTGGGAGGCAGAGGCGGGCGGATTTCTGAGTTCGAGGCCGGCCTGGTCTACAAAGTGAGTTCCAGGACAGCCAGGACTATACAGAGAAACCCTGTCTCGAAAAACCAAAATAATAATAATAATAAAATATTCCCAAGGGAAAACAAAGGCTGTGTGGTGGTTGAGATCCTAGCTCCTGAACTGCTGGGATTTACAGACAGTGAGGGCACAGTGTCAAAAATGGCTTCCTGGAGGGGGGAAATGCACAGTTCAGGACTGAGGGTGTTAGACAGGCAATGGAAGAGGAGGGCCAGGAGCCCTCAAAGGTGTAGAGTTCTGACAGCCATGAGCTTGTGAGAACTGGGTCAGAGATCAATGTGGCCAGAGAGACCAATTTGCACCCCAGAGCTCAGTGGAAAATGAAAACTAGAGGCTCGTAGCTGGGAGGTGGCACACCCCTTTAATTCTGGCACTCACGAAGGCGTGGTGTCTTTATTCTGAGGACTCAGGATGCAGAAGCAGGCATGATCTCTGTGAGTTCAAGGCCAGCCTGGTCTACATAAGGAGTCCGAGACATAATGAAACTCTATTTAAAGACTATATAAAAACTGGGAACCCTCCTTCAGAAACTATGAGGACTTTCAGAACTTTGTTCATTCCCGCCTTCTTCTTCTTCTCCTCCTTCTTCTTCTTCTTCTTCTTCTTCTTCTTCTTCTTCTTCTTCTTCTCCTTCTTCTTCTTCTTCTTCATCATTTTGGTTTTCTCTGTATAGCCCTAGCTGTCCCAAAGTCTGTCTGTAGATCAGGTAGGCCCCAAACTCAGAGATCCACCTGCATCTGCCCCCAGAGGGCTGAGATTAAAGGTGTGCGCCAACACACCCTGCTTTTTCATCAACATTAATCCAATCTCTCCATGACTGAAGTGGCAACTTCTAGTTTGTTTGGAAAGTCAGTTGAGTCAAATGACATTTCGCTGGGATACGCAGGTGAAAGGGTGTCTTGCTAAAGCAGACAGGTGAAAGAAAGAATATTTTCCTGAAGCAGACACAAGTGAAGGGATGTTCTCCTATAGTGGACACGCGAAAGGACCCGGGATGAAGGAGTATAACTATGACCCACAGACAGTGGGAGAGGAGCACTGAGCCTTGGTCTGGTTTGCTCCGCCTTGTTACTCTTCACTAATGTATTGGTTTGCCTTACGCTGCACTGCTGAGCTCTACTTGTGGAGATGCCTCCACCACGCAGAGGGAAGCTCCACAGAGAACTGCTCTTGAACTTCTTGCTGCCTCAGAGGCCCGGGTTGGCAAGCCTAGCAGTTTCTTCTGGATTGAACTACAGCTGCTGGTTCGTGTGTGGTGTCTGCCTTCTGAGAGGACCGGACTGCAGCTGCTGAGTTGTATTTGGTGTTTGCTACAGGACTGAACTGCTGACAAAGAAGATTGAGCTCACCCCCAGAACTACTGCTCAACTTGCCCCGTACCCTAATAACGTTTCTCTTCTACTACCTCTGCTGGGTGGCTGGCAAGAGGAGAGCTTGAACCCTTACTAAAAATAAGCTGCAAAAATTGTTGCCTACACTGAGTACCTTAATTTTCAGAGCAGGGACCAAGTTCAAATTTTGGTCTCAGGCTAACCCCCAAGTCCTATGCAGCAGAGGATGATCTTGAGTTTCTGATCCTCCTGCCTCTACCTCCTGAGGGCTAGGATCATAGGCAGATACCACCATGACTGGTTTCCCTGTATTTATTTATTTATTTTTATTTATTTATTATTTTTTTGGTTTTTCGAGACAGGGTTTCTCTGTGTAGCCCTGGCTGTCCTAGAACTCACTCTGTAGATCAGGCTGGCCTCCAACTCAGAAATCCGCCTGCCTCTGCCTCCCAAGTGCTGGGATTAAAGGCGTGTGCCACCACTGCCCGGCTCCCTGTATTTATTTTAAGATAGGGTCCATTGTGCAGACCAGGCTAGATCATCTTGGGATCCTCCTGCCTCAGCCTCTCAAGGGTGTGGAAATGCCCTCATGAGGACTTTACACAGTGGGACAATGAAGAATTAGGCTGGCCCGAGGGGCGAAACTGGAGCAAACAAGGCCTCCTGGACTGTGGGGAGGGGGGCTTCCCCTTGGCAACACTGGGGACCCATAAGTAGCGGAGAGAGAGGGCTAGGTTCCCACCCTGCTTGGCATATTCCAGCATTTGCACGTGCACACTCACAGTCACCTGCATTTGAGCACAGACAGCTCTGCAAGTGTACAAGCTAAGTAGTCAGATCTGCTCGGCCTGACTCCACGTGTCTCCCTTTCTCCTCTGGCTCCTCGGTAACCACAGGCCAACAGGGTTATCTCCCAACCCCACTCCTTCCCTTCCTCTCTTGTCTACCAGCGTTCTCGGATCTTCTGTCCCTCTCATTTCCTATCTCGACATGCATTGAGTAAAGACGAAGGCCAAGGACTTCTCTGGAAACAAACGCTCATGTCTGGAAGCCTGATACTGGGAAAGGTAAGGCTAGCATACCTAGGCTGGCCTCAAACTCTGCCTCTGCCTCCCAAGTGCTGGGATTAAAGGCGTACACCACCACCACCCAGAAGATCCCTGCTCCTTAAAGGAGTAGGAAAGCAAAGGTCTGGCATATCCTGGTGCAGTAGGTGCTTTGGGAGAGAAACCAACAGGAAATCAGTCCTAGAATTTCCTGGATTCCTAGTCTTCGTCCTTTCCCTCCTGCAACAGATGGGGGTGGAGCTACAGGGGATAGGTTGTCTCTGAATTCCTAGATTCAAGGGATCCTCCTGCCTCAGCCTTCCTAATAGCTAGAAGTACAGGTGTGCATAAGCACACCCCGTGACAAGTCACTGTCCTGCCGTACGTATGTACGTACGTACGCATGTTTGTAGAGACAAGGTCTCATTCCGTATCTCTGGCTGGCCTGGAACTCACTTTGTAGACCAGCTTGGCCTCAAACTGCCTCCCAAATGCTGAGGTTAAAAGTGTGCGCCAACCATGGTTGGGTAGCCAAGGTGCTGTATTTAAGTGGGATAATCAGACAGTTTTGAGTTAAAGAAAGAATCGAGGAGGAGGAGCCACACGGCTGTGAGGTAGGGAGGGGGCAGCCAAGCAGAAGGAATCCGAGGCCTGGGACCAGAGGGGCAGAGGCGGGGATGGCTCGAGCAGGTGTTCCGGTGCAAGGCATGGAGGCTCAGAGTTGGGAGGAGATGAGGTCTCAGAACAGCTGACCAGGGTGCCTGGGGTGACGGGAAGGCTTCCGGCTTTTTCTATCAGGGAGCTGGGAACCTAGGATGACTTCTCCGTGGAGATGGGGACATAGGGTCTGTTCATACCACCTACTGAATGGGCTTTCCCCCTGCTGCACACGCGGGATCTTACCCATCTTCCTTTATCACCCCCTCACGACATTTAAAGAGGCTCTGGGGGGTATAGGGTCATGAATTTGTGGGACCTCGGAAGGCAACACACGACACAAGCCATCTCATGCTGGCGGCTCTCTGTCCACCCCACTCGGCCATGCCCTCCGCCTCTTCCTTCCTGCGCCCCCCTTTTCTCCTCTCAAACAGTTCCAACACGGCCATCATCCCCAGTCCTCCCTGCTTCCCCGAAAACTGAGTCATGGGTTAGAAGGAACTGGGGGCGAGGAGAGTGATGCCAATCCGTGCTGGCACAGCCTCACCCCAGGCCCTGCCTCACTCACCTGTAGTTCCTGAAACAACAATTCAGCAAGGACACGGTGGCAGAGTCGGGTCACACGGTCCAGGGCGATGGCTGAAGCTTCCCGGGCTGGTTCACTTTCAGGGGGCCCCACCCTGGCCAGTCGCTCAGCCAGAGACCTGTGAGGACCAACAGGCTCAGAGTCAGGGCCTTCTAAAACCTGAACACCCGTACTGGGACCAGCTGGGCCTGGGGTCGCAGATCTGTGACCCCAGTTACAGAAGAAGCTGAGGCAGGGGGATGGACAGTTCAAGGTCGTCCTGGGATCCAGGGTGACTTAAGACTAGCTTGAACAGGGTTGGAGACATGCCTCAGTGGTTAAGAGGACCCAGGTTTGCTTTCCAGCATCCACGTGGCAGATCACAAGCATCCGTAACTCCAGGTCCATGGAATCCCACATCTTCTTCCAACTACTGAGGGGACTGTACTCGTATGCACATATGTGAACACAAACACACACATGCATATACACACTCATACACATGCACACGTGTGCATACAGACATGCATACACATACACACGTGAGCATAGACACACACACACTCATGTACATGTGCATACATACACACATGCATTTACACACACATGCAAACACACACATACACACGCGGGCATACACACATACATTCACACACACATGTGCATACACACACTCATGCACACATACACATGCACAAATACACAATACATACACACATACACATGCACACACATGCACACACATGCATACACACATGCATATATACACACATGCACACACACACACAAGGACTAAAATAAATCTTTTTCTAAAAGACAGAAAGAGACTAAAGGTTCGTCCAATTTGAGGGTAAAATTCTTGCCTACCGTGTTACGGATTGCCATCGGTGGGGGGAAAAACTGAAAAGAAGAAATATATGCACACAGGACAATATTTAATTACACGTACTGTGGGAGAGAATTCTGATTGCTTGTGCAAGAACACTAAGAAACCAAGACACGAGCCTTGTGACCACAGTTTCTTTCAAACAAACCACAGAATTGTTCTGGATCATGATTTTGTGCCCCTCCCTGGTGCAGTGGATTGACGTTAGCTCACCTCGGATTTTTGACCACAACGGCTACTTATATCCATTTCTATGCCTCTATGGAAAAACATGTTTTGACCACGCATGTGGCCTTTCTGTCAAAGGCAGTTTGTCCTTGTGATTGGACTCTTTATTCATGTGACTGCTCTTAGCCCTCAGAATGTAAACTGCCTGAGGCTCTGGATGAAACCACCGCTGCGTGATCCTTCAGGCTGCCTCCCTGGTCCCCCATTCTCCCAGGCCAACTGTCTCCAGATATTTCTTCACAAGGTTTCTCTGGGTATCCCTGGCTGGTCCAGCACTTGCTCTGTAGCTCTACCTGCCTCTGCCTCCTGAGTGCTTGGATTAAAGGTGTGTGCCAGCACAACCAGCTATACGTATGGTTTTTAGTGCATTGGTAAATGTTCATATCTGTCAGAATATATGCGGGTAATGCTAATGATATTGATTTCTTCCAAATGGGCCAGAATGGGTAAAGAGGCTTCTCACCAGCTGCCCACTTATCATCATCATCACCACCATCATCACCTCCATCATCACCACCATCATCATTTATAGGGTGTGTCTGCCATAGCTCATGTGTGAAGGTCAGAGGACATCCTGAGACAGTCAGTCCTCTCCTTCCACCATTCGGGTCCCAGGGAAGGAACTCTGGGTAATCAGGCTCGTCTGCAAATGACTTTCCCCACTAAGAATCCATCTCATTGACCTGAATCCCCAGTTTTGTAAAATCCATTTAAGGGGTGCAGCTTGGTGGTTGTGTCTACTGAGTAAGCAGGTTCGGGGTTCTGGGTTTCATCCCAGGTGTGATAATAAGTAAACAAAGTCCACAGGGTGCGCTCGACTGGAGGCTGGGGCAGACAGAGCAGAAATTTAAGGTTGTTTTCAGGGACACACGAGGCCCTGTATTAAACCCGATCAGTAAGTGAATAATTTAAAATGATATGTGCTGGGCATTGGGTCACATCCGTTTAGTCGGAGCGTTTGGGAGGTGGAGGAGAGTAGATCTCTGTGAGTTCAAGGCCAGCCCAGTCTACATAGTAAATTCCAGGCCAGTCAGAGCTATGAAGAGACACTGTCTCAAAATTAAATGCGAGTTAAAATTAAAGTTAATAGAAAAGAAAGGTGATAAATATATATAACATATATAATATATACTGTATATAAATCATATATAACATTTATACAATATATACCCTGTATGTGTGTGTGTGTTTCTTTGCGTGTTTCTTTGCATGTATATGTTTGTGGGGGCCAGAGGTGATCATCAAGTGTCTTCTTCAATTGCTTAAAAAATTTGTATGTGTCTGGGTGTTTTGCCTGCATGTATATCCATGTCCACCTTTGTGAATTGTGCCTTTGGAGGCCAGAAGAAGGCATCAGATTCCTTGCATCTGGAAGCCTGGGAATGTGGGTACTAGGAATCGAACCTTGGTCCCTTGGAAAAACAGCTGAGTGATCTCTCAAGCGCCGATCCTATCGTTTGAGAGAAGAGTTTCCGGACTCTGACTAACATTATGGATGTGTGCCCCTATGCCCGCCTTTTACAATGGCTGCTGGGGAGCCACGCTCAGGCCTTCATGAGTGATACTGGCATCATTCTTTGAGCATAGCTTCTCCAACTCTCCAATTCTAACCATCAATACTCTCCTTAAATGGATGAGCGCCGCAATCTGGGCAGTCACGGGTTTCCCCAAGGTCCCCCAGACACCATGCCTCTAAAGCTCTACGCATGTGCCCTCTCAAGCTCACCCAGGGACCCCATCCAGGGACCTCCCTCAGTTCAGTCACCCAAGACTTCCACACACTGTCCTCGTGGATGTTCTCACCTCAGGGGGGGCCCGCAGTTGACCATCGAGATAGTCCTGCTGATGTAGGTGTCAGAGGGCAGCTCACGGACCCCTGGGTTCTCGTGAAATCGCTCGACTCGCTGCTGGAAGCTGGCGGGAGAGAGGACAATGGGCACAGATGGTATATGCTGCTGGGCAGGGTCCCATGCCGTGCACTCAGTCTATCGATTAAAGCAGATCTTGCTGCTAGCGTCTCTGACCCTCCCATTCTTATTTCCAATCACTCATCCCAAGTGCTGGGGACTGAACCCAAGACTCTTACATGTTAGGCAACCCATCTAGCAATACCCCCAGCCCCGTATTGAACTACTGAGCCATCTCTTGAGCCCCAGTAGCATATATATTTGAGATAGGTGCTTTTGACTCACAGCTTACTGGATGAGTCTAGGCAGGGGCTCTACCACTGAGCCACGCCCCCAGCCCCTCACTGGGGGATTCTAGGCAGGGGCTCTACCACTGAGCCACGCCCCCAGCACCTCACTGGGAGATTCTAGGCGGGGCTCTACCACTGAGCCACGCCCCCAGCCCCTCACTGGGGGATTCTAGGCAGGGGCTCTACCACTGAGCCACGCCCCCAGCCCCTCACTGGGGGATTCTAGGCAGGGGCTCTATCACTGAGCCACGCCCCCAGCCCCTCACTGGGGGATTCTATGCAAATGTTCGAGTGCTGAGCCACTGTTCTTTCTTTTCTTTTCTCCTCTTCCTCCTCCTCCTCCTCCTCCTCCTCCTTCTTCTTCTTCTTCTTTTTTTTTTTTTTTTTTTTTTGGTTTTTTG
>NW_021604758.1:689453-693076 GCF_004785775.1 Grammomys surdaster | reverse complement strand
TTTTTTTTTTTTTTTTTTTTTTGGTTTTTTGAGAGAGGGTTTCTCTGTGTAGTCCTGGCTGTCCTGGAACTCTGTAGACCAGGCCAGCATTGAACTCAAGAAATCCACCTGGCTCTGCTTCCCAAGTGCTGGGATTAAAGGCGTGCGCCACCACCGCCCGGCTCTTTCTTCTTCTTAAAGATTCATTTCATTTTAATTATGCATACGAATGTGTCTCTGTGCCTGAGGAAGACTCTAGACATTAGCTCCCCCTGGAGCTGGAGTCACAGGTCGTTTTGAGCTACCTCACGGTGGGTACTGGGATTAGACTTGAGTCCTCTGGTCCACACACTTAGCAAATCCCGATGGCCCGCCCCCTCAGACCATCCTCTCCCCGCTGCCCCTCACCTCTGCAGGAACTCTGCCAGCCCTCCCAGGCAGCAATAGGCCATTCTCTCCACGAACTCCTGACTGATGTGCGGTGCTCTCTCTGTATGCTCTTCTAGCAGCTGTGTGAACCAGGAGGAGGAAAGGAGACACGTTGTGGGTCGCCTTCCTCACCTCAGGGCCTGGGCAAGCCTATCTTCATCCTCTCACCTCACAGACATCCTGGGCCAGGTTGCTGGGTCTGTAGTCCATGCTGCCCCACTGTTCCTCATCTTCCTGCAACACTCGAAGAAGGGCTGCTCTGGTCTGAGCCTGCAACAGGGGGATGACCAGCAGAAGTCAGGCACAGCCTGGGACCTTGCCCCTTCCTCCCCCCCCCTCACCTTAATGCCTCCCTGTGAAGTTCTGAGTTCAATCCACAAACTCCTAGGTCAAAGCAGTGTGTGGGGAGAGAAGCTGGCCAGACACTCCCCAGCCTCCTCCTTCCCTGTCTGAGGTCTAGGATGGCAGACTAAAACCCTGGAAGTTGGCGTTTCTTTCTTTTTCTTTTCTTTTTTCTTTCTTTTTTTGTTGGGGGATGGGATATATAAGCCAGGCAGTGGTAGTGGTTACATGCTCTTAATCCCAGCACTTGGGACACAGAGGCAGGCATATTTCTGTGTTTGAGGCCAGCCTGGTCTACAGAATGAGTTCCAGGACAGCCAGGGCTATACAGAAAAACCCTGTCTCAACAACAACAACAAAGCCAAAAGCTAAAAGACTAAAAGGCTGGCAGCATGGCTCAGTGGTAGAGCCCCTGCCTAGAATCCCCCAGTGAGGGGCTGGGGGCGTGGCTCAGTGGTAAAGCCCCGCCTAGAATCCCCCAGTGAGGGGCTGGGGGCGTGGCTCAGTGGTAGAGCCTCTGCCTAGAATCCCCCAGTGAGGGGCTGGGGGCGTGGCTCTATAGTAGAACCCTTGCAAAAGGCCCTTTTCATTCTAGTAATATGTTTGGGACACAAAAAGAACTGCAGAGGTTTGTGTATTTGATTCTCTGTTCCAGTAGAGGGTCCTCAACCCAACAAGTGAGAGTAACTTGACAGATGGGATTCCAACAGACCCACCATTAACTACTTGTTTTTTTTTTTTGTTTTTTTGGGTTTTTTTTGTCTTTGTCTTTTTGAAATAGAATCCCACTGTGTAGCCCTGGCTGGTCCGGAAGTAGTCCCTAAGTAGACCAGGCTGGCCTGAACTCATCTGCCTCCCTTTGCTTCTCGGAGGCTAGGATTAAAGGTGTGCCAGCAGTCTTGGGTCTCTGCTCAGATGTGTAAGCACACTATGTAGATGCTGGGCTCCTGAGAGCATCCGGGGCTTGCCGGGAGATGCTGGGACCGGCTTTCTCTTGCTACAAGGGTTGAAATATCTGAACTTATCAAATTTCTTTGTGTGGCAGGGTATACTGGAGAGGCGACATAGAATGTAGAAACAGCAGGCACGGTGGTGCATGCAGTCATCTCAGTGCTGGGGAGGCTGAGACAAGAGGGTAAGGAGTTCAAGGCCAGTCTGAGTCCTATAGTGAGGCTCTGTGTCAAAAGGGGAAAGTTAAGAATAAAGAGGTAAGAGAGAAAAAAAGAGCGAGAAAGATGGGGAGGAAAGGGAGAAGAGAGAAAAAAAGGGATAAGAGAAGGGGGAGGGAGGGAGAGAGGGAGGACGGACAGAAGGAAGGAAGGAAGGTCCACTATGGATTTGTGTGTCAGTGGCCATTAGACAGAACTCAGATCACCACAGGGAAAAGGGAAACAGCGAGTGGGCGAGGGGCGGCCTTCTAAGCCCGTGTGATCTCCCTGTTTCTACAGAGCCCCTCCCCATCCCAAGTGACCACTTTGGAGGTACCTTCACATCTGTGACACATTCATCTTCCAGACCCCGCAGAGTGCCAGCAGACAGGAGGGGCCCCAGCTCCCCGTTCTCCAAGGCAACCACGTCTACCAGGCCCAGGATCTCCCTGGGAGGGGAGAAGAGACAGAGGTCTGTGAGAGGCGGGGCTGGGCCCTGGGCCCCTCCACGCGTCCCACAGCCGCAGTGTTGGCGACCCTGGGCCGCTCCCTTCCTTTCTCGGGCCAGCCTTCCTCATCTCTCAAAGGAAGTGTTTAGAATTATGTTTCCCTTGGCTCCAGCACTCTGAGTCAGATCCCCTGATGGATGGTGTCCGGGCAAGACGCAGCTGTCAAGTTGGGGCTCGCCGACCTGACGGGATCAGCTTCGCCAGGAGGAGGCTCCCTTCCCCCACCATCTCACCTGGCTGGGGATGAGGGTGGGGGTAGGGAGTCGGGGCTGATGGGGGTGGGGGTGGGGGGTGGGAGAGGGCTTCTCAACCCAGCTCCACACTCGCCCCTTTCACGAAAGCCAAGCAACACCATCGTCACCCGAGTCACACCTCCCTATCACGCACCCTCAGAAGACTTTTCCTCGTGGGATCTGCCTGCTCAGAAATGCCATCTTCCTCTGATTCTTAGCCCATGCCTTATCGCTTCCAAGAGCTTTCCGGACCCATATCCTGCTTCTACCTGTCATGGATAGTCTGAGACTTCGCTGACAAGAATTCTGATGGCTACCAGCTTTTTCCTTCCTATTCTTTTCATGACAGCGGTCTGTTGGTTTAATCTTTTAAAGGGACTGTGTAGCCCAGGCTAGCCTGGAATTCACTACGTAGCCCAGGCTCACTTTGAACTCATGATTCTCCTGCTTCTTCGAGATTACAAATGTGTGACTATGCCAGGTTCCAGGGACTTCATTTTGTCTCAGCCCTTCATTCTCTGATTTTTGAGTTGGATGTGGCTAACTTTTTTTTCTTCCCAAGGAGTGTATAAAGCATAACCACTGTGGGGTTATCTCCGTATCTTACTCTCCAATAACCCCCACAAGGATAGTCCATGTGGATATTCAGAGGCTTAATAGACAGCAGTGCGGGGCAGTCACGGTCAACGTTGAAGCCCCGTGGTACACAGGGAGTGCAGTAGTTCAGGGATCCTTAGCACTCATATGCTTGGCTGAGAGGCTGTAAATCTGCTGCTCCCTGCCCTTGCAGAGGACTTCTGTTCAATTCCCAGTACCCACACTGGGCAGCTCACAACTACCTGCCAGGCCAGATTCTCAGGCTCCGACCCCCTACTTCTGGCTGCCACTGGCGTACACATGCACACAAACACATGCACACACACACACACACAGAGAGAGAGAGAGAGAGAGAGAGAGAGAGAGAGAGAGAGAGAGAGAGAGAG
>NW_021604758.1:686726-689443 GCF_004785775.1 Grammomys surdaster | reverse complement strand
GAGAGAGAGAGAGAGAGAGAGAGAGAGAGAGAGAGAGAGAGAGAGAGCTAAAGAGAAAAGAAATCTTTTTAAAATCTATCTGCCTAGCCAGGTGTGGTGGCACATACCTTTTTGATCCTGGCACTCAGAAGGCAGAGCCAGGTGGATCTCTGTGAGTTCAAGGCCAGCCTGGTCTACAGAGTGAGTTCCAGGACAGCCAGAGCTACACAGAGAAATCTTATCTCAAAAAACAAAACAGAACAAAACAAAAATCTACTTAACAGGTTTGTCTCTCTAGATACTTGGAAGGCTGAAAAGGGAAAATTGGAAGTTCAAGGCTTGCCTGACATACAGAGTGAGTTCAAAGCCAACCTGGGCTACAGACTAAGGCCCTGTCTTATGTAACATAAAATAAATAAAATAAAATGGCTGAGGTTATAGCTAAGTGCAGTCTGCTTGTTTGGTATGTGAGAGAACATGAAAGGCCAGAATTCCCAGAACTGAGAGAGACAGAGACAGACAGAGAGACAGAGACAGAGACAGAGAGAGCTACTATTTTTGTTTGTTTTGTTTTTGAGATAAGGTTCCTCTGTGTAGCCCTGGCTGTCTTGAAACTCACTCTGTAGAGGAGGCTGGCCTTGAACTCAGAGATTGCCTGCCTCTGCCTCCCAGGTTCTGGGATTAAAGGCTTAAGCCTTTAATCCCATGAGATCTACTTATTTTAAAACCTATTGCATGTTCTCATAGTTAAAAGGGACAGGCATGCCACGTGCATGTGGAGGTCACTAGGCACCTCTGTGATGTGTGCTCTCTCCTTCCACCTTTACACGTGTCCCAGTGTCCCGACCCAGGCTTGCAGAGCAGGTGTCTTCAACCCTGAGACATCTTGTTCGGCCTTTTACAATTTTATTTTATTTGGGACAGGATCTTTCTTATAGCCCTGGATATCCTAGAACTCACTACATTGACCAGGCTGTCCTGAGGTCCATCTGCCTCTACCTCCCCAGTGCCTGGGATACAGATGTGAGCCATCACAGCCTACTGCATTATAGAACTCTAATCTTCAGAAGTACTGAATCTGAGAGTCGGTGGGACGGAGATTTACAATGCTAAAATCTTGGGACTGGTATGGTGGAGAGTTAGTCCCAGTCATGACATGAGTAGTAAGTGCTTCAGGGATCAAAAGGGTCCACAGCCCTGAGCTACTAGGAGAGCTGTGGACAATGGAGCTGGGAACTCAGAGTGAGAACACATACGGTGTTCTAGGTCTGGGTCTGGAAAGACCACAGTGGGGTCCCCAAGAGGCAAAACACTGAGGTGCAGAGTGTCACCATGTACACTCAGTGTTAATGCTCGGGTCTGGGGGAATGAGTAAGTGGCTCAGAAGCAGGGGATAAACTCAACAAAACTTGAACCCAGAGAGGAGGGTCCTCTGCTAAGGAACTTTTCAGATCAGTCTCTGAGGGAGTGTCTTGATGGTTAACTGACATAGGAGGGCCCAGTCCACTGTGGGTGGCCTCATTCCCTAGGCAGCTAGCTGGTCCTGAGTTATATAAGTAATTAGCTGAGACACAGCCTGCCAGGCTGCAAGCAGCATTTTCCCATGGTTTCTGCTCCACTTCCTTGGCTATGACTTCCTCGGTCAGAGGTCAAGCTGTGTGTGAGAAACAGCTAGCCAATCTGCCTTTAAGTTCCTGCTTGAGTCCCTGCCCTGGTTTCTCTCAGTGAGGGACAGTTGTGACCTGCTTAAGTTGTTTTTGGTATATATATGTATATATATATATATATATATGTATATATATATATATATATATATATATATATACACACACACACATATATTGTCACAACAAAAGGAATTAAAGAATAATGGAGGTAGAGGACATCTATTCACAGTGAGCTTTCTGAGGTGTGAGTACTGCAGCCAATGACAGTTGTTAATTGCCGGTGGGAGGAGAGGAGGAGGAGCTGAGGGGATGGCTCAGTGGTTGAAAGTACTTGCTGTGTTTTTTTGTTTTGTTTTGGGGGGGGGTTATGTTTTTGTTATTTTTGCAGAGGTTCCCAGAACCCACATTGGGTAGCTTACACTGGGCTGTAACTCCAGCTCTAGGTGAACACAATTCCTTCTCGTCTCTTCAGGCACCCGCATGCCTAAATACACATGCGTATAAACAAAAATGAGAGAGGGAGGGAGAGAGGGAGAGAGGGAGAGAGGGAGAGAGAGAAAGAGAGAGAGAGAGGAAAAAGGAGGAGGAAGAGGAGGAGGAGGAGGAAGAGAGAGAGGGAGAGAGAGAGAAAGAGAGAGAGAGGAAGAAAGACAGACAGACAGACAGACAGACTGGGTGCAGCGGTGCTTGCTTTTATAGGAGCCCTCAAGAGGCAAACGCAAGCGGATCTCTGAGTTCAGCCCCAGCCTAGTCTATACAGCAGAACCCTGACTCAGAAAACTTGCAAGCTAGCCTGGGCTACATGGGACCCTATCCCTAAATCCAATATCTCGAACCAGGTGCCTGGGGTTAAAGTGCGCGCGGCCCGGGGCGCCCCGGGCTCACCTGGGGTACACCTGATTGTGCCAGTGCAGCAGCGCGTAGCGATCGGCCAGCGGGAGCCTGCGGCGCGCGGCCGCCCCGAGCCACTCGGCCAGCGCCTCGTGGTAGCCGCGCAGGTAGACGGCGCCGGCTCGCAGCCCCGCGGGGTAGGCGGGCGCCAGGCGTCCCCGCACGGCGGCCACGTCCTCC
>NW_021604758.1:667118-686326 GCF_004785775.1 Grammomys surdaster | reverse complement strand
CCCGGGGCCGCGGCGCGCGTCCGCCGCCTCCTCCTGCAGCAGCACGAGACCCAGCTGCGCCACCGCGCCGGTGCCCGGTCCCGGGGACGCCAGCGCCTCGCGCACCAGCGCCCAGAGCTCGCGCTGCAGCGCCTCGTACAGCAGCGCCACGTCCCGCGCGCGCCGCCCCGCGCCCGCCTCGGCCTCCGCCGCCGGCGCCTCCGCCTCCAGCTCCAGGATGTGCTCGTCCGCTCGCGCCAGCTCGCGCCTCTGGATCAGGCCCAGGATCTCCAGCACTGTGCAGGGGGGGAGCAAGAGAAAGGGTGTCGGGAAGCGGGGCAGACGTCCCAGTACCCGCAAAAGGAGAAGCGGGGGTGCGGGGAATGAGGAGAGAGTCGGGGCGCACCGCTCAACATGAGAAGGTGTTAGGGCTTGGGACAGGTTCACTAGTTCCCTCCAATATGAGAGAGGGAGGGTGACGCTTTGCCTTTGACCTCAGCAATTGCACTCAAGAGAGCAGCCTGGGCTACAAAGTTGAGGACATGTCACAAAAAGCAAACAAACAAACAGGCAAGTGAGATGGTTCAGTGGACAAAAGTGCATGCTGTCAAGTTTAAGGACCCGAGTGCCATCCCCATTTCCAGGACCCACATGGTAGAACTGATTCCTGCAAGGGGTCCTCTGAGCTCCACATATGTATGCGCTGTGACATATACATACACACATCCACGCGCGCGCGCGTGCCCGCGCACGCACAGAGGGGAGAGGGAGGGAGGGATGGAGGGAAGAAGGAAGGGGGCTGCCCAGAATCCCAGCTCTGGGGAGGTGGATGCACGAAGATGAAGAAGCCAAGGTCTATCTTGGCTACATAGCAAGTTCGAGGCCGTTCTAGGAACTACAAGTCTCTGTCTCAAAAATAAATGAACAACAACAACAAAGAGTGAGCGCCCCCAGAAGAGAGTAAGATGAGGGAAGTCGAAGTTGGAAGGGAGAAGATGGAGGACTGAGGCTAGGGGCTTTGGAAATGAACCTGCCTGGGGGGTGGGGAGGCAGAGACCACAAGAACCAGCAAGAAGAGGCACCCGGCAAAGCTGGATGGTGTGGTCTCGCATCTGTCATCCTAGCACTTGGTAGGCTGAGGCAGGAGGATTGCCTTGAGTGCCAGGCTATCCTGGCCTATGTTCTGAGCGCCAGGCTAGGCTGAGCTGCCCAAGGAGGAAGCGGGAGGTGAGGGAGTCAGGGGAATGGGGTGAGGAAGAAGAGACCAGTGACAGAAGTGGCTGGGGATGGAGGAGTGTTCCGCCACAAGGAGGGGAACACACGGGGTGGAGGAAGGGCTGGGATGCAGAGAAGGGTCTCAGGTGTGGCTGGGGGGGGGGGGGGAAAAAGTAAAGGATAGAGACCCAAAGGAGAGGGGGCAAGGGACAGGCTGGGCAGGGAACAATCTATACTGAGCGGAAATGGGGGTCTTTGGTGTAAGAGGTCTCTGAGGACAGGGTCACACTCTAGGAATATGGGCCTCACGACAGAAAGAGGAGGCATAGGTTTGAAAGGCCTTAGGTAGAGGCCAAGGGGAAGGAGGGTCCCGTTGGCCAAGAGTTACCCTCAACACCTCCCCCCCTCCGCTTCCTCCCTGGCAGAGAAGCTATTTCCTGAGCTGGGCTATTTCTGCCCATCCGTTTCCAGAAGGCGGGGGCTCCAGTCACCCCCTCCTCACCTCGCTGCAGTGCCCTCCCAGTCCCCAGGGAGACGGAGCTGAAATAGCCTCTGTCCAGAATGTGGAGGGCATCAGAGGACAGAAGAGGCTCCAGGAAGGTCCCCTGACTCTGATGTGGGGGTGGGGCTGAAACGAAGGGGGTGTTGGCACAGGGCTAGGGAGTAGGACAGAGTTTTGGGGAGGCTGGGGAGAAGGCAGAGTGATGGGGGACATTTTAGTAACGGAGTGACCTTGCCATTGGGATTTGCAGACAGAACAGAAAAGCCAGGTCCTATGGGAGCGGATACATAATCCTGTCTACTGGGGTAGCTGAGGCAGAAGGAAATCTAAATTCAAGGCCAGCCTGGGCTACTTTGTGAGACACTGTCTCAAAATGTGAAAACAATACCAAAAAAACCAAAAACCAAAAAACAAAAAAACGAGCCAAGTGTGGTGGTACACACCTGTAATTCCAGGACTCAGGAGGCAGAGGCAGGAGGATTGCCCCTGAGCTGAAGGCTAGCCCCATTCACAGTGTGAGTTCCAGGCCAGCCAGACCTACACAGTGAGATCTTCTCAAAAACCAAACAGGGGCTGGAGAGACCATTGGAGTTAGAAGCACTGGCTGCTCTTGCAGAAGACTCGGGTTCAGTTCCCAGCAACCACATGGTCCACACAACTGTCTGAAACTTCAGTTCCAGGGGAGCCAATGCCTTCTTTTGGCCTCTGGGGGCACTGTGTACACATGGTGCACAGACATACATGTAGACAAGCTCATAAAATAATAACAGTAGTAGTAACAATAATTGAACAAAACCCCCAACACAAAAGGCTAGAAAGCCATAGATTCACTCTCCTGTGCTGCAGACAGAAAGGGCGGGGCAGTGGTGGTGCACCTTTAATTGCAGCACTCGGGAGGTAGAGGTGGGTGGAGTTTGAGGATAGCCTGGTCTACAGAATGAGTTCCGGGAACACAGAGAAACCCTGTCTAGAAAAACAAAACTAAAACAATAAAAAAAAAGAAAGATACTTGAATTCATATCTTTATATCTTTTGGTTGCAAGTCTATCCTTTAATGACTGAGCCATCTCTCTAAACTGTGTTTCCCCCTGGATTCAAGAGATGGAATTTGGGTTTGCCGGCTTTCCCAACTAAGCTGTCTCACAGGCCCCAGGAACTAAGAACACTGTGGTGATGACAGGTCAGAAGGAGAGAGATGCTGAAGAAGCACTGGGCTATGACACAGGAGTGGGGTTGAGGATGGAGAGGGGATGGGATTATAGGCTGTCTGTCTTCCCCTTGGCAAAGATATGGCTTCCAATGTTCCCATATTCCAAATGTGACCACAGTTTTAGAACTGAGAACTCTCATTTTAGAAGTCAAGGGCATAGGTCTAACCCAAGGATTCATGTCCTCTAAGAACAGAAAACTGAGCATCAGGGAGACAGCTAAACAAGTAAAGGCACTTGCCACCAACCCCCCTGGATGTAGTCAGTAGAAAGAGAATTGACTCTTCCAAGTTGTCTGATTGCCCCCCTCCAGAGACAGACAGACACAGACAGACAGACAGACAGACAGACAGAGGAATGAGAGGAGTCACAGGGACAATCCCACACAAGGATGGAGATTGATAGGATGAATCTACAATTTCAGGATGCCCACATGCCCAGCAGCCAGCCAGAGCTGGCAAGAGGTATGGAAGGGTCCCCTGCAGGTTGCCTGAGTGGCTCGGGGTGGGTGTTTCTGAAAAGCAAGCCTGGACATGACATTGAAGGTGGAGGATGGACACGAGGTTCAGAAAAGGGGCAGGGATGGGGGCTGTGTAGCCTGAGCTCGACTGAGGTGGGAGTGGGGGTGAACTCAGCTTAGGGCCAGGCTGTTCTAGTCCGGAGGAACCTGGCCTGCACTGAGTTTAGGAACGTGGGGTGATGCTAGCTGCGGTTTCAGTTGGTGTAAGACATGACAGACTGACAATGGCCTTTGCAGTTGCTGTTAAAACTTATTTAGTGTGTGTTTGCACACGTTGGGGTCAGAAATCAACCCGGAGAGTCAATTCTGTCCTTCTACCACTAGATCAAACTCAGGTCACCAGGATTGGCAGGTAAGGACCTCCGTCAGCCGAGCCATCTCTCGGGTCCCTTTTCTTTCTCTCTCTTCTTCCTTTGCTTATGTGATTTATTTATTTATTTATTTATTTATTTATTTATTTATTTATTTTAATTAAAAAAATATTTTTTGGGTTTTCGAGACAGGGTTTCTCTGTATAGCCCTGGCTGTCCTGGAACTCACTCTGTAAACCAGGCTGGCCTCGAACTCAGAAATCTGCCTGCCTCTGCCTCCCAAGTGCTGGGATTAAAGGCGTGTGCCACCACCGCCCGGCGGGCATGCGATTTCTTAATAAAATTTTCATTTATTACTATTGTATGTGTGTTGGGGAATGTGTGCTCATCTCTCTGTGTGTGTGTGTGTGTGCGCGTGTGTGTGTAAACGCGTGCGCGCCTGTGCGCCTACATGAGACAAATCGAGACAGAACCCCCAGGGTTGATAGATACAACGGTGAGACAAGGCGTCTCCATCCCGGGTCTGGATCAGGAGTCCCCACTCACCTGACAGTGGTTCTTTTATTTTGGGAGGCTCCGGAACTTTGGGTGGGGGCTCAGGGGCTGCTTCGCCTGCAGGTACCAGTCTCTCTGCCAGGGATGCCCGCCGGGGCTTGGGCCCACGCCCGAGTCTCAGGAAAGCAAGTCTTCTAGCCGCTTCCCCAGCTGGCTCCTCATCGCCATGGGTTCGGAACCCCTGAAGCCGGTTTAGGAGGCCGAAATCCGCTGAGCTCCTCCGTATGCCCGGTGCCAGCACACGGCCCAAGAAGGAGCGGACTTGCCCATCTCCGGGGCTGCCTGCCCGCCTGCCCGAGGTCCAGCCTAGCCGGAAGGGGGCCAGACCAGCCAGCTTCTCCAGCGTGGCCCGCCGGCGGCATGATGTCCCATTGGGCAGTGTCCCCAGCTCCCCATCCTCTTCTTCGAGCGTTGGAGTGTCTTCAAAGGGGTTGCGAGAGGACCGCAGGGGCAGAGTCCCTGCTCGCGGTACCTTAGGGTCTCCCACCCCCAGGCTCTTCAGGATTGGCATTTTTGACAGGCTGGCACCTGCAGAAGAATAACGACCGATGTGGTGTTAGTGACATTGTCCCTGTGCTGAGGACTCGGAATAGAAGATGCCAGGCACAGGTCTTCACACTTAGAAACATTAGAGGCGTCAAGCCAGGCATCCTAGCACAACCTGAATTCCAGCACGGGGAGCTGAGGCAGGGAAATTGAGATCTCGCTCTGGGTAAACCAGGGATGGTATCGAATCTCAAAACTATGAAAACAAAGCTGGGTATGGCAGTAACCCTCTGCAATCCCAGCATTGGGGAGGTGGAGGCAGGAGGATCACTCAGCCTTGGATACCCTGTGAGGATTTTTAAAGTCAGTTTGAACTAAACTATATGCCTTTCTCTCACTCACACATAATCAATCTCTCTCTCTCTCTCTCTCTCTCTCTCTCTCTCCCCCTCTCTCTCTCTGTGTCTCTCTCTGTGTCTCTCTCTGTGTCTCTCTGTCTCTGTCTCTCTCTGTCTCTCTCTCTCTCTCTCTTCCCCTCTCTCTCTCTCTCTCACACACACACACAACACACACAGAGCTAATGATATTTAGACAAAAGGTATGTGTGCAATAACATATCCTAGAATCTCAGCACTCAGGAGACAGAAACAGGCGCATGGTCTACATAGTGAATTGCAGGCCAACAAGACTAGATAAAACCCAGTCTCACAACAAGCAAACAAATAAACAACAATTACTAGCGAAACAAAAAAATATAATGGAGGTTTGACTCCGTGGTAGAGCCCCTGCCTAGAATCCCCCAGTGAGGGGCTGGGGGCGTGACTCAGTGGTAAAGTCCCTGCCTAGGATCCCCCAGTGAGGGGCTGGGGGCGTGGCTCAGTGGTAGAGCCCCTGCCTAGAATCCCCCAGTGAGGGGCTGGGGGCGTGGCTCAGTGGTAGAGCCCCGAGCCCCTGCCCAGCGTGGACAAGGCCCTGAATGTGATACTCAACACTGCCAAAAAGCAAAAACCGTACTAGGTCTCGAGATGTACTCTGGGCAGGCAGTGGGACTACAGCAGTGACTAAGTTATACCAGGCTCTGCCCTCACAGGGTCCACACCATCCCGAGTCCTGTCCGTCTCTACGTCTTCCTCTCTGCTCCTTTATCCCTCCCTATGTCCACTTCACAGTTGGATCCTATGACCATTTCTCTGCCCCAAACTCGGGTGTTTTTCAGACGGCAGTACAGGCTGGACTGAAACTTGCTGTGTATGTAGCTTAGGATGACCTCAAACTTAAAGTGATTCTCCTGCCTCAGTCTCCTAGGTGTGACTACAGCGGTAAGGTTCTTTTAATTTTTGAGACAGAATTCATTTAGCGGAGGCTAGCCTCGAACTCCCGATCCTCTGCCTCCACTTCCTGGATTCCAGCAGTCATCATGCCCTTTCAGTTTCACGGCTCTTGTAGGTCAGCTCTGAAGACTTCACATAGCGTCAACCTGACCCTTCCTCTCCTGAACTTTTAATAGCTCCCCACAGCCCTTGGTACGATGTTCAAGCCGCCCCCTCCTCCATCATAGCCCAGGGCTCTGCCATCTGTACACTGGAACTAATAAACCTTTTGGTTCCTTTTCCCTGAGTCTCATGTCTGTCTGTCTTCCTGCACGGAGCTAGCTCTCCACGCTTTGGATCTTGGTTCCAAAGCTGCCTCCTCCAGGAAGTCCTCCTGAGACTGCTGGGTCTCTCTCTCTCTCTCTCTCTCTCTCTCTCTCTCTCTCTTTTGTTTTTCGAGACAGGGTTTCTCTGTGGAGCCCTGGCTGTCCTGGAACTCACTCTGTAGACCAGGCAGGCTGGCTTCAAACTCAGAAATCTGCCTGTCTGTGCCTCCTAAGTGCTGGGATTAAAGGCGTACACCACCACTGCCGGGCACTACTGGGTCTCTTATAACCCTTGGGCTCCCTGAGTTCTCTCTGTGACTATCCCTGTCTGGGGACAGGTCTGCATCCGGACTGAGGGCCTGGCAAGGGCAGGGCTGGGCCTGTGTCATTCTCGCTCTGGCTCAGATCATGGCTCAGGCACTCTGGAATGGGTGCTAACAGGAAGCAAAGGAAGGAAGGAGGCAGACAGTCCATTCCTTGGGGGGGAGGAGGTCATGAAGAGCAGGCCACACAAGACCTGAACTCTGTGACAAGGGACTTGGATTGTTTCCCAAGGGCATTGGTGAGCCATAGAGGCACTTCATGTTACCTTATTTTCTGCATTGTGTGTACGACTCAGGGGCCTGGTGAATGCTGGGCCCGTGGTCCAACACCGAGGTGTAGCTCAACCTGGTGTCATCATTTTATCAGTAGTGTGCGTGTGCGTGCGGGTGTGTGTGTGTGAACGCAGTCACCAGAGTGCCACAGCGCTCATGTAGACATTAAAGGACAACTGTGGTCATCAGTTCTCACCTCCCAACGTGGATGTAACTCAGGTGGTCGACCTTCGCAGCCAGTAAGTACCTTTCCCCACGAAATGTTTAGAAAAGTACTAAAAGCAAAATTAATGTTCTGGTGCAATAGCTCACACACGTGATCTCAGAGTGTCTGTCACCCCAGGTGAAAGCCAGCCAGGGCGACGCTGTGACATCTAGGATAAACCTGGGATGCAGAGTGAGACCTTGTCTCACAAAACACCAAAGCTGGAGGCTGCGGAGGCAGCTCAGTGATCAAGAGCACCACGTGAGGACCAGGGTTCGATTCCCACCACCCACATGGCAGCTCACAACCATCTGAAACTCCAGCCCTGGGGGGACCCAACGGCCCTATTCTGGCCTCTTTGGGCACCAGGTATGCAAGTGATGTACAGACAGGACCTGCAGGCAGGACGTGCGGACACATAAGATAAAATTAAAATGAAGAAGAGGGCGTGGCTTTCAGCGGCTGTAATTTGCCATTGGGCGCTTCCCTCTTTGCTTAAGGTCACGGACTTGTGACCTTTACGGATGCGATGCGTAGCCGCACCTGCTCCGGTTCCCTTGGTTTAAGGGCTGCGTAGTATTCCAGACAAAATTGGGTAAATAAACCATTAAATACCCACTTTTTCTCCCCCGTGCGATAGACCCAGAGGTGGTTTTGAACTAAGCAAGTGTGTGAAGGGGAAACTGGAGAGGCATGGACCCGTGGACAGGACGCCTTAGAGAGGGAGGCTGGCTGGGGGGAGGAGGAATCTTCCAGACTCTCCACTGTACCTTCCCAGTTCTTCTGTTTCTAAGACATACTGTTGTCGACCTCCCTCCAGTCTTCTCGGTCCCCTACCCCCAATGAGGCAGTCGCCATAGCGACGCTTTGTTTGGAGCCCCCCATGGCGGTGTAAAATCGATGCGCGCTGCGCTACCCCCACCCCACATGCACACAACACTGTACACACACCGATTTATTAGTCTTCCTTTTTCTGGAAGGCTTCGCATGCCTCACCCAAAAATGGCTGGGGAGGGAGGGGGAGTTGGGGGAGAGAGGATAGCGAGTGGCCCAGTGGATAGAGGCACTTGTCACCAAGCCTAACAACCTGAGTTTCATCGCTAGGACTCATAAGGCAGAAGGTCTGAATGAACTACAGAAGCTGTTTTCTAACCTCTGTGTGCGCGCTGAGGCTACGCTGCTCGCGCTCCCCCCCCCCGCCCCCCCCCCCTCACACACACAGAAACTGTAATGAAACTTATTCCCTCCCTCTTTCCCAGTAATGGCTCTAATACCTCCATCCCCGTAACTGCTGGATTCAACCGAATCTAGTCCTGCCCAGACTTTATCTGCCACTCCCTCCACCGGTCTAGCCCCCACTCCCAAAGCTGGCTCTGGTACCCATCAAACTGTTCCCAGCATATTCCCAGCACATTCCCGAACTGGCAGCAGTCTTTACCCCAAACCTCCCCCCCCCCCTCCCCTTCCTGGCTCCGACACCTCCCTCTGCAACCTGGCTCCGACATCCTGCCCTGTCCAACGCCCTCCGCTGCCTCCCGGTGCCCAGGCCCCTGACTCACTTCCGAGCCTAGCTCAAGCCCCCAGCCTCCGGCTTTTGCAGGATGTCTAGGCCACCAGCGTTTCCCTCTCCCCGCCCCTCCTCCTCTTCCTCGCTACCAGTCTTTCTCCAAAGCCTCCTCTTCAGAATTCCTGACACCCTCAACACCCCCAACATGGAGCCGGGTGTGGTGGCGCGACCTCCTGTAATCCCAGTGCCCGGGAGGCTGGGGTCGGAGGACAACATGCTTTTGAGATGCTTGACATACGGGTTCCCTAGTGGGAACCTGTGTACAGATAACCTGAAAGGGAAGACTATGCCTTTAATCCTGGCAACTCGCGGTCAACCTGAGTCACGTGAGATCAAAACATCAAAAGCCAAGGCAGGGGATGTGGCTCAGTTGGTAGAGTGCTTGTCTAGCTTGCAAGAAACCCTGGATTCCCAACCCAACAGCGGTGCAGGCCTATAATCCACGCACTCTAGAGAGGGAGCGCAAGACCAGAGTGTCAATCCTTGAGCGAACAGAAATTTGAGGTCAGCCTGAGCAACATGAGACTCTGTGGGAATGTCCCCCCACCCACCTTGGTTTTTCTAGACAGAGTTTCTCTTGTAGCCTTCAGTGTTCTGAAACTCACTCTGTAGACCAGGCTACTAGCTTTGAACTCACAGATCCACTTGCCTCTGCTTCTTGAGTGCTGGGATTAAAAGTGTGCACCACCACTGCCCAGCGGAAAAAATTATTATTTTTTTTTTAAAACCTCAAGGTCTATGTTCGGAAACTGCTCCTTTCAGGTTAAGCCTCCTTAAGTCTGACTCTAACTGATCATCCGCCAGGGCAGCCTCTATGTCCAAGCCTAGCCTCGCTTGCTCGCTCTCTCCCTTTATTTTAATTAACTAATTAGTTTTGTGTGGGCACGCACGCTGTGGTCTGTATGTGGGGTTCAGATATGAACTTGCAGTAGCCAATCCTCTCTGCCTTGTGGATCTCAGGGACGGAACCCAGCTCCTCAGGGCAGCAAGCGTCTTTACCTGCTGAGCCGTTTTGACAGCCCTCCTTTCCTTTTTTGTTTGTTTGTTTGTTTGTTTGTTTGTTTTTCGAGACAGGGTTTCTCTGTAGCCCTGGCTGTCCTGGAACTCACTCTGTAGACCAGGCTGGCCTCGAACTCAGAAACCCGCCTGCCTCTGCCTCCAAAGTGCTGGGATTAAAGGCGTGCACCACCGCTGCCCGGCTCTCCTTTCCTTTCTATTTATCTATTTGTGGAGACAGAGTCTCAATCTGTAATCCAAGCTTGTTCAAACTGGTCAGCCTCCTGCCTCAGCCTCCCCTCCCTAGCGCTGGCCCTGCAGGTGTAAAGAGTTCTGTAGCCAGGCTTTCTGGTTGCTGCAACCCTCCTCACTGGAGGCAGCCGGGCACTGGATGCCTGCCCAATGGGGATGCCCCCTATCCAGCATCAGTGTGTCAGCGTGCATTCAACCTAACATCCCCATCCCCTCAGCTACGCGTGGTCCCCAGATCTCTACACAGTTTTTCTACCTCTCTGGAACCCCAGAGACCTCCAGGTCTTGGCTGCCCTCTCCCTTCCCCACCAAGGCACTCACCAAACCCAGCCTTCAGCCTGCCTCTGCTCACCCAGCCCTCCTGCCTCCAGCATTCTGGGTTCTGATGAGGCCTCCCATTTTTGAAAGAAGTTGGGGGCATGCATTCTTCACCCCAACACTCACCTTCTGTCTGTGCCTGTCCTTCTGTCCCCTCTTGCTGTCCAGTCCCCAGACTACTTGGGCCAGAACTGCTGAGAGCTTGGATCTGAGGGGGGGGGGGTTGGAGGAGGACTATTTCCTGTCAGGAAGCCCCTCCCTCCCTAGGGCCAGGGGCTGGAAGGCCCCATTATCTGTCTGCCCTTCTAGGCCAGGCTGTGTTTGGGCCCTGCTGTGACAAGGGCCACAGACCCCTGCCCCCGCCCTTACCCCCCTCCCAGCTTTGCCGGAATCCACCCGCCCTCCTGCCTGCTTTTCACGCCTCCTAAGGTAACAACATCATCCTGTATACCCAGGGGAGACACCCTGAGCTGGACTGGGGCCCACAGCTGAGCTCTAGAGTAATGGAGGTGTGGAGAGGGTCTTAAGGGAGCATGTGTCTCTCTTGTATCCTCTGCTAGGGGAACAGGATTCAAAGGAAGCCCCACTGGTCTCAGAGGCTGGGGCTGGGGACCCAGTGGGATAGCCCTGGCATGGCTTTTAAAATGTAGCTCTCAGCTGGGTGGTGGTGGCGCATGCCTTTAATCCCAGCACTGGGGAGGCAGAGGCAGGTGGGATCTCTGAGTTTGAGGCCAGTCTGGCCTACAGAGTGAGTTCCAGGACAGCCAGGGCCTCTGTAGCAGGATTCTGACTGCCCTGCTGCCCTGTAGGCAGTCTCTTGGCTGGCCAGTTTCCCATCATAACCACAGAGCACATTCCATCAGATGATGTACTCAACTCTCTGTCTCCTTTTGTCTCTTTTAAGACAGGGTCTCACTATGTAGCCCAGGCTGGCCTGGAACTCACGGAGATCCTGCCTCCCAAGTGCCGGGATAGAAGGCATAGGCCACCATGCCTGACTCTTCTTTGCATGTGTGTGTTGGGGGTGAGGGTGGAGTGTTGGGGAATTGAACTCAGGACCCTGCGCACGATGGTCATGTTTCCCAGTCCATATCTGTCTCCTTTACAGACCCCTCAACCTGCCCATTCCAGTGTGGGTGCAGTGAATCTGACTTTTTTTTTTAAAGGTAATATTTATTTATGTTTGTGAGTGACTACAATTCAATACAAGTGTCACATGCATTCCGCGCCCAAGCCGACTAGAAGGAGACAGGTCCCCTGGAACTGGAGTTACAGATGGTTGTCTCCTACCCTGTAGTTGCTGAGAGTTGAACCCTGGTCCTCTGCAAGAGCAGCCAGTGCTCCTAACCACTGAGCCATCCATCCTCCAGTTCCACATTCATACTTTTATGCCTTGCATTTTGATGGGTCTTTGTGCACTCACAGGATTGCAGCAGAAAGCGCTAGTATCTGATTCCAGAACATCTCCGTGTCCTTGAAGAGAACCCATGGCAGCCCTCCCTCTCCGGCTTCCCAAAATCTGAGGAAACCAGGAATCCAGGGCTCCTGTTTCTCCGTGAAGTCTCCTGCTTTTGAATATTTCGTAGGAACCATATTGTATGGTGTGACCTTTTGTGTCCGACTCCTTTTACTAAATGTAACATTTTCAAGTTTCATCCACTTTGTAAGCCTCAATCTCCACCCCTTGGAAATGGAGTTTAGGAAGCACTGGAAAGGGGAATAGAAAGACCCTGAGTGAGAAGAAAGGCAACCATCTGCCCCCTGGTGGTATATGTGAGTACTGCAGCTGTCAGATCCGGATCATACCGCCTCAGGGACCCTATCTTATCCTGAACAAACCTCGGAGCTACAAAGCTCCTAGAAACACACCCAGAGCCCTTCCCTCAATATTTTCTAGTTCCCACTTTTATTTGTTTATTTGAAAGCAGGGTCTCACCATATAGCCCAGGCTATCCTGGAACTCACTCTGTAGACCAGGCTGGCCTCAAACTTAGAGATCTGCCTGCCTCTGGCTCCCAAGTGCTGGGATGCCAGGCATATGTTACCAGCTTGGCTTGAAGCATTTTATCTATACATGCAGTGTGGTTTATAGTTACATCTTGGCTGCACTATAACCAAAAAAAAAAAAAAGAAAAAAGAAAGAAAGAAAGAAATAACCGCAGCTAGATGAGGGTTCTGGGCTGGAGAGATGTTTCAAGAGTTAAGAGCACTGACTGCTCTTCCAGGGGTCCTGAGCTCACATGGTGGCTCACAAACATCTGTAATGCACTCCAATGCCTTCTACCAGTGTATCTGAAGACAGCTACAGTGTACTCATGTACATTAAATAAATGAATATCTATAAAAAAAAAAAAGAACGAGAGATGAGGGTTCAAATTCCTAGCACTTGTGAGTCTGAGGCAGGAGGATTGAAAGTTGGAAGTGAGCCTGTGCTACAAAACCATGCCAGGTGTTTGTCTCACACAAATAAGTTCAGTATTTGAGATGTGAGACAAGAGGTTGGCCTGAAGTCCAAGGTCAGGCTGGGCTGCAGAATGACACCCCGTCTCAAAAAATACTTACCTGGCAGGGGAGTTACCGTGATCGATAAGGTGGATTTCTCAGGGCGAGGTCTCTCTGGGTTGCTAACCCCTCAATTTCCCCAATGTGGAACTGACTGCATAGTGGTAGGAAGACTGCGTTCTCCAGTTAAAACAAAAGAAAACAGACCACTCCCAGAGTTCTCCAGTTCAAACAAAAGAAAAACAACTCCCAGAGCTATAACTGGGTGTGGCGCTCACACCTGCAGTCTCAGCCCTCCCTGAGCTGCAAGTAGGAGGATCAAGGCCAACCTCTATAAGGAGGACTTCCGGAAGGCCCGGGTCACGTGATAACCGGTCTCAAATCAAGAAATGCATTGGAGCCGGGCAGTGGTGGCGCACGCCTTTAATCCCAGCACTTGGGAGTCAGAGGCAGGCGGATTTCTGAGTTCGAGGCCAGCCTGGTCTACAGAGTGAGTTCCAGGACAGCCAGGGCTACACAGAGAAACCCTGTCTCGAAAAAACAAACAAAACAAAACATGCTTTTGTTGGCTGCGGGGGTGGGATGGAGTGAAAGCACTTGCCTTTAAGGCTAGTGACCCAAGTTTGATCCTGGACCCACAGAGAGGAGACAACTGACTTCCAAAACTTGTCCTGATACCGCTGCCCACATGCCCCTCCTCCCTAAAGTTAATAAATTGTTCAAATATAATAAATAATCCCAGCCGTGCCACTCACTCTCACTTTGGGCCTTTATAGCTTTTATGTTTACTTTATGTTTTGGGGTGTTCTGCCTCTGTGTGTGTACGTGTATGTACGTGTGTGTGTGGGGAAGCCAGAAGAGGGTGTCAGGTTCCCTAGACCTAGAGTTACAGATGGTTGTGAGTCACCATGTGGGCGCTGGGAACTGAACCCGGATCCTCTAGAAAAGCAGCCGGTGCTCCTAACTGCTGAGCCATCTCTCCAGCATGTCTCCCCCACCTCCCAGTCTTTAATACGATTTGCTTACATGCATGTTTGCATAATTTAACTTTTTAAAATGTTCGTGCTTAATCAGTCCTATAATCAGCGTGCTTGAGCTAGCTCTAGCACGCGGCGGTTAGCCTCTTTCTCTTTTGGCTTTCATTCTGTCTGACAGGGTCTCATGGAGACCAGGCTAGTCTTGAACTCACTGTGTGGTTGAGGGTGATCTGGTGCTTCAAACTTTCCAGGGTCCCACCATGCTTGCAGCATCTGATTTTTCACAAAGGGAAACTGAGGCTCAGGAAGACTTTCTAAGACAGCAAGACCAAGGCCTCTGGAACAGGGTGATTCACCCCTTCCACACACACACTTTCTTTCATTCCTCAAGGCACTGTGTGTTCTCACACAGCCCTCACCCCCTCCAGTCTGTTTGCCCCTGCAAGTCAACACCTGTCTGGGCTTCCAGCTAGCCCGGAAGGCAACAGAGCCTCTCTCTCCTTCATTGTACGGACTGGGAAAGTGAGACCAGCCAGGGCTGCCGGTTATCTACCCTCGCCCCACCCGGGGCTGAAGCTCAGGAAGTCCTTGAACCCCTGACCTTCTTCACCCCAGGGACTGGTTTCAATTTTGACTTCTGTTTTTTGAGACAGTGTTTTGCTGTGTATGGTCTCGAACTCACAGCAATCCATTATTTCAACCTCCTGAGAGTCGGGATGACAGGCACAGAGCCTGCGCCCTCTCCCTCCCTCTTCTTTCTTGCTGCCTCTTCTTTATTCCTTTCCTCGGCAGACTTCCAGTCCTGAAGTTTCTCTTTGTCTCTTTCGTTCCCTCCCTCCGCCTTGCCTGATACTCTCTCCTCTCTGTCTTTGTATCTGTGTCTCTGTCTCTCAGTCTCTCTCTCTCTCTTTGTGTGTGTCCCTGTCTCTGTCCCCTTTCTGTCCTCCGTCCTTTTGTCTCTGTCCTTGGCTTCTCTGACTCTCTTTGTGACTCTGCTTCTTCCACCTCGTGTCTGTGTGTCTCCTTCTCCCATCTCTCAACATCTCCCCCGGCTCTCTCCTCAGCAACTCTCTCGGCCGGGCCGCTGACTCCGATTCTCTTGTGAGAACTTGCTGGAGACCGGCACGCCCAGACCTGCCTCCGCCCCCGGAACCCCGGCGCCAGCACAGGCCTGTGCCTTTAAGAGCCGGCGGCGGGGGCGGAGTCTCCGCCGGCCCCGCCCCCGCGCCCCTCCCCCCTGACGTCCCTTCCTCCCCAGCCCCTCGGTCGCCTCCCTCCGCCGCCGCCCCGGGCCGGCTCCGCGCCCCCTCCCCGGCCCCCGCGCGTGCACCCTCCCGCCTGCCCGCCGCCCAGATGGCGCCCCGGGTTCCCCTTGCGCCGGGCCACTAGGACCCTCGGAGTCCCCTCCCCTCCCCCGTCCTGCCCTCTCTCGCTCTCCCTCCGCGGGGACTCGGGCGTCCACGGCGCCCAGCTTTTGAGCTCGCGTCCCCAGGTCGGCTGGGGGGGGAGGGGAAGAGAGGGGACCCCAGGATCCCCACCCCCCCCACCCGGCCGCCCCTGTCCCTTTCCCTCCTGGGACCCCAGAGAAGATGTCTTCGAGGACGGCGCTGGCCCCGGGCAACGATCGGAACTCGGACACGGTGAGTGGGGCCCAGCCCCTTGGGGAACCCTGTCTGAGTCCAGCCATAGAACCCCTCGCCCTCCCGGACGGCTGACCCCGCCAGGCTCGACTCCTTTCCGGGCTCCACAGCCCAGACCGACGCTTGCCGTGACTTTGAGGCCTCTCTGCTTGCTCCTCCCGACAGCCCCAGCCCAGCCCGACCCCTAGGGGCGCCCCTGTCTTTGGACCCTTCTCCGGTCCCTCTGCAGAGCGCTTCCGCCCGGTCTCTTCCCTCCAGGAAGCCCCCCCCCCCGACCGCCCGCAGCCCCTCCCTTCCCCGGCTGCCCGGTCTGTCCCCCCCCACCCCCCAGCTCGCCCGCTCGCCCGCAGCCTGGCTTCGACTCTTCCCGGATGGCACGGGCCCCTGTTCCCCGAGGCGCAGCCCTGTCTCCCCCGCTCCCCCCCGCAAGGCCCGACCCGGCCTGGCCCTGCTGTCCTCTCTGCCTCTTGCTGAGTCGGGGTGCTGGCTCCCCCTGCTCCCCCTGGCCGGTCCCCAGATCCGCCTGGGCTCCTGCGAGCTGCCTCCCCCAGGAAGCCAAACGGCACCTGGGCCCAGGGCCCTGCCCGCTTCCTTCAAGGTGTCTCCACTCCCTGGCCTGACCCTGCTGTGCCAGGCTTCCCTGTCCTTGGATCCTTGTCGCCTCTGGGGTCCCCTAGATGCGACCCAGGTACGTCCGGTCTTTCTAAGGGAAGCCTTGGCTTCCAACCTGCGGGCTCTCATCCTAGGTAGGGTTCCAGGCCCCAGACCAGGCTGACTCGGGCCTCCTCCTGAGACTCCCCCCCCCACCCCCGTCTCCCCTCACCCCTGCTAACTAGAGCCCCCTTTCCTTGCTGGATGTTGGGCTTTCTGGAGGAAGCCTCCGTCCCCAGCTTCCTGCCCTCACCAGGCCCTAAGCCTTCCCCTCTCCCTTTACTCTGGCCATGCCTTTGACCTCCTCCTGCCTGGGCCTTTAGCTCTGACATCTGGGAGTTTCCTGAGCCCAGATCCTCTGGTTCGGGGACTCCTGGCTGTACCCCGTTTCCCATCCCAGGGTCTTCCCTCCCAGAGGCAGGGCAGGACCCTCCCCAGCGTTTCCTAAATTCTGACAGCTTTCCAGAAGTCAGCTCACTGATTCCTTCGCTCTTATGCCGGCTCCTCCACCTGCCACCCTCTCACCGCCTTCAACACAGAGCCCAGCTACACACTTTTTGTTTTTGGACAAGAGTTCCTCTAGGTAGACCAGGCTGGCCCTGAACTCACCGAGATCCGCCTGTCTCTGCCTCCTGAGTGCAGCCTGATACTTTGATCTGTGTTTCTAATGCATATGATAGATACCAGACAGTGCCCCTCTCCTCCTCTCCCCGCTGGCTTAGCTTTCAACCAGGCCCACCCACTTTGGTTTCCCCAGTCATTCCAAAGAGGTACACTGTTCCTGAGTCTTGGGTTCGAATGTTGCCTCCATGTGCCAGATTGCATTGTGTCTTCAGGCTGTTGGCCCTCCTTCTCTGAGCCTGATTCTGGCCTTGGAAACTATGTGTGTGTTGGAGGGGTGGGGGTACCGACTTGAGTCCCGCAAAGAATTACTGGAGACATGACATGTGGGTGAAGGCTGGTACATAGGCGGTGCTCATGGCTGTTGGCTGCTGGCATGACTGTGGATCTGAGTCAGAAGGCGATGTGTTCTCAACTACAGCTGTCATTAGTTGTCAGGCAAGATCCCAGAGTCTGCTCCAGCCTCAGTTTCCTTGTAAGTGGGTTGATGGGGGTACCTCCCCGACAGGGACTTCTTCAGGTCACGTGTTGTGATTATCGCTACTTTAATTATTCAAATAAACTCAGATTCACATCACTCAACTGTGTGACCTCAGGCCAGTGACCTCACCTCTCTGAGCCTCTTCCCTGCGTTCCTGAGATGGTTGGGTGGGGTGTACTGGGCATACTGAGATGGGTAGTTCTGTCTTTTGACTCCGGTCTGTGAAGATAACTTTGTCTTGTCTGTAGTGACATCTGTCTCTTTCTGTAGTCCGAGGTTGCAGACTCCTCCCCTGCTACCTATAGGGGAGACCCACAAAAGGTCATATTCTTCCACACCAACTTCTAGAGCTGTAGAGACCAGGGCCCGCTTCCCTATATTCCCTAGCAACAGGCACGGTGTTCAGGCACCAGTCTGTCTGTAAGGAGGGATCGAGGCCAGCTGGTGGTGTGGGCCAATTTTAGCTTCTGCCCCTAACCCCTAGAGGTTTTATCATCCTCTGCCCCAGCTTCCCCCTTGCAGGGGTCCCCCAGCCATGCAGGCTTCAATGGAGTGCCTTCCTGTGTGTGAGGGAGCCCCCTGGCAACATCCACCAGGGGTTCTTCTCCAGACTCCTAACTCAGCAGGGATCAGAGACCTTATCTTTCATCTCTACCACCTGCCTGCTGCTCCCAGGGGCCCTGAGCCACGGCTGTGGTGGTGGCTTCTGGGAGGATCAACACTCAGCAGCCTGAAGCACTTTGCCTGCTTGAGCCTTGGGGAAACCTTCCAAGTCTGGGCTTGAGAATGGTCACTGTGGCTGGACCCACAGGAGCTGGGGTATGAGTGGCCTGAGCGGAGGACAGGTGAGGGGTGAGGGTACCAGCCTTCGGTAATCTTATTCTTTTTATTGGCTGTGCCAGGGACTGTACATGGACTAGGGTTCTGCTCACCATATCCACGGCACAATACTGAGAGTTAAAGCCAGGATTTTCCACACGCTAGGCGGGGCCTCGATCGCAGGGCCACGCCCCCAGCCCCTCACTGGGGGATTCTAGGCAGGGCTCTACCACTGAGCCACGCCCCCAGCCCCTCACTGGGGGATTCTAGGCAGGGGCTCTACCACTGAGCCACGCCCCCAGCCCCTAATTAACAAGTTCTTTAATGCTGAACTATCTCCTCAGTTCTTTTACTTGTCTCTGAGGCAGTATCTCAGTGAGTTGCCCAGGCTGTCCTTGAACTCACTCCATTGTTCAGACAGACCTTGAGTTTAAGATTCCCTCTGCTTCACAAGCAGCTGGGATGCTATGCCTGGTGAGCATTTTCCTTGTGAGGAAGCTGGGTGCACGCGGCTGGCACTTATCTATTCCAGCCTTTGTTTCTCCCTAGACTATGGGTGGTCAGGGCTTTCCTCACTGGGCTCGGTTGGGAACTGAGTGTAGGTGAAGGACCTGGTTGTACAAGACCTGGCCGATGGTATCATCCTCCTAGTGAAAGCCACATGGCAAGCAGGGGTGGTGGAGTAAGCCCATGAGCTCAGCTACTTGGGAAACTGAGGCAGGAGGATTTCAAGTTTTCAAGATCTTATCTCAATATTCAAGGTGGTGGGGTGGGGCGATGGCTCACTGGGTAAAGTGCTTACTGTCAAATTATGAAGACCTGGGTTCAGATTCCAGCACCCACGTAAAAGCTGGGCATGGCGGAACAGGCCTGTAACCCCAGCATTGGGAGGGGGTGGGGCAAGTAGGGATAGGCCGATACCAGGTGCTTGGAGCCAGCCAGTCTAGCTGAAATGACAGTCTCTAGGTTCAGTGGAGAGGGAGTGTTTCTGTGGAGGGTAATAAAGGAAAATGCCCAAAACTGACCTCTGACCTCCATGGGTGAGCATATCTGCACACATACATATACAAAAAAGAAGTGGGTTCTGGGGATAATGAAGTGGTAGAGCTCCTGCCTAGAATCCTCCAGTGAGGGGCTGGGGGCGTGGCTCAGTGGTAGAGCCCTGCCTAGA
>NW_021604758.1:660066-667108 GCF_004785775.1 Grammomys surdaster | reverse complement strand
GCTCAGTGGTAGAGCCCTGCCTAGAATCCCCCAGTGAGGGGCTGGGGTGTGGCTCAGTGCAGGAGCATTTCTCTAGTATATGAGAACTGCACACACACAAAAAGACAAAAACAGGTGTAGAAGCATGAGACAGTCTAATGTGATACTTATAAGGAATCTCTGTTTGCTAAAATGGCTGCGTTCCAGTCCAGCTGTAAGACTCAGTTTCCCCGCCTGTAACATAAGGACAGTGCTTCATGGGCTTTCCATGCTTGTGAAATGCAGGTCGCTGCTGTGGAGCGGCCTGGCAGAGCTTCCTTGCCAGCCCAGGCTGTCCAGCCTTCTCCCTTCCTCCCCGTCCTGTGTCCTGTTTTCCCCAGCCACGAGGAGGACACGGAGGGAGATCAGCCAGGGCCTCTGGCTCTCAGAGCTGCAGCCAGGAAAGGAAGGCCCAGTCCCTGGAGGTTCCCAATCAGGACAGGGCAGCTGGGCCTGAGCAGGTCACCTCGTTGGGGAGGCTGAGGAAGGACAGGTCGGCAGGAACAGGAGCTGATGGCGTGGGAGACGGCAGGGCGGCAAGCCTGTCGCTGTTAGGAAGGGCGGCAGTCAGGGTGAAACAGTGTTTCGTGGAGAGGTGGCCAGAGTGGCCCGGGGGCGAGATGCTGGGCTCAGATAAAGAGTTCTGCTGTTTGCTGGAGAATCTGGGGCAACAGTGATGGGGGGACAGTGTCCACCAACCCGTGGAATATAATCTAAGACCCTCCAAGAAGCTCCGGAGATGGGACTGTCCCAAACTCTTTCCTCTCCTTGTACACATGAGCTGGTGAGGGTAATTATAAATTAGGTACAAGCCGGGCATGGTGGTGCAGGCCTGCCAGTTTTGCACTTGGGAGGCCAAGGCAGGAGTATCAGGAATTCAGAGCCAGCCTGGGCTACATGAGCTTTTGTCTCATCTGTGACATAAAGCTGGACATACATGTAATTCCAGCTCTTGGGAGGCTGAGGCAGGAGAATTGTTACATGTTCTGGCCCAGCTTGGGCTCCAGAGTGAGACTTAGTATCAATTTTTTTTTTATTTTGTTTTGTTTTTTGAGACAGGGTCTCTCTGTGTAGTCCTGGCAGTCCTGGAACTCACTCTGTAGACCAGGCTGGCCTCGAACTCAGAAATCCGCCTGCCCCTGCCTCCCAAGTGCTGGGATTAAAGGTGTGCGCCACCACCGCCCGGCCCGGCCGTATCAAAAAATTAAAACTAAATAAATATGTCAATAAATAGGACCGCACAAGAGATTAACAACATGCTGAAATAGAGGAAGACTATTGACAGAGAGTTTAAGGCCATCTTCAATTACATATTCAGGGCTAGCCTGGGCTACATAAGGCCCTGTCTTTAAAAAACAAAAACTCAAAAAAGAAAGGAACAAAAATTGCCGAAATGCACTGTAACATTTTCAGACCATGGAAAGCTGGGACATGGGTATGGAGGAGACCACTGTAAACTGTGGAGACGGCCAGCTGGGAGTGAGGCGGGGACATGTTGGGGTGTAGAGTTGAGGGCCTGGAAGGCCAGGTGTGACTCAGGCCTGTAATCCCAAAACCGGGTCGGCCAATGTTGCGGTATCAGGAGTTCAAGGTTATCCTTGGCTACATATTAAGTTTGAGGGCAGCCTGAGCTACTCCAGACCCTTTCCTGCTGTGCCCATTAGCCCACCTTCAGAAAATAGACTTGAGGCTGGCCCAGGGCCATGGACAGATGAGTTAGTGTGTTGGGATCTGTGCTTGCCGGGACAGGGTGTTGGATCTGCATGAAGGTTGGCGCTCACTGGAGGTTGAAGTTGGCAGTGTCTGGAGATGCTGGCAAGACCAGGAGCAGGAAGGGAGCTGGCAGATACGTCTGAGACCTTGGTGGTCCGTCTCAGAGGCCCCTGTCCCTGTGCACTACTAGGGACAGAAACTGGGGACAGAACCCTGAGCCTTGTGCCAAGGAGCCAAGTGCCCCACCCACCACCGAGAATGTTCCCCAGCGCTTGGTTCCTCTTGATGGTGCTGTGTGGAGGCAGGGTGGTCCACAGTTATCACCCCAGCCACTGAAAAGTGGGGCCGAGGAGGCCGAGCGTTAAAGCTGTGCTCAGCTATGCAGTCAGTTCAAAACCAACCTGGGCTTCAAAAGGGCCTGTCTTGCCCAGCAGTGGTGGCGCACGCCTTTAATCCCAGCACTTGGGAGGCAGAGGCAGGCAGATTTCTGAGTTGGAGGCCAGCCTGGTCTACAGAGTGAGTTCCAGGACAGCCAGGGCTACACAGAGAAACCCTGTCTCGAAAAACAAAAAAACAAAAACAAACAAACAAACAAAAAAAACGGCCTGTCTCAACAAAACAAAAGGAGTAGCTCGCTTTGTAGCCCGCTAGCCTGGAACTCTGTAGTAGAGGATGACCTTGTACTCTTGATCCTCCTGCCTCCATTTCCAAGTGTGTGCCACGCCTGGTTTATTTGGTGTTAGGAAGGAGCCTGAGGCAGCTGCAGCCCCTTCGGGAGACCTGTGTGGGACGGATGCTCTTTCCCTGACCCAACTTTGCAAAGGGTCTCCAGGGCGCAGTGGCCAGAGCTCCAGAGAGCCGCACGGGCCCCGGGGTGTCACTGCAGCGGGAAGGAACTGGGATGGCTCACATGTTTCTCTCCACACAGCATGGCACCTTGGGCAGTGGACGATCTTCAGATAAAGGGCCATCCTGGTCCAGCCGTTCCCTGGGTGCCCGTTGCCGGAACTCTATCGCTTCCTGCCCTGAGGAACAACCCCATGTGGGCAACTACAGGCTGCTAAGGACCATCGGGAAGGGCAACTTCGCCAAAGTCAAGCTGGCCCGGCATATCCTCACGGGCCGGGAGGTGAGTGAGGGTGACCGAGGGGCTGAGGTTGGTGGCCGGGGGACGGGAGAGATCAAGAGGCAAGGTATGATGTGAGGTCAGGGCTGGTCCTGGCTGGCCTTCTTACCTCAGAAAATTGTCCAACTTGCTCAGAATTTAAAGGTAGTTTTGTTTTGAGACATATCTGCCTGTGTACCCCTGGCTTTCCTAGAGCTTGCCCTCTAGACCAGGCTGGCCTCAGACTCAGAGAGACCCATCTGCGATGCCCCCGGAGGCCAGGAGGCATCACAGCTTGTGGAGCTTGAGTTACAGGCCCTGCGAGCTGTCTGACGTGAGTGCCGGAACCAAGCAGGGTCCCGTGGAAGAGTAGCCAGTGCTCTCAAGTGCTGAGCCATCTCTCCATCCGTTATGTCCCCAACATTTTCCAGAATAGTCCCAGTAGGAAATAGAAAACCAGTAAGAGGGGTCCTTGAATTGTCGGGAAGTCCCAGGTCACAGGTGTTGTCTTCCTGCCTGCCCTCTTCTTGAGGTGTATTGCATTGTATTGTATTGTATTGTATTGTATTGTATTGTATTGTATTGTATTATATTATTTGTTTGTTTACTGCGTGTGTGTGTGTGTGTGTGTGTGTGTGTGTCCAGAGCAGGACATCAGATGTCTGACTCTGCCTGTTTGCCTCGGGATAGATTCTCTCACTAAACTGGGAGCTTGTGGCTTCTGTTAGGTTGGCTGGACAGCAAACTCACCATCCTGCCCTGCGTCTGTCCCATTCCCAGCACTGGGATTCTGGGCTCTCATGGCCATGTCTAGCTTTCTTAACATGAGTGCTGAGAGTTCACACTTAGTTCCTAAAGTTTATGAAGTAGGTGCTTTACCTTAGTCCAGCCTGCCTGCTTCGTCTGTTTCCCCAATTATTTTATTGATTTTTTTTCTTTTTTGGTTTTTCGAGACAGGGTTTCTCTGTGTAGCCCTGGCTGTCCTAGAACTCACTCTGTAGACCAGGCTGGCCTCGAACTCAGAAATCCGCCTTCCTCTGCCTCCCAAGTGCTGGGATTAAAGGCGTGCGCCACCACCACCTGGCTAATTTTGTTATTTGATAGTTCCATCCATGTATAAAATATATTCTGTTTGCTTGGTGTTTTTTTTTTTTTGTTTGTTTGTTTATTTCTTGTGATTGTGTTCTTGTGAGTTAGGGTCTCATTGTATAGTTCTGGGTAACCTGGAAATTGCCACACAGACCAGGCTAGCCTTTGAATACTGAAGACATCTACCTGCCTCTGCCTCCTGAAGGCTGGCATTAAAGGTGTGTGCCACCACCATGCCTTGATTGTTATTTTAAAATAAAATTTTCTTTTACAGTTTATTTTTATCTTCCATCCACTGGTGATGTCTGTGTGTCTGTGTGGGGGTGTGAGAAACTCTGAAACTGGAGTTACAGACAGGTGTGAGCTGTCATGTGGGTACTGGGATTGAACCCCAGTCCTCTGGAAGGGCAGCCAGTGCTCTTAACCACTGAGCCACCTCTCCAGAGCCTGTGTTTTAAGACGAGTCTGACTCTGTGGCCTCAGGCTCTTACCCTCTTCTCTCTGCTTCCTGACTGCGGATGACGTGTCCACAGCACTCTGTGCCTACTGCCTGTTTTCTGTATTTCTTTGGCCACAAAAGCAGTAGGCCTACAGTACAAAGCTTGTCTAGGATCCCCCAGTGAGGGGCAGGGGCGTGGCTCAGTGGTAGAGAGGGGTTCCTTCCTGGCTTGTACAAGGCCTTGGGTTTGAATGTCCAGGAGCACAACACAACCTAGAACTCTAAGAACCAGACATGGTAGCATATGCTTTTAATCCCAGCACTCAGGAGGTGGAGGTAGGGGGATCTCTGTGAGTTCAGAGGCCGGCCTGGTCTACAGAGTGAATTCTAGTCCATTTAAAAATCAAAGCAAAACACATCCTAAGAGTCGGAAGGGCAGGCTGGTATTACCCATCAGTGTAAATACAAATAAAAACCCTTTTCTTTTTTGAGATAGGATTTTGCTCGATCTACTGAGGCTCAAGTCAAACCTCGCTTTGTTTTTGTTTTTCTCCATTTACCTTGGGAGTGCGCTTATGTGTAGAGATCAAAGGACAACTTACAAGGGTTTCCTGCCTCCTCTCACCCCAATCGGCTCCAAGGCTCAGACTCGGGGTGCCAGGCTTGTAGCCTTTGCCTCTGAGCCACCTCACCACCCCTCATCTCAAACACAGCGTTGGGATGGAATCGACACCACCCGCGTGGTTCCAGCGCTGGGCCCCTCCTAAGAATGCAGAGTTGTTTTTCTTTCCACAATTCATTCCTGTGCTCTGTCACACTCACAGATGAAAGGAACCAGATGATCGTCTCAGTACTGGCATGGAAAGTGCCTGACAAAATTCTCACAAAAAGAGAACCCGGCAAGGGCACAGGGCCCACTCCCCACGGAGCTCAGGCTGTTCCCCATATGTGGGGACGACTCCATTCCAGAGGTTGCTTTTTTTTTTTTTTTTTTAAAGATTTGTTATTTTTATTTTTTATTTTTGGGTCCCCCCCCCCTTTTTGAGATAGGGTCTCCCTGTGTAATCTTGTCTGGCCTGGAACTCATCATGTAGACCAAGCTGGCCCAGAACTCACCGAGATCCTCCTGCCTCTGCTTCCCAAGTGCTTCACCACACTTGGGCTAAGATTCGCTTATTTGAATTGTTTGTCTGTGCTTCTGCGGGTGGGCATGTGTACATGTGTGTGAGGACCCACGGCAGGCAGAGGACAGCGTTGGGTACCTTGTAACTTGAGTTACTGATGGCTGTGAGCCACCCCGTGCACTCACAGTCACTGTGTTTAATATCTCTCCAGCTCCTCATTAGACTTGCCATGTAGGCCATTCTGGTCTCTGACTCCCCCTGCTTCCCAGTTGTTGGCACTATAGACCTGGACCACTATTCTTTTTTTTTTGAGACAGGGTTTCTCTGTGCAGCCCTGGCTGTCCTGGAACTCACTCTGTAGACCAGGCTGGCCTCAAACTCAGAAATCCGCCTGCCTCTGCCTCCCAAGTGCTGGGATTAAAGGCGTGCGCCACCACTGCCCGGCCTGGACCACTATTTTTAATCAGTTAACACATAATTGTCAATATTTAACAAAATTATTTTTGACATAATGTCTCACATGTCTCCTCTAGTCCAGGCTAGCCCCAGACGTGTTGCGGGATCTGGGCTCGGGGATTTGACCTTCCCACCTGCTTCTATCTATAGGTCGCTATCAAGATCATTGATAAAACCCAGCTGAACCCCAGTAGCTTGCAGAAGGTAAGGCCCAGAGAAAAGAACAGGGTGGAGACCTGACCAGGCCTGGAGGGGAAAGGGATCCTCCTGCCCCCCACTCACAACTGTCTGTTCTTCCTTCCTGGCCTTGCCCAGCTCTTCAGAGAAGTCCGAATTATGAAGGGACTCAATCACCCCAACATCGGTGAGGAGAGGACGGGAGCTGACATGGGTGGAGACCTTGGGAAGGGAGGGTGGGATTGTGTTAGAGACCTGGCCACGGTGGTGCGGTCATGGTGGTGCGGTCATTTCTGCGTGGCCGAGGTTCCCTGGGCCTCCACTTTGTTTTCTTGAGGAAGGTTGTAATGACTGGGTAAGACTAGCCTGTCCGGAGCCCACGTGAACCATGGTGTTCATGGTCATTAGCAGTGGTGGTCAGTGAGGAGAACACAGTGTAGCCCCGCCTAGATGTGGCGATGACTGTACTGACTGTGTAGCTGCCGATCCGTCGCCAGCTGCACTGGCACAGTCCTCGGCTTCATCGCCCTGAAACTCTTGTGCAGAGAAAGGGAAGCAGAGCAGCAGGGAAAGCCTGGCCTGACTGGTGGAGGGAGCCGCTGAGGGGTCTGGTGGCAGGCACATGATGATTGGCAGAGGGCTGTAGTCTGGCTGGAGAATGGCGGCCTCTTCTACACTAACCTAACACCTCGACCCTCCCCACCCCCCAGTGAAGCTTTTTGAGGTGATAGAGACAGAGAAGACGCTCTACCTGGTGATGGAATATGCTAGCGCAGGTGAGGCTCCGCCCCACACCCTCCTCTCTCACGCCCCCCCTGACCCCCACACCCTGCTCATACATCCCCCCTGACCCCTACACCCTGCTCACACATCTCCCCTGACCCCCACACCCTGCTCACACATCCCCCCTGACCCCCACAC
>NW_021604758.1:614870-660056 GCF_004785775.1 Grammomys surdaster | reverse complement strand
CACACCCTGCTCACACATCCCCCCTGACCCCCACACCCTGCTCACACGCCTCCCCTCCCTCCCCGCCCTCTGGCTCCAGCTCGCTGTCTCGCCCTCTGCAGGAGAAGTGTTTGACTACCTCGTGTCTCATGGCCGCATGAAGGAGAAGGAGGCTCGAGCCAAGTTTCGGCAGGTGAGAGACTGGGTGCTCGGGCTCCCTGGGAAGAAGGTCTGGGTGGTGGGCAAGCTGTTGCCACACACACGCGCATATGCAGGGGTGAGGAGGCCCCAGGTGGGAGGAGACGGTTGGGGGCCCAGGGTCCGAGTGACGGAGGTGGGTGTGCAGGTGGGTGGGGTGGGTGGGGTGGGAAAAGTGCTGGAGTACGCTTGGCCAAGCTGGGGTGGATCAGGCAGGGGGATCAGGGGCTCAAGGTCATCCTCAGCCACATAGAGCTTGAGACTAGCCTGGGCTACATAAGACCCTGTCATGAAAGAAAGAGAAAGACAGAGGCAGAGAGAGAAGGAAAGAGAGAGGGGGTGGGGAAGGAAAAGGAAAAACAAAAAGAAAGGTTGGGGAGATGGCTTGGTGGGGCAGCCCTGCTAAGCGAGCCATAGGGCTAGAGTTCAGTTCCCTGATCCCTCTCCCCTGTGGGGTGGGTGTGGCGGCCAGCCTCCATCCCAGCACTCAGGAGGCAGCTGGGCTCACTGTGGCTGGCTCGCTCCACTAGCTGGGTTGTGGGAGAGCACGTCGATGTCAGCTTCTGGCCTCCACATGCCTGGACACATGCACTCACATGTGGGAGCTTGTAGAAACGTACACACACACAACTCATACATGCAGACAAAGGCGTGTGCGTCCTGGAAGGAGTGTGTGTAGGTGTGAGGTGGCTGCATGCATTGGAGTGGCAAGATGGGCGTGGGGCTTTCGACAGGACCTTCGGTATCAGGTGTGTCCTGGTAGTGCCCAGGTGTGGAGGGCTCACCCACTCTCACCTCGGGTGTGGACATTGGTGGGTGAGAGTGTATATGGAAGTTAGAGGACACACTAGTGTGAGGCCTGGGTGTGAGGTGAGTGGACGTGCAGTGTGAGGCCCGGGTGTGAGGAAACCGGATGTGCAGGAGTGAAGAACAGATTCAGGGTGAGTGGACCCACTGGTGTGAGAAGCGTGTCAGAGTGTGTGGCCTGTGAGTGGGCACCACTGTATTTAGTACACACCCGTAAGGGCGCCCTCTGTGTAGAGTAAGCACCTTCAGGGACAAGGCTTGTAGCCATTGGGGACCGAATACCTGTTTCCCAGCATGGGAGCAGACATGGGCTAGTCCCAAGGTCTTGATACTACAACCAAGTACAATGCATGTACTCGTACCTGCATGTGCGTGCTTGTGCGTGTGTATGTGTGTGTGTGTGTATGTGTGCTCGTGCGTGATCTGCCTGTGAGACTGTCAGGTGTCAGGGTGCTCTCTGAGCCTGGCTGAGCCCCCAGGGCCTTGGCTTGTACCTCAGCTGTGGGTGGTGGCTTCACGGGCTGCAGGGGACACAGAAGCCTGGCATCACATGGACGTGTGTTCCCCCGCAGATCGTGTCAGCCGTGCACTACTGTCACCAGAAGAACATTGTCCACAGGGATCTGAAGGTAAGCCCCCCTCACCGGGACCCCCGCTGCCAGCCACGCCTCATGGTCCCCAGCTGCAGTGCCCGGAGTTTTTCCCAGGCATTTGTGACATAGTCAAGGTGGGAGGCCAGCAATGGGAACGCGTGTCCTGGGATGGCCCCAGGATGGCCATGGGGATGAGATAGGCTATCTGTATCCAGCCTTCAGGGTTGCTGTGTCTCTGACATTCGTACCTTCTGGAATCCCTGAGAACTTGGCTTTCAGGCCCAAGTTACTCCTGAGTCTTGGGAGCCCAGAGTCTTAGGATGGCAGAGAGGCACAGGGCAGGCACAAGGATGGGAAGGGGACCCCTAGGGCCCAACCCTCGTGCCTACTGCAGCCAAGCTCCGCCACCTCTCAGGTCACCCCCGCCCCTGCATTCATGTCAAAGAACCACAGAAATGTATGACCAGATAGCCCAGTGGGCACCATGCAAGCCGGTCTGGTTTATCCTTCCAGAGCACCTACTGTGTGCTGGGCTCCGTTCTAGGGACTTTATTTTATTTGTTTGTTTGTTTGTTTGTTTATTTATTTATTTATTTTGGTTTTTCAAGACAGGGTTTTTCTGTGTAGCCCTGGCTGTCCTGGAACTCACTCTGTAGACCAGGCTGGCCTCAAACTCAGAAGTCTGCCTGTCTCTGCTTCCCAAGTGCTGGGATTAAAGGTGTGTGCCACCACTGCCCGGCTATTATTTTATTTTTATATTAATTCACTTATTAATTTTGATTTTTCAGTTTTTCTGTGTAGCCCTGACTGTCCTGGAACTTGCTCTGTAGACCAGGCTGGCCTCAGACCCACAGAGATCCACCTGCCTCTGCCTCCCGAGTGCAGGGGGATTAAAGGTGCATGCCAGTACCTCCTGCCTTCTTTTTGTTTCTTTTACTTTATTTTATTGGTGCTAAGGGCTTTAAAGACACTCTGTGCCTGAGAATCAGAGATGTTTCATTGTTTTTCAGAGCCCTGGGGGAGGGTCCTGAGGTGGCTTTAGGGGATAAAGCCACCTGCTGTACTCTCCCACCAACCGGTGTTCAATCCCTGGGACTCACGTGTTGGAAGGGGAGAGCTGACTCTACAGAGTTAGCCTTCGACCTCCATATGCTGTGCACCTCCTGTCCCAGTCCCCAGGCATATACATGTAATAATGAAAGCCCACAGACTCCCCTAGGGCTAGCCCAGTGTGATGCATGCCTGGAATCTCAGTTCTTGGGTGGTGCAGGCGTGCTAATCAGGAGTTCCAGGCCAAGGACTGCACGTGGAGTGTGTAACTGAGTGCTCGTTTGATGTGTCCAAGGCCCTGGGTTCAAATCTCAACCACAGAGAAGAAAGGGGACCACTAAGAAGTTTAAGGCCAGCCTCCGCTAGATGGGACCCTGCCTCAAAATTGCAACGACAAAAGCAAACAAAGCTTGTAGGGAGAGTTGGATGTGCAGGTCTCACCTGCAATCCCAGCCCTCAGGAGGATGAGGCACGGGGGAATTGCCGTGCTTTTGAAGGAGGAAAGGAGGTAGCCTTTCAAATAGCAAGTGTCAGGGTCAGGGGTACGAGCTTGTGTGATCCCAGCACTCAGGAGGTAATTTCCTTGAGTTGGAGGATAGCCTGGGCTATGTAGTGAGGTCAAAGACCATGAAGCCCACCATGGAATGGCTGTGGATACTTAGGGCTGTGGATGAGGCAGGGGCTTGGCCATCATTTTCTGCTAGGTTGATGGGGAGAATTAACCTGGAGGTTGTGCGCCACCTAGTGGAGGAGACTGGAATTGACCAACGTGGTTTCTCAGGTCCTTCAGAACTAAGGCTGGACTGCGGAGCCTCAGATATGAGGGGTGGGGGGGGGGGTTGTCACCAGGCTTCAGACGTAGCTCACCCTGAGGGGTCCTAGCCTGGGATGCAGAAAGCCATGGGCTGTATTAACCAGCCCCACATAAACATGGTGTGATGGTGCAGGCCTGTAATTCCAGTGCTGGTGGACAGAGGCAAGACTCTGCCTTCACCGTCTGGCTTCTCGTTCTCTCTCAGGCTGAGAACCTGTTGCTGGATGCCGAGGCCAACATCAAAATCGCCGACTTTGGCTTCAGCAATGAGTTCACGCTGGGCTCCAAGCTGGACACCTTCTGTGGGAGCCCCCCGTACGCCGCCCCAGAACTGTTCCAGGGCAAGAAGTATGATGGGCCAGAGGTGGACATCTGGAGCCTGGGTGTCATCCTGTACACGCTGGTCAGCGGCTCCCTGCCCTTCGATGGGCACAACCTCAAGGTACCAGGGATGGGGTGGGCAGGGTCAGGTGGGCCTGAGGTCACATGGGCAGATGAGAGCAGGGGTGACTCGGGTACCCACTGCCTGAAGGCCAGCCAGTATGCCCGGTACTGTTGGGGCCCAAGCTGTGAGCTGTACAGCTGGTGGATTTTGGTTCTAATATTGACCTGCTCTGGGGAAAAAATCATTAGAACTTTCTGGGTCACGCCCCATTTAAGGCTTTCAAATCCAGTGCGCCTAAGACAGGCAGAAACGTGGCAGGAGGGGTGAGCCTCACCAGCAGTGACAGAAGGCAGGGTTTCATTTCTGTGCAGTGCCCAGATTAGGGAAATCCGCAGAAAGTGGGAACAGACTAGTGCTTACTTAACGCTAGGATGGGGGAAGGAGGCTGGGTTCAGCTGAAAGGCTCAGGGATTTTGCAATGAGGATGGAACTAAAGGCCAAGTAAGCATTCTTCCTCTGATGCACGCCCCCAACCCCTCACTGGGGGATTCTAGGGAGGGGCTCTACCACTGAGCCACGCCCCCAGCCCCTCACTGGGGGATTCTAGGCAGGGGCTCTACCACTGAGCCACGCCCCCAACCCCTCACTGGGGGATTCTAGGCAGGGGCTCTACCACTGAGCCACGCCCCCAGCCCCTCACTGGGGGATTCTAGGCAGGGACTCTTCCTCTGAGCCACGCCCCCAGCCCCTCACTGGGGGATTCTAGGCAGGGGCTCTGCCACTGAGCCACGCCCCAGCCCCTCACTGGGGGATTCTAGGCAGGGGCTCTACCACTGAGCCATGCCCCCAGCCCCTCACTGGGGGATTCTAGGCAGGGGCTCTACCACTGAGCCATGCCCCCAGCCCCTCACTGGGGGATTCTAGGCAGGGGCTCTACCCTTGAACCACGCCCCCAGCTTTTTTTAAGTATTCTTTTAAAATGATAAAAAAAATATATTCTCAAACTAGTAGTGGTAATAATTGTGTACTCACCAGAATCACTTAAACTTTTCAGAATTGTGCAGTTATTTATTTTTTCTTTTGTTCCTACACTGTAGAGAGTGGGGGGTGTCTGTCATTCCAGCACTGAAGAGGCTGAGGCAGGGAGATAGCAAATTCAAGGCCAGTGTGGGCGTCTTTGTGACACCCTGTCCCAAAAGGAAAGTCTGAGGGAGCTGGGCCTGTAGCTCAGAGGACAGGAAGCCCTGGGTTTCGCCTTCAGCCCCAAACAAAAAAAAAGCCCACAAAAAGATTGCATCCGCATTTGCTGGGCTATCTACAGTGGATCCAGGCAGCAAACAAAGGGAGTGAGCAAAATAGAACATCTCTATCAGTTACTGCCTGGGGTGGGTGGGGGGGTCAGGGCTCAGGAGGAACACAGAACGAGATAACTGGGAGTTACTGGGAAGTGTGGGGTGTGTGTCATTAGCTTGATTGGAAGGTGGGTTTTTTGGTTTGTTTTTTTTTTTCTTTGATGTTCTTGCTTTGAAACATTGCCAGTACTCGGAAAGGTTTTAGGGATAGAATAGAGACACCCAGTACTTCTCAGGATGTCCACGCTGGCTAACATCCAGCCCCAGAGCTGGCTCGATGTGCACGTAGTTCTGTCTTTATTGATGGGCCACCAGACAGTTCATTGTAGACACTGTGTCCCTTAGTCCCTAAAGGCTGTGGAGGTTATCTCCTGAGACTAGAGACATTTTCCTGTGACCAGTCACACACAGGAAATGCAACATTGAAACAGTGCTAGCCTCCACCCTAGGCCACAGTTAGACATTATTTGTCTCAGGAATATTGATTCATGCCCCAGCCCCTCACTGGGCTCTACCACTGAGCCACTCCCCCAGCCCCTCACTGGGCTCCACCACTGAGCCACGCCCCCAGCCCCTCACTGGGCTCCACCACTGAGCCACGCCCCCAGCCCCTCACTGGGGGATTCTAAGCAGGGGCTCCACCACTGAGCCATGCCCCAGCCCCTTACTGGGGGACTCAGTGATTTGACCTGCGGATGGCTTCAGGTCATTTCTTTTTCAGAGTGTCCCTCAGTCTCAGTGCTTTTGTGTCCCCCGTGGGTAAAATACTGGAGGAATTCCTCAGCAGCTCCCTGTGCCAGGAAGTATTGACTACCACAAGAGAACTTGTAGCAGGGCAGGAAATGCTTTTGACTCTTTGTACCAGGATGAAGGGCTGACCTTTGACCTTTTGTCAATCCATTGTAAAGACCCCCGAAACTACTTTCTGTATAACAGCAGCCCTCGTGCGTGCTGAGGCTAAACTGTGAGGGACGTGAGGTGTCCTTCAGTACAGAGACAATGGCTCTTACAGTGGAGTAGTCTCTGTGAACTTCCAGTGTGAGGCTAAAACCTTCTCAAGGGTCAGGCTAATACCTCAGCTGCCCCAGGCCCTTACCGTGCCCTGTGTGCTAGTGTCTGCAATTCAGTCATGTTGTTTTAATTTTTCTGTGTGTGTGCATGTACGTGTACAAGCACACGCACATGTGGTTAATGTGTTTGTGTTTGCTCACGTTTGTGTGGGGCTCACAGAGGCCAGAAGAGGGCATTGGATCCCCTGGAACTGAAGTCAAAGAAGGAAGGTTGTGAGCTGTCTAATGTGGGTTCTGGGAATCGAACTTAGGTCCCTTACAGAAGCAGCAATTGCTGTCAGGCCGCTGAGCCCTTCTCTCCAGCCCTGTATCATCTTGTGTGTGTGTGTGTGTGTGTGTGTGTGTGTGTGTGCATGGAGAGCCCTGAGGCTGCTGTTGGAGATCCTTCTCGGTCTCTCACACTTTATCAGTGAGGATAGGCCCCTCAGCCACACACAGAGCTCACTGGTGTGCCTGCTTGGTGTTGCTGGCCAGCTTGCTTTGGTGACCCCCATCCTTTTGTCTTCAAGGCTGGACCAAGAGGAGTCCACTGTGCTCACCTGGCATTTTGGTGGGATTTAGGTATCTGGATTCCTGACCTAATGCATGCCTGGCCAGCCCTCCCGCTGAGCGGTCCTCAGATCTCTGAGCTCACGTGTTCTCTGTGAATACCTCAGGCAACTCCCTTTTTGAACCTGTGTCTCTAACCTGTGGGAGTTGAGGTAGACATTAACAGTGTCCAATTGAGGGGCTGGACAGGAGGCTAAAAGCACTTGCTGTTCTTCCAGAGAACCCACGTTTGATTCCCAGAACTGATGGCTCGCAACCTCCTGTAACTCCAGCTCCAGGAGGTCTAGTGCCCGCCCTCTCCTGCTTTCTGTGGGCAGGACACACAAGCCCAGATATATGTAGAACTTTTAAAAAATGTTTATAAAAGGAGTATCCCGTGTGCTGGAGAGACGGCTCAGTGGTTGAAAGGGTTGTGGGCACTTCCGGAGAATCCAGGTTCAGTTCCCAGCATTCACAGGGCAACTCATGACTGTCTATACCTCCAGTTCCAGAGAATCTAATACCCTCACACAGACATACATGCAGACAAAACACCATTGCAGGTAAAAGAAATAAATACAAATAATAAAAAAGAAGTATCCCCTTGAACCAGCTGTGGTAGCAAGTACCTTTGGGGGGGGGGGGGTGAGCTGGGAGCATTGTGAGTTCACAAGAAGCCCCTTCTAGATAACGAGGTCCTTTCAAGGTAAATAAACACATGAAGATCATTTTTGGAACAAAATGGCTGCTTGGGAGAGAGACACTGGGCAGGGGACAGTGCCAGGGTCCCTTCCCATTGTGAACCTGGTCTTCACATACTGCTCACGCTGTAGATGAGCGTGTGCCTTTCTTTGTAGCGCGCATGCCTGGCTCGAAGGAAACCCTAGGTTCAATCCCCGGCATTGCATTAATGGGTTGTGACGTCTCATGTCTCCAATCCCAGCACTCCAGAGACAGAGGCAAAATTGTCGAGTTCAAGGTCATCCTTGGCTATACAACAGGTTTGAGGCCAGCCTGGGCTACTGAAATTCCGTCTTCCAAATCTGAAGGCAGGGGGAAAACTTAGTCTATTAAAAGAAACTTCAGTTGGACAGGGGTAGGATTGGGGAGGCAGAAGCAGGCAGACTCATGAGTTTGAGGCCAGCCTGGTCTACAGAGTGAATTCTGGGACAGCCAGGGCTAGCAATGAGACCATGTCTTAAAATTTCTCTCTCAATGAAAAAAAAAAACAAAACACACTAGACATTTTAAGGGTTTTAGGAACACGCTCAGTTTGTTGCCTGTGAAGCCATCGGAAATCCTTCCATTCCTTCCTCAAGCACCATATGACCTGGGCATGGGGACTCACGCCTCATCCCAGGATTCCTGAAGTGAAGCACAGGGCAGGTGGAGGCTCCCCCAACCTGTCTCCAAGAGGGGGAGGGGCAAAGACTTCAAAGTCGCTGGCTTAAGTTTTCTTACTGCGTTTGGGCTGGCATGTCCATCTATCTGATCTTCCAGAAGATCTGGACCTGGGTGTCGGGTGAGCCCTATTTGCAGGGGTGAGGTGGGGTGTGTGCAGGGAGGAGCCCTGTCTACAGAGGCAAGCACGCCCTGTCCTGTCCTGTTACAGGAGCTGCGGGAGCGAGTCCTCAGAGGAAAGTACCGAGTCCCCTTCTACATGTCTACAGACTGCGAGAGCATTCTGCGGAGATTTCTGGTGCTGAACCCCGCAAAACGCTGTACTCTAGAGGTGAGCCCTCTCCCATGACCCTCTGTGCCCTTCCTGTCTCCTGATCCCCGTGGCTCCATCCCTGCTCCTGCTGCCTGGGGCTGGGATCAGCCCCGAGTGGAGACAGACAGCAAGGAGGAGGTTCCTGGATGGTCCCCGCCACGTCAGTAATTAAGCTAATGAGCTCTTAGGATGATTACAGGCTGCTGGGGACCCAGATGATGCGGAGGAGGAGGAGGGTGGTGGGAAAGGCTGGGGCACGGTGGAATGGCTGGCGAGGGCTTCACAAGCTCTCAGTTTGGGGGTGGCAGGCTCGTCGGGGAGTTCCTCTTGAAAGATGGGAAGCTCTGAGCCCTGCCTTTCCTTCCTTCTCATGTCTGTCTCCCGTGCCCGCAGCAAATCATGAAAGACAAGTGGATCAACATCGGCTACGAGGGGGAGGAGCTGAAGCCATACACGGAGCCCGAGGAGGACTTCGGGGACACCAAGAGAATTGGTGAGGGTCAAGGAGGCAGGTGCTTCAGGCTCAGGGGTGTCATGCCACAGAGCCTGGGTCAGTGTCTTGCTATAGCGCACCCCTGAGCTAGGGAGAGTAGTTGGCGAATGTCTATCTCTGCACCTGCACTGCGGGTTCAAGCTGTGTGACCCTGAGCGAGTGTTTTCCCTCTCTGTGCATCTTGTTCTTTATCTCAGAAATAGCAATATTCACACAGGCCAGCTCAGAGCTGTACACATTAGGGGAGGAAGCAGTGGCTCTACGTATGTACTTATGCCTAGAATCCCCCAGTGAGGGGCTGGGGGCGTGGCATCTTATGTCTCTTCTGATGGTATCGGTGTGGAACTTTTTTTGGTTTTTTCGAGACAGGGTTTCTCTGTGTAGCCCTGGCTGTCCTGGAACTCACTCTGTAGACCAGGCTGGTCTCAAACTCAGAAATCCGCCTGTCTCTGCCTCCCAAGTGCTGGGATTAATGGCATGCGCCACCACCGCCCAGTGGTGTGGAACTTTTTGATTTGTCACAACTTGGTGGTGTGCGTGTATTGCCTTCGTGGTTTGAACACTGATTGGGCTGATGTGGGTCCCATGCCTACCCTGGGTAGGAGCAGGCAGGGGTTAGCAGCTGGTTTTATTAGGGAAGGAATATTCTTTGAAGAAAACTTGTATCTGCTGGCAGAGTGGAGAAGGGAGGACACTATTGAGAGACACAAGGGGTGGAAGGGACAGCCTGGGGAAGGGGACTGACCCTTCTCTCCATCCATCTCCCAGAGGTGATGGTGGGTATGGGCTACACACGGGAAGAAATCAAAGAGGCCTTGACCAACCAGAAGTACAACGAGGTGACCGCCACCTACCTCCTGCTGGGCAGGAAGACTGAGGTCAGAGGTCGTGGGGCCTCAGGCCTTGGGTGGAGGGACTTGGGGGCCAGCCGCTTGGACAGAGGACTGAGGTGCCTTGCATGTTTTCTCTTGTAGGAGGGTGGGGACCGGGGTGCCCCAGGGCTGGCCCTGGCACGGGTGCGGGCGCCCAGCGACACCACCAACGGGACAAGCTCCAGCAAAGGCAGCAGCCACAACAAAGGGCAACGGGCTTCATCTTCCACCTACCACCGCCAGCGCCGGCACAGCGACTTCTGTGAGTGACCACATCCTGGAAGTATAGCCCAGCCTTGATTGGCAGTCAGAAGCTAGCTGGAGCTAACTACAGATGCCAGGGAATGGTGGTGGCAGTGGAGTCGAGATCTCACTAGATAATCCAGGCCAGCCTCAAATTCATCATCCTCCTGCCTCAGCCTTCCAGGTGCTATGACCTGGGCACGTCACCTAGCTGGAGAGGAATGACTCACACAGGGATGCTAGGTGCTATGTGGGTGCCAGGAATCAAACCTGGGTCCACTGAGCCAACTCTTTAGTACCTGGACAGCATGGACTAGCATGGACTGCTTGAGAGCTTGCCTCACATACAGCCTGGATCCTGAGGCAGCCTCAGAAAGGGTTGGCCTCTGGAAAAGCTAGGGCACAGGACTCTGTGTACAGTGTGGCTGCTGAGAGCCTGCCTTCTTGTCAGCTCCACACTGATGTGGGGCATGGCTTCTGTGGAAGTCTGCTACTTAGTTTCTTTACTGTTGCTGTGGGAAAATACTCTCAGGAGAGCAGTTTAAGGAAGGGCAGGTTTATTTAGCTCAGGGGTTACTGTCATGAAGGAGAAGTCACAGGTGCAGGAGCTGGTCACATTGTATCCACAGTCAGGAGACAGAGCAGTATATGCCTGTGTGAGTGGGCATTAGTGCTAGGTTCACTTTCTCCACACTTGTACAGTTCAATCTCCAGCCTAGGGATTGGTGCTGCCCACAGTGGGTACATCTTCTTACCCCAGTTGTCTTAGTGAAGCTGACCCTTACAAACACCGACATGCCCCCAAGCAACCTAATCTAGACCACCCCTCATTGATACTCTCCAGGTGGTTCTAGATTGTTGGAAACACCGACCATTACAGTTACCAACAATTGTCTTTTAAACAAGGACTCACTGTGTAGCCCTGGCTTGCCTGGTTGCTCTCTGTATAGACTAGACTTGCGTGGAAAGAAACTGCAGCTATTGTGAAGTGTCCCAAGGTTCTTGTGTCTCTAGTGACCCCAGCTCTAACTGGTCCCATCCCTCCACCAGGTGGCCCGTCCCCTGCCCCGCTGCACCCAAAGCGCAGCCCAACCAGCACGGGGGACACGGAGCTCAAAGAAGAGCGGCTGCCAGGTCGGAAAGCGAGCTGCAGTGCGGCGGGCAGTGGGAGTCGAGGCTTGCCCCCGTCCAGCCCCATGGTCAGCAGTGCCCACAACCCCAACAAGGCAGAGATCCCTGAGCGGCGGAAGGACAGCACGAGCACTCCTGTGAGTGGCCTGGGCAGGAGGGGATGTGTGCAGTCCCCCACCCCATTACTGGGATCCCGCCCTCAACCCCAAAGCACCCCCTGGGCCTCTGTGATCGTTCATTTATTCAACAAGCATTTAACACGTGTGCATAAACATATGCACGCACACACGCACGTATGTACGTACGTACGTACGCTTGCCATACGCCACAGAAATCATCCCACAAACCAGGCCCAGTGCATGCCTATAATCCTAGCCCTCAGGACCCTGAGCAGAAAAACCGTGGGTTCCAGACCAGCCTGGGCTAGAGAAATCTGTCTTAGAAAAAGATAAAAAATTAAAAAACAATAAAGAACTCTTGTTAACTTTTAGAGATTTAATCTCAGGGCTGAGGGAAGAGTCCATCCCTGTAGTACCCAAAGAGGCCAGAAGAGGGTGTATGTCTCCACAGAATTTTATTCTCAGCTACATAGTTCAAACTCAGCCTGGGATACGTGAGACCCTGTGTCACACAAAGGAGCCAGGAAGGATTGAGCAGCCAGGAGCTCAGTGGTTAAGAACACTGGCTGCACTTGCAGAGGATCTGGGTTTGATTCCCAGCACCCACATTGTGGCTTGCAACTGTCTATAACTCCAATTTTAGGGGAGCTGACGCCCTCTTCTGGCCTCTCTATGACACTGCACTTGGTGCTGCACAGGTATATGTTCCAGGCAAAAGGCTAGTATAGTACACATACAATAAAAACAAATCTTTTCCAATGGAAAAATAAGGCTGGAAAAATACTCAGGAGTTCAGAGCACTGACTGTTCTTCCAGAGGCCCTGGGTTCGATTCTCAGTACTTACGTGGTAACTAACAGCTGTCTGTAACTCCAGTCTCGGGAGATCTAACGCCCTCTTCTGGCCTCTTTGGGCACTGGGCAGACTCCTGTTGTGTAGGCATACATAGAAACAAAACACCCATAAAATGAAATAACAATAAGAAATCTTTGGAAGAAAAAGAAAAGTGTCTTGTGTCAGACCGCAGCAGGGTGGAGGGAGGCCAAGGGGCATCTTCTCACCGCCCTCTTGGTGTGTCTCCACAGAACAACCTCCCCCCCAGCATGATGACCCGAAGAAACACCTATGTGTGCACAGAACGACCAGGGTCTGAGCGCCCGTCCTTGTTGCCAAATGGCAAAGAAAATAGGTATGTGAGGCAGGTGCTGGATAAAGGAGGACATGGAGGGTGGGTCAGCACACTTACACACTCACACACACATATATACATACATATATACACATGTATACATACATACACACAGATATACACACACAGATATACACATATGTATACATACATACACATACATACACACAGATATATACACACAGATATATACACACACAGATATACACACACATACACATACACACATATATACATACACACATTGCATACACACACATACCTGCATACACACACATATATACATACATACACACATGCACACACGTACACACACACATACAGACAGACACATACACCTACATACACACACACACAGACACACACACATACACATATACACACACATATACACACACACATGCACACACGTACACACACATATACACACATACACACAGACACCTACACACATACATCCACAGACATACACACAGACACACCTACACACACATACACACATAGACACACATATACACACACATAGACACACATACACACATACCTCCACACACATAGACACACATACAGACACCTACACACACACACACACGTACATACACAGAGACATACAGACACACACACACAACAGACATACACACACAGAGAGACACACACAGACACACAGACACACACGTACTGATAATCAAAGAGAACACATGGCAGGGTGGATATGCCCAGCAGCGTGTGCTGTATGTACCCTATCCTGGGCAGATCTTGTCCCTGATGGTGCTCCCTCTCGGTAAAATCCAGCGGGCATGCTGGGAAGGGGGGCCGCCAGGTCCTCCACCCATGAGCCTGGGAACCAAGTGGAGTTTTTGAGTATTCCAATTTTAGAAGTAGACAGAAGCCCCGGAACCCTGCATCATCTGGGCTGGGTGGCCCGAGTGGGAGGCCCCTCTCAGCTGGCATGGATGGAGCGACCAGTCAGGCAACTGCATAGGAAATGAGTGATCCTGCTGTCCCTCGGCGTGGCACCAAGCTCCTGAAAGTATGAGAAGAAAGGATCAGAGTTCAGGGTCAACCTCGGTTACATAGCTGATTTTAGGCTAGCCTGAGCTATAAGAAACCCTGTTTTGGTTTCCTTGTTGTTTTTTAAAGCCAGACAGTAGTGGCACACACCTTTAATCCCAGCACTCGGGAGGCAGAGGCAGGCAGAGCTCTGTGAGTTCAAGGCCAGCCTGGTATACAGAGAGTTCTAGGACAGCCAGGGATATACAAAGAAACCTTGTCCCAAATCCTTCCCCATCCCCCAAAAAGTGAATTCTGGGGCAGTGGTTAAGTTGGTAGCCCTCTTACTGGTGTGTGCAAAGCCTTGGATCTGACGCCTGTCCTGCACCAGGGGAGGTGTTGAGTGCCTGTAACCCCAGCACTAGGATGGTGATTGCAGGAGGAGCAGAAGTTTAAGGCCAGCCCGGGGCTGTGTGCGACCCTGTCTCACAGTTTCAAGAAGAAACTGGCTGGAGAGATGGCCAGTGGCAAAGAGCACTGGCTGCTCTTGCAGAGGATTCAGGTTTAATCCTAGTGCCCACAGGGTTACTGTCTGTAAGTCCGGTTCCAGAACATCCAATGCCCTCTTTTGACCTCTGCAGGCACCAGACACACATGATCACATGATCACAGCCGTACGTGCCAACAAAACACCCATGCACATAAAAAATATCTTAAAAGGGAGCTGGGCAGTGGTGGCGCACGCCTTTAATCCCAGCCCCTTGGGAGGTAGAGGCAGGTGGATTTCTGAGTTTGAGGCCAGCCAGGTCTATAGAGTGAGTTCCAGGACAGCCAGGGCTATACAGAGAAACACTTTCTCGAAAAACAAAACACAACAAAACAAAAGATGTGACCTTCAAGTTCTAGACAAGGCTAAGCTAAGCTAAGCTTCAGAGAAGGCCATGGCTTCAATACGATGATTTCTGAGACAGAATCCAAGAACCGTGCAGGTTCCTGCTCAGGGTCTGAGGCATCTGTGCCAGCTGCCAATCTCCCAGCAGTCTCTTTGAAGGTATGGCTTAAAAATGGCACAAGTACAGCTGGCAATATATTGGATGGTGGTCGGCCACCTGACTTCTTGCACCAGTGCATATTGGGAAATGTAGTCTCCAGCTGCGAGGCTATGTGTATGATTCCTGCTAGCCCTAAGTGTTTGGATGACAGGAGAGATAGCAGAGGTGGATTTAAAGGAGGCCTAGTGACCACTGAGATCTGGGCTGGGCCTGAGGGTCCCTGGGAAGGTACATATTGGAGGTCTAGTGTTACAGCACGTCACTCTGAAAGTAATCCATCTTGGAAGCTAAAGGTCTGGTCTGGTTAGAACTTGGATGGGAGGATCTGGAGTGACCCAGTAAACAATGCGAGGATCCGAGGATCCCTAATGCCCTGTCAGGCCCACCCTGACTTGTCTTTCTCTGCCCACAGCTCTGGTACCTCACGGGTGCCCCCTGCCTCGCCCTCCAGTCACAGCCTGGCTCCCCCATCGGGAGAGCGGAGCCGCCTGGCTCGGGGCTCCACCATCCGTAGCACCTTCCATGGGGGCCAGGTCCGAGACCGGCGGGCAGGGGGCGGGAGTGGTGGGGGTGTGCAGAATGGACCCCCGGCCTCACCCACGCTGGCCCACGAGGCCGCACCCCTGCCCTCCGGACGGCCTCGCCCCACTACCAACCTCTTCACCAAGCTGACCTCCAAACTGACCCGAAGGTAAGCTGCACCAGAGGTGGGGTCTGGGTGTAGGCGGGAGGAGGGGCGGGGCTTAACCTGTCTTCTCTGCTTCGCCTCCTACACCTGATCTCTTGGTCCTCTGCACCCCCTGTCACCACTCCCACCTCCTTACCCTGCAGGGTTACCCTCGATCCCTCTAAACGGCAGAACTCTAACCGCTGTGTCTCGGGCGCCTCTCTGCCCCAGGGATCCAAAATCAGTAAGTTCCATCTCCTCTGTTCTCGATGGCTCTACCTCTCCTCCGCATGTCTGACTGTGAGCACGCGTGCATGCATACATGTGTGTGTGTGTGTCTGTGTGTCCTTGGAAGGGACCCTGTGTCTGGGAACAAGGCACGGCGTCTGTATGTAGGATCTGTGGAGTGTTTAAAAGCATATTGTGTTACAGACAGGAGTGCAGGAAGTATCGCTCTAAGTGAGCTGGAACAAGCCATTGTAGCTTCTCTGGTTCCTCAGCAACGTGAAGCTAGGGATCACAGAAACTACTTCCACGCGTAATCGTGGCATCTCAGATCACTGCTGTGGAAAATGCTTTGGAGTGTGTTACTCAGACATCTATTGTTCCTCTGGTATGACTGTTACTCATTGATACCTACAGTATCAATTTTGTCAGCATGGCTAACGAAATGTGAAATATTCCTACCCTCACATAACCAACCTTCTAACCGAGGACATAGGCCGTAAGTTAGTGAAGTACTAACAGGAAAAGTCCTGCAGTCTCAGGCTGAGACAGGGGGATCTCAAGCTCATGGCTAGGCAGGATCTAGAAAGGGAATTTTTCTAAAGCAATAAAGCAGAGTGCCTAAGGAATAGAAGGGCGTGGTTCAGCTGTAAACTAGCCTAGAATCCCCCAGTGAGGGGCTGGGGGCGTGGCTCAGTGGTAGAGCCCCTGCCTAGAGACCCCCAGTGAGGGGCTGGGGGCGTGGCTCAGTGGTAGAGCCCCTGCCTAGAGACCCCCAGTGAGGGGCTGGGGGCGTGGCTCAGTGGTAGAGCCCCGCCTAGAATCCTCCAGTGAGGGGCTGGGGGCGTGACTCAGTGGTAGAGCCCTGCCTAGAATCCCCCAGTGAGGGGCTGGGGGCCTGGCTCAGTGGTAGAGCCCCTGCCTAGAATCCCCCAGTGAGGGGCTGGGGGCATGGCTCAGCAATGGAATACCTGGCTGTCACTGTGTGTCAGTCACTGTATGCGTCTGTGCCTATGTGGGTGTGTTTGTGCCTTTTCTATGTAGCTGTGTCTGCCTGCCCCTTTTCTCATCTTCCAAATCCTTCAGTGTCTCTCCTCCAACCTGCACTAACCATTTCTGTTCGGACCCCACTCTGAGGGTCGAAATCCAGACTCCAACTCTCTCAGCAACCAGCAGGCAGGCGGGCGGGCGGGCGGGAGAGCTGAGTCCCTGCCTGGGCTGCCTGGAGTCTGGTCTGGAGTCTGGTTGAAGTGGGTGGGGGTTTGCTAATGCCCAGATTTACATTTTGTTCCTTCCCCACTCTGCTAGGGTCACAGACGAACCTGAGAGAATCGGGGGACCTGAGGTCACAAGGTGAGTGAGGCTCTCACCCTGCACGCCTCCGCACACCCTCTCTAAAGCCCAGTTTAGTGCTCTAAAGCTCGTGTGGGGGAAGATTTGGAACCTTTTCACCGTTACTGAGACTCATTTCTGCTACCTTCGTACACCTTCCCATAGTTATCAGTGATGCGAGCCTGTCTCTCCTGCTGCCCAGAGTTCCTCCAATACCCGTAGGGCTTCTCTTTATTGCCTCAGGGTGTGGGCAAATCTAGCCTCGGACAGCTAAGGGTGTTGAGACCCAGCATGTAAATACTCTTGAAAGTCACTCCTACTCAATTCTGCCAAAGAAAGCCGTAACGTCTGAAAAAACAAATAGATGTCACTGTGTCATAATAAAACATTTCACCCAGGCTGGCTCTGGTCGCACAGGTCTGCCAATCCTAGCAATTTGGAGATGTGAGGCAGGAGGAATGCAATTTTAAAGCCTACCGAGGCTACAAAGAGCTCAAGGCTAGCCTTAGGCAGATTAGTAAGATCCTATCTCAAATGTTGGGAGGAGGAGAAAAGAGGGCTGGGATATATAGAGCCCGTCTAAGGTCCCCCAGTGAGGGGCTGGGGGCGTGGCTCAGTGGTGACTGTTTACCCAGCTTGCCCGAGACCCTCGACTCCAGCCCCTCCAGGCTGTGTTACAGTTTGTTCTACCCTGCTTAGTTCTCCCGTTTAGAATCCCCTAGGAAATGTAGGTCACACCGAATCTAAACCAATGTCTGTGGTCAGAATAGTTTAGGGCTCTGATTGGTCAGCTTTGGTCATGTGCTCATACCTGACATACATTTATTGATCAAAACATTAACTGTTTCAAATCAAAGAGAGATGAAGAGCGCTTCTTTGCTCTAAGGTACCTGTGAGCCACCGGAGATGCCACTTCTTGGCTGGGGAGGCTGAGGCAAGCTTGGGCTACATAGAGAGGTGGAAGCAGGCAGGTCACCAGACCAGCCTGGTCTGCAGAGTGACTGACTCCCTGTTAACCCTAGAGCACCCTTGCACTAAGTGAGGCTGTTGGTCCCTTATGGAAGTCGCCGGCTCTGTTAGGAAAAGGAGTCTTGGTTTGGATTCCGTAAGCTGCAAGCCCAGCAGCTCTAGGGAGACCACATGCACACAATCTCCCTCCCCAAAAAACATGGAAGCTGAGGTGACTGGGGTCATTTTTCATTTTAAATTTTTTTTTTTTTTTTTTTTTTTTGGTTTTTCGCAACAGGGTTTCTCTGTGTAGCCCTGGCTGTCCTGGAACTCACTCTGTAGACCAGGCTGAACTCAGAAATCCACCTGCCTCTGCCTCCCAAGTGCTGGGATTAAAGGCGTGCGCCACCACTGCCTGGCTCTGCATCCATTTCTTACAGCTGTGTGCTTTAGTGGCCAGCCTACCTCTGTTTGGCCCGTGCTATTGGTCCTGTGGGGATGAAAGGAATCCCACCATTCCTTTCTGCCTATAGACAGGGGTGGGGTGTGGGGAGTGCCTAGCTGCAAGGGAGGCTGGGAAATGAAGTTTCAAGGGACACTCCTTGTGTCCCTGTGCAGACGGTGGGGTAGGGGTGCATGCCCCTCCTCCGCCCTGTCTGATCCCTGCTGTCCCTTCCTCAGTGGCCATCTACCTTGGGATAAAACGGAAACCGCCCCCAGGCTGCTCCGATTCCCCTGGAGTGTGAAGCTGACCAGCTCGCGACCTCCTGAGGCCCTGATGGCTGCCCTGCGACAGGCCACGGCGGCCGCCCGCTGCCGGTGCCGTCAGCCGCAGCCGTTCCTGCTGGCCTGCCTGCACGGGGGTGCGGGCGGGCCCGAGCCCCTGTCCCATTTCGAAGTAGAGGTGTGCCAGCTGCCCCGGCCCGGCCTCAGGGGCGTCCTCTTCCGCCGTGTGGCGGGCACCGCCCTGGCCTTCCGCACCCTCGTCACCCGCATCTCCAACGACCTCGAACTCTGAGCCACCGCCACCACCACCACCATCGCCACAGCCACCATCACAGCCCGGGTCCTTTCTCTGGTTCCTTTCACTTCCCCAAGAGGGGAAGGGGACAGAGGAGGAGTGCCCCGTATCATGACTGAAGTTTCCCTGGATTAGATTGGTGGACAGAGACAGTGTGGGGACACAGGACATGATAAAAGGGCTCAGCAGGGGGCGCTGGCACCCTCCCAGGGCCTCTAGTGGGACACCCCTCCCCCCATCTTGCTCTGCTGCAGGGCACCTGAGGAGACTTTGGGGACAGGAGTGAGAAGGGAAACTGAGGAAATTCTCCCATTCAGGGAGAGCTGCCAGGCATAATGACTGGAGACAGAACTTGGGGGGTTCAGGGAGTTGGGGGGGTCACAGGCAGAAACCTTCCCCTCCCTCCCCCTTACGCTCAAACCTCCTTCATGCCCCAGGCTGGCGCGGGGCACTTTGTACAAATCCGTGTATATACTCCTGTCCCTCTACAGAGGTCTCTCGGGGAGCTGCCGCTGCCGCTGTCGCCTCCGGTTTTTAAGTTATTGCCCCCCTCCTTCTGTCAGCTCCTCACCTGCAGCCTGTTACTCAATAAACAGTAGGAGTCCCTCCACCCCCGACCCCCTCCCTGGCCGACCTGGGGTTTTCCTTCCCAGCCCTTGGCCTGCAGGTGAGCCAGGGAGCTGGGGACTTGACCCCAACCTGTGGTTCTGCTTGCTGAGCCTCCGTTATCTCATCTGCAGAGTGGGAACAGTGGGGTTGGAGGGCGGGTCAAGGATGCTCATGGAAGAGGGCAGAACAGAACTCGGCCTCTTCCGTGAGGCCCCGGCCTTCTGTGACACCCTCCTCTTGGCCACTCACTCCCCTCTGCCATATTACACTGGACCCAGAGCCTCTTCCTATTCCAGTAATACATGTATTCAATAAACAATCAATGACTGGTGCCGACTCCACGCTAGGCCCAGTTCTGGACACAAGTGATGTACAGAGCCCATCTATGGGAAAGGGGTTTGAGGTGACCAGAACCTAGGATGGTCCAGGGGGAAAAATTGAGGGTTCAGGAAGGGTTGTGGCTGTGGCAAAGTTGGTACAGGTACTTGCCTGATGTGTGTGTGTGTGGGGGGTGTGTTCCTACTTCTGCAAAAACCACTTGTGCCTCTGAACTGTGATCCCAGCACACAGGAGGTAGAGGAAAGATCAGAGCCATGCTGGGATACATAGCAATTGAAGCCACCCATGTTTTTACAGAAACCTGCCGGCAATGAATAGAAGTTAAGCAGGCTTTGGGTTTGCCCTGTCAGACGTCCACCTCTCTGGCTTTTGACTCTTAAAAGCACCAGGCACATCTCATTTTGTAGCCCAGGCTGGCTTTGAACTTGCAAACAGTATCCTCTGCAAGGACAGCCCCAGCCCTGCTTTCATGGGACCTGCATCCCAGAAGAGGGCTTGCTGGATAGTAGGAAGCCATGGTATGCCGGGTGGTGATGGCTTCCACCTTTAATCCCAGCATTTGGGAGTTAGAGGCAGGTGGGTCTCTGTGAGTTTGAGGCCAGCCTGCTCTACAGAGCAAGTTCCAGGACAGCTGGGCCTACACAAAGAAACCCTGTCTGGAACAAACAAAAGAAAAAGAGTTGTCACTGGGTGGGTGAAGGAAGGGATGGGGAGGATTGGCAGCAGGTGGGTGGGGAGGGGCTCAGAGGCAAGGCAGTTGTGGTACCAACAGTGGTTAGATTTTCTGAGTGTCTGAAGTAATGCCTGTGAGTGGGGCTCGGACCAGCAGTGATATCTTCAAACAGGGATGCCCAGTATCTGACAAGCCATTTTTGTCACCTCTAAGTCACTCTGTGAACTCCTGGGGACAGCCCTGGACCTCAGTTAAACTGAAGGCAGGACATGAATTTCTTGACCTCTAATGACTTCATTTGATTTTTTTTTTGAAGATTTATTATTTTGTGTGTCTCTGTGAGTGGTTTTCTGGTTGATTGGTTGGTTGGTTGGTTAGTTGGTTGGTTGGGTTTTTTTTTTTTTTTCTGCTATGTGCATGCCCTGGAGGCCAGATGAGGGTGTTGGCTCCCCAGGCTGGAGCACCAGACAGCCTTGAGCTGTGATTTGAGTGCTGGACTGAACCCATGTCCTCTGCTGGGTCAGCAGGTGTGGCTAACTACTGAGTCAGCTTTCTTTAAGACCTGGTCTTGTTACTTGTCTCTGACTATGCTTGGACTTTTGGCAATCCTCCTGCCTCAGCCTCCTGAATGCTGAGGTTACAGGTTGCTGATGTCTCCACCTCTAAGGACTCAAAACCTGTTTTGTTTTGAGACGGTCTCTGTGTACCCATGCTGTCTCTGATGGCCTTTGACTCTGTTAGCTTGTGGACAGTAACTCCTTGCTGCAGTTCCAGAAACATGTTATGGTGCCTGGGTTTGTTTTCATATAGCCCAGACTGATCTCTATGTAGCCAAGGCTGGCAATCCTGCCTCCACCTCCCATGTTCTGGGATTATAGGTATAGGGCACTCATTATGTAGACCAGGCTAGCCTCAAGCTCACAGAGATCCAGCTGCATCTGCCTCCTGAGTGTTGAGGCTAAGGCTAAGTGGGGTGGGTGAGCCGCCATGCCCCCCACACTCCTTCTGGCTCTTTCCTGGGACCAAAGACCCCCAACCCCATTCACTTCCTAGTGATGGCCCAATCCATGTGCTCCATCTGGAAGCAGAAACTCCTACAAACATAGCAAATGTGGGAGTGGCTGGGAAGGAGAACAAGAGATTCAAAGCTCATTTGGCAGAGGGCTTGCCTGGCCTGCAGGAGGCCCTGGTTTAGGTCCCCAGCACGGGCATGGAGGTACACATCTGTAACCCCAACATTCAACAGATGAAAGCCAAGTGATTAGACATCCAAGGTAGCCAGCTGTAGTGGCACGTGCATTTAATCCCAGTATTTAGGAGGCAAAAACTGGAAGATCTCTATGAGTTCAAGGCTAGCCTAGTCTACATAGTGAGTTCCAGTACAACAATGGTTGTGTAGAGAGACCCTGTCTCAAAAAACAAAACAAAAACTCAAGGTTTTTCTTGGCTACATAGTGTTTGAGGGCCAACCTGGGCTACATGAGACCCTGACCTTGAAGGATTACCAATGACAGATGGGAACTGTGGCTTAATTTTTAAAAAATTATTCCACTTTATGTATTATATGTGAAAGAGGACACTTTTGTCAAGACAAGTCAGTTTTGAGAGTTGGTCCTTCCGCCTTGACACAGGTTCTGGGACACATCAGGTTAGTTAGTTCAGGGTCCATTTTTTGCCTGGTGAGCTGCCTCTACCGACTGTCAGCTAAGCTGGGCATGATGGATCTGCCTGTTATCCCAGGATTCAGGAGGCAGACGCCAGGGTTAATGGGAGTTTGAGGCCAGCCTGGGATAGCCCGTGTTTAACAAGGGTAAGGGAGATGGCCGAGTGGATGACAGCCCTGTTGGATGCAAGCAAGAGAACTCAAGTTTGGTCGTCAGTATCCAAGTAGATCCCAGGCACGGCTGTGTGAGCCTTTGACCCCAGCCTGTGGACAGAAACAGGCTGACCCTCGGACCTGGATGTCCCTTCGCTTAGCTGAGACAGTGAGCATCAGCTTCAGCGAAGAGACTGTCACAAAACTGGTGGTTGCCAGGTGAGGTAGTACATGCCCTTAAACCCAGCATTCAGTGGGCAGAGGTAGGTGGATCTCTATGAGTTCGAGACCAGCTTGGTCTACACAGTAAGTTCCAGGACAGTCAGGACTACACAGCAAAATAATAATAATAATAATAGTAATAATAAAATAAATGGAGAGCAATAAAGAAAGACACCCACAGCCCTGCTCTAGCCTATCACAGGTGTGTGTACCTGTACATACCTGTGCCAAGCATGGTGGCGCACACCTCTAATACCAGAACTTGAAAAGTGGAAGCAAGAGGATTTGAAACTCAAGGTTATTCTCAGCTACGTAGGAAATTCGGGGCCAGCCTCGGCTACAGAAGCGACTGTCTCAAAACAGCAATAACCTGGCAGCTATAGAGGCTTGAAGACCGAACAGACAGGACGCCAAGAGAGACGCATAAGAGACAAGTTCCCACTTCCCCTCCCTCAGTAGCTGGCACACTCAAAGTTAAGGCCACCACGGACTTTTATTTAAGGCAGGGCGTGGGGAAGCAGCCGGCGCTCCGGAGCGCTCAGGGGCGGGAGTTCCAGCAGGTGGGCGGGGCTCCGGAGAGGCAGGTTCTCATTGGCCAGAACCCAGAGGACAGCGCCCATTGATTGGACTTCCAGGGGGCGGGCTCCAGCGCACACAGCGGACTGGTGCGCCACGCGCGGCGCCTACTTCTGCGCAGGGATCATGTCGTCGATGGACTGGCCCTTCTCCAGTTTCTTCTCCATCTCCACCATAAGCTTCACGCCATCCACCACCAGCTGCACCTGCTCGACCTCGGAGGAGCCCAGCCGATCGGCGTTGGAGATGTCGAACACGGCGCCCACCGCAGCCGTGTCCACGCCACCTGCGCGGGAGCAGAAGCCACCGAGGCATTGAACAGGGAGCAGAGGTGCAGGTTCGACCCTGTGGCCAACTCCAAACGCCTCGGAAAGTAGCCGTTCGCAGTCACCGGTTCTCAATATTGGGCACTGCATGCCTGGACTTTAGGGTGAGGTCTCCGCTCAACCGTCCAACAAGAAATTACAGCACAGGCAGGCCAGCGAAATGGCTGAGTGAGTAAAGATGCTTGCTACTAAACCTGACAACCGGGGTTCAATCCCCAGACCCATGTGATGGAAGGCGGGAACTGACTTTGGAAAGTTGTCCTCTGACATCACACAAGTGTCTTGAAGTGGTAGTAACCCCCCTCATACAGATAAGTTTCATTTTAAAAATATACGGGGCCGTGGCGGTGCACATTTTTAATCCCAGCACTCTGGAGTCAGTCAGAGGCAGGAGGATTTCTGTGAGTTTGAGGCCAGCCTGGTTTACAGAGTGAGTTCCAGGACAGCCAGGGCTACACAGAGAAACCCTGTCTGGAAAAACCAAAAGGAAGAGGAGGAGGAGGAGGAGAGAGAAAGAAAGAAAGAAAGAAAGAAAGAAAGAAAGAAAGAAAGAAAGAAAGCAAGCCAGGTATGGTGGCACATGACTTTAATCCCAGCACTCAGAAGGCAGAGACAGAAGGATCTCTGTAAGTTTGAGTTTGAGGCCAGCCTGATCTACATAATGAATCCTGGGACATCCAGGACTACCTAGAGACCCTATCTCAGAACAAAACCATATATATATATATATATAAATTTACTATGGAGAAAGAGAGGAGAGAGAGAGAGAGAGAGAGAGAGAGAGAGAGAGAGAGAGAGAGAGAGAGCGCAATCATGAATATTATAGTTAAGAATGGCAGCCTGCAGAATGGAATGACCTCATTCCATTTACAGATGGAGAATCTGAGGCACCAACGGAGGGTGGGGATGTATGTAAAATATACACCAAACAGTCTTGACCCCAGAACTTGCAGGGGTACCCCTCCTCTATAGAGCCCTCCCCCGACGCCGCGGGCCGCACCTGTGCCGCGCTTCTGCAGACGAAGGCGGGTGAGAATCTCCTCAAACTTGGGGTGCTTGCTCAGGTTCGCCAGCTTCACGTGCACGCCTCCGCGCAGCCCGGTGCCCAGGTTGGAGGGGCAGGTGAGCACGTAACCCAGGTGTTCGTTCCACATGAAGGGGTGACCAGCCTTCTTGAAGATCTCCTCAATCTGAGAGGGGGAGAGGGCACCAGGAGTTAGGCTCTGCCAGGGGAGTTCTGAGGGACCAGGTGTTAGGAGGGAAGGTGGGGCCGGGGCTCCCAAGGATGAGAGTGGAGAACCAGCGGGGAAGAACTCTGCCCAGAGGCCTTGGGCAAAGATAAGGAAGGGGTTGGTTTCGAACCCTGGGGATGGGACTAGGGTTTTGAAAATTGGGTGAGGTGCGTTCTGAAAGGTAGGGTAGGACTTAGACTGGGGCTGAGATTGGAAAGTGAGGGTGGGTTAGTGGGTGAGGGTGGGGAATAATTGGAATCTTCTTGGGGAGTGAAGTCAGAAAAGGCAGAGCTTGCTGTGTGTGTGCATGTGTGTGTGCATGTGTGTGTGAGTGTGTATGCGTGTGTGTATATGAGTATGTGTGCATGGGTGTGTTCATGTGTGTATGAGTGTGTCTTCATGTGTGTGTGCATGTGCGTATGCATGTGTGTGAGTGCGTGCGTGTGTGTATCTATGTGTGTGCATGTGTGCGTATGCATGTGTGTATATGCATGTATGTGCATGTGTGTATGCATGTGTATGCATGTGTGTATGCATGTGTGTATTTATGCGTATGTTCATGTGTGTATGAGTGTGTATGCATGTGTGTCTGTATGCATGTGCATGTATGAGTGTGTATGCATGTGTGTGAGTGCGTGTGTGTATTTGTGTGTGTGCATGTGTGTATTCATGTGTGTATGCATGTGTGTGTGCACGTGTGTGAGTGTGTGTTCGTATTTATGTGTATGTTCATGTGTGTATGAGTGTGTACGCATGTGTATGCGCATCTGTATGAGTGTATGTAAGAGGCAGAGATTGGAAAGTGGGTGAGGAAAAGCCAGTGGGGGCTTGGTCAGTGTGGAAGGGGAGGAGTCTTGGGGACTGGGCGTGGTGGTTTTGGAAGGGCGGGGCTGGGTTTAGGAAGGAGCTTGGCTCTACAACCTGGTGCTGCAATCAGGACGCAGCCACAGGTTAGCAACGAGACACAGACACCCACCTTCTGCAGGCCCACGCAGAAGCGGCGGAAAACCTCCTTCATATTGCCTCCCTTCTCCATGGAGATCACGCGGAGGTGGTCCTCCTCGTTCACCCACACCAGGAAGCTCTTGTTGTCGTTGTGCCTAAGAAGGGGTGACCCAAGGCCAGGAAGTCAGCGGGAGGCTCGTGGCCCGAGAAAGTAAACGTATGGCCTTGTCCATAGCTGCTCCCTATGGGCACCGGGAGACAGGCACGGCACACCGGCCTCCCAGTCACAACTCTGCAAAACTTCAGAGCAGAGACCAAGGACTTTCATGGGCCAAACCCCCACCCCCCGCCCCTTGCAGGGACCGGCACCCAGAAGACTGAGGCAGGAAGACTTGAGTTCGAGGTCAGCTTGGGGTACAGTGCCATTGTGTACCTCCTGTGATCACAGGTCGTACAGACAATGTTTTATCCATTTGGATTCCGAGATTATCCATTCGGATTTGCATCCCAGGGTTCTGAGAGTTCCGCCATCTTCAGTTTTTTAAAATTATCATTAATTTAACAATTCTAATTACTATTTTTTTTTATTCAGAAAGGGGAGGTAATCCTCCTGCCTCAGTCTCTGCAATATAATGACTGCAGGCATGCACCACCAAGCCTGGATGATTTATTATTTACTTTATTATTTATTTTATTACTAGTGTTGTATTTTATATGTATTTTTGTTATACAGTGCATTTTGTTGTTGTTGTAGTTTCAAGACAAGGTTTCTCTGTATAGCCCTGGCTGTCCTGGAACTCACTCTGTAGACCAGGCTGGCCTCAACCTCAGAGACCCACCTGCCTCTGCCTCCTAAGTGCTGAGATTAAATGTGTGTTCCACCACCACCTGGCCTTGTACAATGTATTTTTAAAAAGATGGTCTTTGTTGAGCAGAGTAGTTCCTGACATCAAGTGATCGTCCTGCCTTAGACCTCCTGAGTAGCTGATACTGCAGCTATGTGTGGTCATACACCTAGTAACAGCTGGGATTTGAATCCAGCGAGTATAAATGTTCTATTTTATTTTGTTTGCCATAATAAGGATTAAATCTGGGCACTGTGCATGTCAGGCAGATTCTCTACAGCTGAGCCCCACACCCCAGCCCCTAACGGGGTGGGGTGGGGGTGGGTTCTAGGCAGAGGCTCTACCACTGAGCCACGCCCCCAGCCCCTCACTGGAGGATTCTAGGCAGGGGCTCTACCACTGAGCCACGCCCCCAGCCCCTCACTGGGGGATTCTAGGCAGGGACTCTACCACTGAGCCACGCCCCCAGCCCCTCACTGGGGGATTCTAGGCAGGGGGTCTACCACTGAGCCACGCCCCCAGCCCCTCCCTGGGGGATTCTAGGCAGGGGCTCTACCACTGAGCCACACCTCACTCCAGCTCTCTTTTCAGTTCTTATTTTGAGGTCAAGCTGGCCTCAAACTCACTGTAATCCAGTTGTCACCGAGCTTGGTACCTCCTTCCAGGCCTATGCCACTAGGCCTGGCTAATGTAATTTCACTACACTTCTTCGGTCCAAGTTTGACCCCTGACCAGGGATAGGCAGAGTTAGAAGGCAAGATCATGGTCTCCTATGATTGATGGGTCAGAGGGCCGGAGAGCAGCTGGAAAAAGAGGGACTCACCAGATGCCACGGGCATCGGGCCAGTCTCGGGCCATGCCTGAGGCCAGCAGCAGAGGTGACACGGGCTTGTCAAACAGGAAGTGGTCATCAATGAGCTGCTGCTGTTCCTGCTCCGTCATGCTCTTCAGAGGGTAGTATTTGCCCTTGAACTCGCCTGTCAGGCTGTTGAGAGCTGAGGGACCACAAGGAGAGAGCAGTCAACAGCCTGCCTCACTTCCGCTGGGGTGCCGAGGATGGAGGACCCTTACCACCCTGAGCCAGGACGTGGAAGAGATCTCCAAATGACAAATGACATACACTCCATGTCTAAACCCAAACACATGACCTGTTCCCAACATTCACTGACACCTCCTTCTGTGTGCCCATGTCCCCCAAGGACATAAAGCAGACCTTCCCACCAAGCCCACCTGCAAGTGTGTAATTTCTGGGCCTGGCTTTTCTTGTTTGTTTCTGAGATTGGGTCCTATCATGTAGCCTAGGCTAGCCTCAAACTCACTATGTGTGACATAATTATGGAGGGCTTGAGATGGACCACTACAGGGCTCAGAGGAAGAGGCAGGTAGATGTCTTTAACTTTGAGGCCAGCCTGATCAACACAGTGAGTCTAGGACAGTCAGGGCTATGTACAGAGATGCTGCAAAAAAGAAAAAAAATCAAATAGAAATAAACCAAGATAACCTGAAAGACAAAACAAAATCCCAACCCCTACCTCTGGAAGATTAGCCACTGTCCTCTGTAGAATTTACACCTTGTGTCAGTTAAGGGCACATACTTGTAATCCCAGCACTTGGGAGGCTGAGGCAGGAGGATCACTAGTTGGAGGCCAGCCTAGGCTACATAGAGAGTCTCTGTCTCAGTGGAACAAAAGAAAGAGAAATTTGCAGCCATTACAAACATTGTTATTCTTTGTTTTCCTTTCTCGTTTTTTTGAGGAAGAGTCTCTCTATGAATAAAAGCTGGCCCTTCAGTTCGTGGTGATCCTCCTGTCTCAGCCTTCCAAGTACTGGGATTACAAGTGTAGGGTGCCAGGCCCAGGCTAACTAACAGAAACAACTCTGTCAGTTCTCTGCCACACTCACCAGATTTGTGGCTGTGTCGCCTCAACCTGAGAAATCTCAAGTCCCCACTCAGAGTAATGTTTACTGAATTAATGAATCGAGAAAACCCTGGGGCAGCTGACTGCAGGACTTTCCAGGTTGTCTCAGTGCACTGTGACCCTCCCACCCCCACCCCCCAGTACGGGTGATGCAGCTCCGGTGGAACCGGAACCTGAACCGGGTGCAGCAGCGGTTGGGGACCTCACCGTCCACGGACAGCTTCTCCACGGCACGGCGCTCTCCGCGGGAGCAGTGCGGGGGCAGAGTGTAGCCCTTGATGCTACGACCAGTGCGCACGCGGCTGCTCAGCACGTAGTTGGGGTCCAGGTCGTCTCCACCCTGAGGAGCACTGGGGTATCAGGGAAGGAAGTCCTGACCATCCCCTGGTCTCACTTCAAATCTTCCGTCTCACTGCAGGTCTTTCAGAATCTTCCCAATCCTGAATGTCCCCTCATGTCCTCCGGGGTCTACTAACTTCCTCCTGGGTCTGTCCCAGAACTTCCAGGATCTCCCTCATCCTCCTGAGTGTCCCCTATGTCCTCTGGGGGGGGGGTTGCCCACTTCTTCCTGGGTCTGCCCCAGATCTTCTAGGATCTCCCTAGAGGCCTTTGGATCTCCCCCAGATCCTCCCAGGTTCCCATGTTGGTCTGAGCTCCTTCCTGCGCCCCACCCTGCCTCACTGCCTCACCTGTCCTCAGACAGTCCCATCCTGTCTCAGGGGTTTTCTCTGTCTCCCCATATCCCCACCTAGTCTGTGTCTCTGCCCTCTCTCCTCCCCACCACCTGCCCCCGGGGGGTGCCAGTGACCTTCAGGTTCTCATGGTTGAGGTCGGTCTTATGCTTGTCTGTGGGTTTGTAGCCGCCATGACGGTCCTGGATGATGGGGTCAAACAGGTCCTTGAAGACCGTGTAGGACTCCTCATCGCCGGCCACACAGCCCACGGTCATGATGAAAGGGTGACCTGTGGAATGGGGCTGAGGTCACCACCGGAAGCTTGGGTTTGTGATGGATGTAGGTGTCCAGTATGGGAAAAAGGGTCATTCCATGGACCAGGTAAATGGGGCCAAAGATGTTAGAGCGAGCTCCTTGGAGACTCTAAATTGTAGCATGCGCTGAAAACCTCAAACAATCCACTTCCACGGAGGACCCAGAGTGCAACTCAGAAGTACAGCCCCTGCCTAGTATCCCCCAGTGAGGGGCTGGGGGCGTGGCTCAGTGGTAGAGCCCCTGCCTAGTATCCCCCAGTGAGGGGCTGGGGGCGTGGCTCAGTGGTAGAGCCCCTGCCTAGAATCCCCCAGTGAGGAGCTGGGGGCGTGGCTCAGTGGTAGAGCCCCTGCCTAGAATCCCCCAGTGAGGGGCTGGGGGCGTGGCGCAGTGGTAGAGGCCCCGCCTAGCATGCAGGGAGGAGTTCCTAGATATCCCAGATATAATTCAAGGAGAGAGAGGGAGGGAGAGGTACAGAGGGGAGGGAGCTGAGACTCCCTGAAACAGGCAGGTGTCTGTCTGCCCAGTGGTCTCCAACCCTCTGGTCCATCTGTCCTGCTGCAGGCTCACCTGGGTTGTCCACCCCAGTCTGGATGACATCGTCCAGAGTGAAGCCGGATGGGGTCTCCTTATCTCGAAGTTTATTGTAGAGATCAGGGGTCAGCACCTTGGCCATGTGATTGTTGTGCTTGCTGAGGTCCGGGTATTCCTCCTGCGGCTTGTAGTTCAGCTTGAACTTGTTGTGGGTGTTGCCGAACGGCATGGTGGCGGCCTTTGGGACCCTGCGTGAACAGACGGGATACTGAGCTCAGACTCAAGAACCTAGTTATTGAGGGCTTGCAGTCAGTGGGACCCCCGGCTTGAAGCAAGGTGAGGTTCCCCCTCTGTGAATCCCAGCCTTGTAAGTTGCCCGATGTGGCCACATCCTGCCTAGGTGGCCTTGCAGTCTCTCTAGCTGGGAAAGGAAGGCAAAATCTTTTGTCTAAACCCAGAAAAGGACAGTCACCATAAACAACAACAATAACAAAAATACAGAATCTGGGGGCTAGGGATCCACTGGCAAAGTGTTTGCCAAGCAAGCTTAGGACCCTGGGTTTGGTGCCCAGCAAATGCAGGTGTGGATGCTCACGCCTGTGATCCCAGCACTGAGAGGGTCAGAAGTTCAAGGTCATCTTCAGCTACATAGAGAGCTGGAGGCCAGCCCGAGCTACACGAATCTCTGTGTCAACCCAGAGGAACTGAATATAGGCTAGGCATGGTGGTCCATGCTTATAATCCCAACACTCCAAAACTGCAGCAGGGAGATGGCAGTGAATTCAATGCTACCCGGGCTACAGAAACCCTGCCTCCAGAAATTAAAATAAAATAATGAGGGGCTGGTGAGATGGCTCAGTGGTTAAGAGCACTGACTGCACTTCCAGAGGTCACGAGTTCAAATCCCAGCAACCACATGGTGGCTAACAACCATCTGTAATGAGATCTGATGCCCTCCTGTGGGGTGTCTGAAGACAGCTACAGTGTACTTACATATAATAAATAAAAAAAAAAATTAAAAAAAAAAGTCATAAAATAATGAGATGAATAAAAGCAGCAAAGGATCTGGAATCAGATGGTCTGGATTTGAATTTCGGCTTTGCTCCTTACAACAAGCTGTGTGCTTCTGAGGAACCTGTTTGACTTTTCTGTTTACTCATCTGTAAAGTGGAGACTACGACAGTGCCTTACCTCTTGGGAGGGACTTAAAAATAGGTAAAGCTCGTCGGCCAGTGTCTGGCATATAACACAAATATTTTATTCGGTTTTTGTCCTTAGGTCTGTGGTGGTTTAGATGAGAATGACCTCACAGACTCACATATGTGAATGTTTGGTCCCCAGTCGGTGGAACTGTTTGGGAAGGATTAGGAGGTGTGGCCTTGGTGGAGAAGGTCTGCCACTGCTTGTGAGCTTTGAGGTTTCAAAGATCCACCCCATTCCCAAGTAGCTCTCTTGGTTGTTGATAAAGATGTGAGTTCTCAGCTGCTGCCCACCTGACTGCCGCTCCGGGAACCACGAGCCCCAGATTAATGCTTTCTCTTTTTTAAGTTGTCTTGGTCATGGTGTTTGTCACAGAAATTGAAAATCAGCTCCGACAAGCTCTGTGTGAGAACCCTGGTAAAGACTCTGTGTGCACACCTGAGAAAAGGCTCCGCTGAGATTCTGATCCACATCAGTCCCAGTGTGGGCATAGGGATGGATCTGGGGGCTTCGGCCACCTCGCCCAAGTCCCCCCACCTCTGGCTGCCTACAGGGTCCCCTTCAAAAGCCACATCTCTCCTAAGTCACTGCTCCGTGGCCCCAGGCTGTGACTAGACCTCGCTGACATTTGTATCTGTGAGACTGAAGCTTTCCCACGGGGACTGGCAGAGTTCTCTGAGTTCGAGTCCATGACTGATGAGTGTGGATCCCACATCTGGCATGAAGTTGCCACCGGGATGCTAACAGTTACTGTTAATATTTTCATTTGTGCGTGCTCATGCATGTGCCCACGTGTGCACATTCCAGTGGTGGCAAAGGACGACCTCAGGTGCTGCAACATAGTTATTTTATGTTTTTATTATATTTTTAGTTTGAGACAGGGTCTCTCACAGGCCTGGAGCTAGGCTTGCTGCCCTTTGAGCCCCACAGATCCACGTGTCCCCACCTCACCAGGGACATTTCAATGTTTTCCACCACAGCCAGCTTTTTTTTTATTAAAAAAAAAAAAATAGTGTGGCTTCTGGGATTTGAACAAGCCCTAAGCTGCCCCAGTCACCTCTCCAATGACTTCACTTGTATTTTATTACCACTGTTTCTCTTTATTACTTTTATTGGCTAGGCCCCTGAAGCACTGGCCGTGGGACATCATGCCTGCATCTGGGTTGGAAGGAAGCTTTAGAGAAAGGTGACAGGGAAGTGACAGGGAAGGTGGAGCAAGCTGAGAGAAGGGGGTGGGGTAGGACAGACACTCAAAGCCTGTGAAGCTGCTACTTTGTGGCTATTTTTAGATGCTCCTCACCCCCCACTGCCACCTGTCCCTCCCTCCTTGCCGGCTCGCCTTGCACTAAGTCAGCATTGGGACAGGTGGGCTGGGGTGGCCAGGAGGACACACAGCCAGGCCCCGGGGCTCAAGGACACCCCGGGGCTTCCAGCCCAGATCTCTCCCTTCAGAAGGTTCTGTATCCTCCCACCCACCCCACCCCTGACCGGGGGCACCCCAGGAGACAAGACACTGAAGCAGAAAGAGCCTCAAAATCCTCCAACACATCACAAATTCTCTAAGATCTCAAGGTAAACTGAGTCATGTAGTCCCGCCTTCAAGATCCCAGAGACAGACAGATAGAAGGACTCAAAGGAGAGCCGACGGCCTGCAAGACAGCAGCTCACCAGGTCAAGGTGCAAGCCCCAAAGTCTCACACAAGAGAGAGAGAGAGAGAGACCCAAAGTAGTCCTGCGACTTCTATCCCATGTGCATTGTGACACTGTCCCCCATTCCACACACAAAAATAAATGGAATAATTCTTAAAGCTTGACAACGGAAGGGGGGGGACCAGGACAATGAGACACAAGGTCACAGAGATACAACACAGGCCCACAGGGTGACAAAGTCAAATGGCCACTGACAGGTGCCACTGAGACAACTGTCTTTGTGTGAGCAGTTGATTCTGCTAAATGAAGTACCCACCTTGTCTTGCAAGGAGGGGACACTTGGTGGCTATTGAGACCTAGGTGTCCCAGGGATTTGTCCCCACAACTTGTGCTGCAGAATCCACAACCATGAGTGTGAGCAGACCCTTGGACTCCCACACTGCACCCCACCCGCACCCCTGTGACTCCTCTCCGGCCTTACCTGGCTGGCTGGCTCCTGAGCGTCTGTCTGTGCTGTGGAGGTGGTGGTGACACGGGGGCAGCCCCTGCAGCTCCTGGGTTATATAGAGAAGCCTACAGGGTGTGACTGGCCAGGAGGGGCTGTCCCCAGGGAGGGGCCCCGAGGGCAGCTGAGCTTCAGCGCATTGCCCGGGCACGTTGCCCACCCCGAACCCAGGCGTACAGCTCGCCCTGCCCCATGGCCTTGTATGGGCTGCCCCAGGGGCTGACTCGCTCACTGGTTCCCAGACTAAGTGCTGAGTCGAGCTGGCGGGGGACAGCTGGCCCCTCGCCGGGAACTTTGGGTGTCCAGGGCACGTAGAAGCCCTGGGCCCCGGGCCTGTTGCAGCTCGCCCTCAGCCCCCCACAGCCTTGACTGTAGCCAGCACCCCCGTAGCTCCATTGCCTGCTGAGAATTGGTAGCTGGGAGAGCCATTTCATTGCATGTTGTTTGTGTTTTTGAAATAGGGTCTTACTCTGTAGCCAAGGCTAGCCTAGGACCTGCTATATAGTCCAGGCTGGCCTCAGACTTATGACAATCCTCCTGTCTCAGCCTCCAGAGTAAGATTACATGCCTGACTTTAGTTATTTAATTGTTTTGGCTTTTTGAGACAGGGTCTAACTATGCCATCCAGTCTGGCTTTGCACTCATGGCAATTCCCCTGCCTCAGCCTCCCAGGTGTCATTTTTGCAGTTATAGGTTCAGAACTGTGCATGCCAGACAAGCACTGTTCTTTGGAGGCACAGCTCTAGTCTAGGGAAAATGTGCACTGAAAGCCAAGGGGCCCCAAACCCAGGGCGGATACAGGAGCCAGAGAGAGGGGCCTGCAGCTACCCGGCTACAGGAATGGCACTGACTGCAGCCGAAGTTTTAGAAACAGGTTCAGTTTCTCCCAGAAGCCCAGCCCTGGCTGCTTCCACCATGGTGGAACTGACAGGGAAAGTTACAGAAGCAGAAAAACCACTCTTGGGAAAACAAACCTGGGGCTGAGGGAAGTGGTCACCCTCAGCCTGCCCCTCGCCCTGCATCCGCCAGGGACAGGGTTATTTTTAGAGCCAGTTTCTCCTCCGTGTCTACACAGCCCAGGACCCGGGCACCGGGGGAGGGAGCGGGAGGGAGCTCAGGCAGCAGGTGTTGGGGGAGGCAACCACTTGTCCGGGTTAATTATAACCAGGCATCTCGGGTGTCCCCAGGCCTTGCCTCCTTACATGGACAGCCTAGACCCCTAGTGGCTACTCTCATCCCTGGGGAGAAGTGGACTAGGTGGCCCCCAAGCTGTGGAGGGCAGACCAGAGCAGGACACAGTATGACAGAAAACTTTTGCACCTCAGCTGTGACCAAGGACCTCTGTGTCTGAGGAGGGGATTCATGGAAGACAGATGCACCGAGAAGTTTCCTCCTTTGCCTGGGAGGTACCAGGATTGCTCCTGGAGAATCCGGCTTCTCCAGGATTGTCCTGGGTTCCCTCTGTTGACTCTCTCTGCAGTAGCCAGCATGGCTTCACTCCATTTCCCCCCCCAACCCCCTCCTTTCTGCTCAGGCTGGTGAGGGGAGCCTGCTCTAGGAGGCGAAGAAGGGAAGGAGTGTTTAAATGTTCCTGGGGTTTGGCCTCTGGTCCCGACACCCCGACACCCCATGCTCCTTGCCAGCATGGTCAGATGAGCAAAGGCCTCCCCTGGGGTCTTAGAAGATGATGTCCAAGAAACCAAAAGGAACTGCGATTCAAGAGTTCGAGGCCAACCTGGTCTACAGAACGAGTTCCAGGACAGCCAGGGCTACACAGAGGAACCTTGTCTTGAAAAACAAACAAAACACCATTGGTTTATTGAACCCTTACTGGGGAAACAGAAGGTCCACGGTGCCCTGCCCCTCTGAGGGAGCACTGTGACATCTGATGTGGACAGATGCAACTGTGCAGGGAGGGAGCAGAGGGAACGGCAGGTGCCGAGGTCCCAAGGAAGGAACGCTGAGGGTAGACTGGGACAGCCTGAAGAGGGCAGGGAGGAGATATCGTTGGGTAAGGCTCATGGAGCCACTGAGGGTCAGAGGTAGAGCGAGGCAGGCTCTGGCCATGTCAGAGGCTCGCCAGGAAGCACAGGCTACCCTCTGAGAACCACTCTTGGGTCATTTACCTTTGTTTGTTTGTTTGTTTTTCAAGACAGGGTTTTTCTGTGTAGCCTGGCTGTCCTGGAACTCTCTCTGTAGACCAGACTGGCCTTGAACTCACAGAGATCCTCCTGCCTCTGCCTCAGGAGTGCTGGGATTAAAGACCCCGGTCACTATGCCTGGACCTGACTTTTTTTTTTTTTTTCATTAAAAAGACTCTATCTATCTATCTCCAGGGATCAGACACTGAGAAATCAGAGGACAATTCATGGTAAGCAGTTCTCTCCCTTCACTCTGTGGGTCTCCAGGGTTGAAGTTATTTTGTCCGTCAGGCTTGGCCAGAAGCACCTTTACCTACTGAGCCATCTTGCCAGCCCTTGTCGTTTGGAGATGCCAAACTCTTGGGAACTCAGCGTTCCAGAATGGTTTGCAGCCACAGGCTAATTATGTGACCTGGGATGAGCCAGTCAAAGGCAGGCTCTGTCTGCAAGAAGATACAACTACAAGGAGGCCAGCGTGGGTGCTGATGTTAAGTATTGCTCTGAGTAACTTAGTCAACACTCTCAACAGTAAAGCTCAGAAAGGTTAAGCTACCAGCCCAAGAACAAACAGCTAGGAGGGGCAGATCTGCCAATCAGAGGGGCACAGGGCAGCCCAGAGGGTGTAGAGCTTTGGTGGCCTTTGGGCAAAGCTGAGCTGTGTCCCCAGTCCCTTTCGAGGTCTTCAGTTGCTCCCTGTGTCCACCATGCCTCTGTGTCACTCCAGACTGTCCTCTCCTGGGGGCTGAGGGCTAGTGAGGGTGGAACAGGGCTCACTCAGGAGCCCAGTCTTAAGAAGGTCGGGGGTCAAGGCCTCAAGGCTCTGTTATAGAGACCTCAGGGATGCAAACAGCCCCTTTTGTTTTATTCAGAGTATCACTATTTAGCCCAGGCTGTCCCAGGCCTCACACCTGAGCCCTTCTTGCCTTGGTTTGCAGAGCAATACCACCATAGGCAGGAGCCACCATGCAGTGTTTTGCTTATTAGCTGTTTTGAGGTCTTCCTAACATGTAGCCCAGGCTAGCTAGACAATCTTCCTAGCTCAGTCTCCCAGTTGCTGGGATTACAGGCATTTGCAATGTCCTTATCTGAGGTCTCTCGGCAAATACTCTCATCTCTGAGAGCCTCAGACTCCTCATCTCCACGTGGGCCTGGCATAGGAGCCTACCTCCGGGTGTGGCTGTACGGCTTAAGGGTTCTTCCATTCCTTGGCTGTGTGACCTCAAAGAACTCACTAACCTCTCTGTGCTGCATAGTCCTCATCTGTACAATGGGGCTAATTGATGCACGTGGTGGGAGCCTGAACAGAAGTCATTTGCATGGAGGATTTGGTTCAGGCCCTTTTACAGTGACAACCCCGAAATCCAGCCCTGCTTTGGGGTGTGCAGTGTGTTGGAACAACAGCTGCCTTCTTGGAGGTTTGCTCCTAATCTGTGTATCGTGTCACATGAGGAAGAAGGCGGCAGGTTAGGTGTGAACCTACAGGCCTCAGGAGATGGGGGTGAGGGACTCTCCAGGGTATCTGGTTCTCACCATTCTCGCAGCCATTCTCCTTCTGCCAGACTCGGGCCACAGCGGAGGAAATGTCTAGTAAGGTCACTCCTTCCACCAGATGGTCCCAGGACTCGAACTCAAGTTTTCAGGCGCGGCAGCAAGAGCTTTTAGCTGCTGAGCCATCTCACCCACCCAAAGACCTTCGGAGGAACTGGCTTCCTGAATGCGGTTCTGTACACTAGGAACCGGAGGACAGAGAGGTTGCTCTCTATCCAGGGGGTCATACAACCAGCAAATGACAGAGCTGGGATCTGCATCTGACCAGCCCCTGAGACCAAAGCGGTGGCATGGTGTGGGGCAGTAAACTTTGAAGGCCAGAAAGCCTGGTAGAAGAGTCCTAGAAGCCCCAGCACCCTGGCCTCTGGCCCGCTGGGACGGGAGGCGCTTCGGACCTTCCCAGCCATCTGGCTCTCTCAGCTTCAAGCTCTCCACAGTCCCTCCCACAGAGAGGTCCATGGCCAGTGATCACGTAGGAGTGGCACCTTCGTGTAGATGAGGCATTCCCAAGCTCTCAGACCAAGCCAATAAGGGTTACCTGCTGCCACCCCAAAACTGTATATATTGACCAAGCTCAAAAGTAAAGGTGTGTGAGATTCTTCCCGGTGTCTGAGAGCTTTTGTCGCGGTCCCTCCCCTCTTCACTGGCCAGCCTGTGCACTTCAAAGAGCTGCAACACTTCTCCCCTCTCCCCCACTGCTCGCTCCCAGGCTGCCCTCGCACAGAGGAAGCCAAAGAGCTGTAACAGTTGTCCCCTCTCCGCCACCGGAGGTTGGTGGCAGGGCGGCAGCGGATTCTCCCTGCCTGCTCCCCACCCATCCCGGGCTGCCCGCGGACAGAGGAAGCAAGGCAGCCACCGATCGCACCCTGTCCTCAGCCCGGCCAGAGATCCTCGTGAGACCCATCTGGAAGCAGACCCACACATCTGGAAGAGGACCCACAGTCCTCTTCATTCTAGAAATACCTAGAACCGTTAAGACATGAGTTCATGTCTAGGATTCAATTCACACTCAGGTTCTGGACGTTGCCCTGCACTCACAGTTCAATTTGGCAGACACCTGTCCCTATTGTGGCGACCCAGCGTGTGCAGGGATGAAGACTCTGGAGGACACCTTGCTGCGAGCCTGGGGAGGGGGCGTCACAGGAAGGGCCGCCGAGAGTTTCCTGGAGGAGGACATCTGGGCTCTGGAGGGCGAGCACATCGCAGGCGGCTCCGTGGGCCCGCATCGCCCTCTGGCGGTGGCATCGCGCACTGCAGGGACCTTTCATAACTTCTAGAACATCGTCGATTCGCTCAGCCTGTAAATATTTCTTGCGCACCTACGTCGTGCCGCGATATAGTCTTGCTCTTGAAGACGATCAGAGAGACGCAAAGCACGCGTTGTAGAGTATTATAGAGTCAGGAGCCAACATTAAGAAATTCTTAGATACTGCAGCATGACAGCAAGGGCCAGCATCCCCAGGTATTCATTCAGGAGGCTGAGGCAGGAGGATTGTAAATTTAAGCTCAGCTGAGGTTTATAGGGAGGCTATATCCCCTTAAATAAAATAGAGAAAACTAGGATACAGTGGCTGCATTTTCAGCATCAAGGGAACCAAGAATCTTCATGACTGTGAAGTCACACTCAGATACATAGTGAGACCCTGGCTCAAAAAAGGGGGAGGGAGAGAATTAATAAAATTAACACACACACACACACACACATATATATATATATATATTTATATACACACATACATATATATGTATATATATACATATGTACACACACAAAATATATATATGTATATGCCTCTACCATTCAGTTGAATGGTAGAGGCTCTTTCCTTGAATTCTCGGGGCTCTGGGTACCAGCCCCAGCACTGCACACACTACCGTTCTCTCATGTTAATTGATTCAGTCCTTGCAGTCTTTTTTTAAAAACACTTGGGTTAGAGACCTGTCTCAGCTGTTAAGAACACTGGCTACTCTTCCAGAGGACCCAAATTCAATTCCCAGCACCCACATGATGGCTCACAACTGTCTATAACTCTAGTTCCAGAAGATTTGACACCCTCACACAGACACACAGGCAGAACACCAATACATAATAAAATAAATAGATCTTTAAAATAAACAAAACCCCTCTTATCTATGTGTCTGTGTGTATACACAAATGCACGTGTGTGGGTGCACACGTTTATCCATACGTATGGAGGCCAGGCTCTCCTTGAACAACTCCTGAACAATCCCCAGGAGTCAGTTTTCATCGTGCTCCATGTGGTTCTTGGAGATGAAACTCAGGTTGTCAAGCATGGCAGCTAGCGCCCTCACCATCTTGTCAGCCAGAAGGAAATAGTTGTGCAAGGTTCTGAGGTTGTAATTATTATAACGATATTTTTGGAGATTTTTATCTTTGTTTTATGTGCGTGCTGTGTCTGTGGAAGCCCTGGAAGAGGGTGGTGGATCTCCTGGAACTGCAGTTACAGAGGATTTTGAGCTGATATGTGGGTTCTGGGAACCAAAGCCGGATCCCCTGCAAAAGCAGCGAGTGCTCCTGATGAACCGTCCTTCCAGCCCTTCAAGAAAGTTTTAATTACGTTTTTATGTGTTTATTTCATATGTGTGTACACATGTCTGTTCACACGTGGAAGTCAGAAGACAACATGTAAGAGTTCCATCTCGGTCCACCCTGAAGGTCTCAGGGATCGAACTCAGCTCCTCAGGATTGGCGGCAAGCGCCTTTACCGTCTGAGCCTTCTCGCAAGCCCCTAGTTCAAATTTTCAAAAGTTCTCAGCCCGCGGGTTTCTCCGAATGCTGCGGCGGAGGGCGTGCCCTGAGCACCTACGGGGGCGTGGCCTCCACCCGCCCCGCCCCGCTCCTAGACTGTCAGTTTCTCGATGCGCGCCGGCCGGGGGCGTGGCCTGCGCACCTGTGGGGGCGTGGCCGTGCCCTGCCCCACCCCCTCAGGAACCTCCCGGTCCGGCGGCGGCGCAGCGGGAGCAGCCGGGTCTCGGCGCAGCGAGTCGGTTCAGACGGGCGGCCGTCAGGTAGGCACGGGGTACGGCGGCGGCTTCTTCGGGATTCCCGAGGGGGCCGCGGGGATGGAGAGAGGGGGGCCACGGGCCTGGCGGCCTGGATGAACCTCAGGGTCCCCGCGGGGCCCCGCCCCGCCCCTAGCCGGGTAGAAAAACAGCTGCGGGCGGGGCGGGGCCTTGTGACGCGAAGTCCGGTGCGGGGTCTCCGCGGCTCGCGGAGGGGCTGGCCGGCTGTTGGGGGGTCCCCCGCTGCACCCTGAGGGTGGAAGACATGCATGGTGAGGCAGCCTGCGCGGGGTGTGCAGAGAGAGAGAGAGAGAGTAGGGCAGGGCGCACTGTGGAAACTGAGGCGGGAGGCGCGGCGTTGGAGGCGAGCCTTGGCTCCGTATTCAAGGGAGAGAGACAGAAGGAGGGCAGATTGTGGGTACAAGTGTCAACGGGAGGAAGAAGAAGAGAGGCGAGAGAGCCAGCAAGGAGAGTAAAGGTGCTTGGTGCCAAACTGTCCGTTTCCAGGACCCACAAGGAGGGAGGCGAGAATGGACTCCCTTAAGTTGCAAGCTGTCCTCTGACCTTCCATGTGCACACACAATAAGTACATAAAGGGACAAAATTAAGTACGGACCAGGTATCGTGATGCACACCTTTAATCCCAGCACTCGGGAGGCAGAAGCAAGTGGATCTTTGAGTGTGAGGCCAGCCTGGTCTACAGAGCGAGTTCCAGGACAGCCAGGGCTCCATAGAGAAACTCTGTATTAATATATACATATATACATACATATGCATACGTACGTATGTATATTAGAGAAACTGTATCAATATAGATATGCAAACATATGTATATATAAAATTATATATTTTTTTAAAGTAAGAAATAGATTGTGGGTAAGAGTGTAAAAGGAAGATGAACTATCATGTCACTCTGTGATGGGACAGACCGAGTGAATGTGGGTGACCTTGTCTAATTGGTGTGTGTGTGTGTGTGTGTGTGTATTACGCATGGACTGTGCACAGTACTTGGCGTGTGTGACTGAGATCCTGGGTCTGTGGTCAAATCTGTACTTGTGGATTGTCTAATGTGGTTGGATCTAGGTGTTGCGTGGCAGTGGGGGAGTGTGCGAAATCGTCTCAGTGATATGTGACTGTCACTGACTAACTGTTGACTTTCTGGTTGTGTATCCCTGAGATGGGGATATGTGTGTGTGTGTGACTGTGTCTGCAAGCTGAGATTTACATAGGTGTGTGTATGCGCACACACGTGCGTGTGCACGCCTGCTGTGGGCTGGTGAAGCTCTCTTGGGGCTCCTGTGAGTACCGGGGACAGCTCCAGTGGCAGATGGCTTCCGCTGAGCTGAGGCTGTCCCTGTGGTTGTCAATCTGGGTACTAGGCTGCAGGAAGCTTCGTGTGGAGTGTGGACTCCCTGGGTCTGAGATTGTGCCGTGGGGTGGGAAGTGATGATCTTGGACACACTGGGGCAGAGTGGCTAGAGTCAGGGTGGCTCGTCCTGAGCTTGTGTGGTAATGACTACTTACATGGTTTGTGAGATTGAGCCTTCCGGGGTTCCACACGTTCCCACCTGTGACCTTACTCATGTGTCTCTCTGTGTGGAAGGGTACTTTGGTTTTGTTTGCAGAGATGAAGTGACCTGAACACCTCATCCTCCCATATCTGATTCTGAGAATCGAGATTACAGGTGTGACACACCACATCTGGGGGGAAATTGAATTTTTTTTTTAGACAGAATTCACTCTGTAGATCAGGCTGGCCTTGGACTCATGGAAATCCTCCTGCCTCTGCCTCCCAGGAACTGGGCTTAAAGGTGTGGGCTACTGTGCCTCTCGACAGGGTGATTCATAACTTAGTGGTGCCCGATAAGACCATCTGAATTAAGATTTTGACTTTAAAGCCTTTGAAAATGACACAAAGTAGAAACTGTATTTCAGAGCTTGAAGTTGGGTCTCTTTCTGGACTAGAATGCTGCAGGAGCACCCACCTCCACACACACACACACACACACACACACATACACATACAGACACACACTCACATACACACACACACACTCACACACACTCACACACACACACTCACACACACACATACACACACTCACATACACACACACATACACTCACATACACACACACATACACACACTCACACACATACACACACTCACACACATACACACACACATACACACACTCACACACATACACACACACACTCACATACACACACATACACACACTCACATACACACACTCACATACACACACACACATACACACACACATACACACTTGTTATGCTGAGACTTAGAAAACGCTGCTTCAGGCAGCCCCAAGATCACCAGAGGAAAAGGAGTGGGGGCTGAACTCACTCTGTAATGGAGGATTGTCTCTTTAAGAATTACATGTATCGGGGGCTGGAGAGATGGCTCAGCGGTTAAGAGCACTGACTGCTCTTCCAGAGGTCCTGAGTTCAATTCCCAGCAACCACATGGTGGCTCACAACCATCTGTAATGGGATCTGATGCCCTCTTCTGGTGTGTCTGAAGAGAGCAATGGTGAATACATAAAATAAATAAATAAATCTTTAAAAAAAAAAAAAGAATTACATGTATCAAGCCCAGCAGAAGTGGCATATGCCTTTAATCACAGAACTCAGGAGGCAGAGGCAGGTGGATCTCTGAGTTCGAGGCCAGCCTGGTCTACAGAGTGAGTTCCAGGACAGCCCGGGCTATAAAGAGAAACCCTGTGTTGGAAAACTAACAATAAGCAAGCCCTCGAGTAGTGCTGTCTGCCTGTAACCAGCGCCTGAGGTGGCACAGGAAGGTTTTGTCAAGGATGGCGTTGAGCCCTGATCTTCTGCCTCTCAAGAGCTTAGATCTTGGGTTTGTACCACATGCCCATTTTGTCAACTCTCTTTTCTTTTTCTTATGGTACTAGGGCCTTGGCAATGTTTGACTAGCTGTGTCCCCAGTGTCTGCTTTTTCTTTTAAGATTTTTCTTTTTCTTTTCAAGAGACAGAGTTTTTCTGTGTAGCCCTGGGTGTCCTGAAACTTGCTCTGTAGTTCAGGCTGGCCTTGAACTCAGAGAGGCCCAATTCCTGAGTGCTGGGATTCAAGGTGTGCCACCACCGCTTGCTAAGATTGTTTTTTATTTTATTTACATGAGCGTTTGTCTCCAAGCATGTGCACGATGTGCATGCAATACCCATGGAGGCCAGAAGAGGGCGTCAGACCCTCCCTGGAACTAGAATTGGTTGGAAGCCAGCATGTGGGTGCTGGGTCCTCTACAAGAGCAGCTACGGGTCTTCATCACTGAGTCATCCCTCCTAGACCCCAGGTTTTCTTTTTTAAAGCAGAATTCTGGACCTATGATCCTCCTGCCTCAGCCTTCAGTGCCAGAATGACAGAATGTGGTATGCTACCACACCTGTGCTCTGAAAAGGAGAAAGCCTGGTGTGGTTTGCATTTCTAAGATGAGAGTGTATATTATGCTACGCTTTGTTGTTTCCTTTCTTTCTAATTAGGTCATACATGTGTGTGTGTTTGGAGAGGGTGCAGGGGCGTGTGAAAGGAGAGAGTGTGTTGAGCTGTGTCTGAGATGGGCTTCTGTCTGCCGCTGGGGCTTTAAGAAGGACCTGGGCTGGGGCTCAGTTGATGAGACTGCTTGCTTAGACCGCCCATCCTAGGTATGTATAGCATGTCCAGGACCCGGGGTTCATCCCCAGCACCCCATAAATGGAGATTGGTGGTGCATGTTGCTTAAGGTCACCCTCAACTAGCAAGGTCAAGGCCGGTCTGGGCACATGAGACCCAATCTCAAAAATTAAAGATATTATTTTTTTTAAAAAAGGCTAGGAGGTGGCACATACCCCTAGTCCCAGCACACTCAAGGGCTGAGACAGGTGGATTTCTGTGAATTCCAAGCCAGCCTGGGCTGCTACAGAGTGAGACTCTGGCTAAAGAAATAATAAAGGAAGGAAGAAAGGGAGAGTTTTGTGTGTTTACTGAGGTGTGTGTGTGTTGGTGAGGTTCCCCCACTAAGCCTCTGACTCGGTTACCCACATAAAAACACAAAAATCCATTTGGCAGACCCCACCAGTGCTCAGGTGTCACATAGACACTGTCACCCTCGCGCCATGGGTCGAAACACGGCCTCATCAAGCCTGGCTGCGGTGGTTGGGACCCCTAGTCCTGTCCATCAAGATGTTGTCAAGCCCAAGAGCCAACAGCCGGCCCCTCCTAGACACGCCCACCCACCCTTTCTCCAGCCCTCTGCTCTGCGGCTCTGCTTACCGGGTTCCATCCCTCATCCCTGCCCTCGGCCCCCCCACCAGTGGCCTGACTGGTTCCTGACAAAAACACCCTAAGAATGAGCTCACTGGGAGCCTGCCGCCTCCACACGCTCCGCCTCTCAGCCCGGCAGAGGTGGCACCTCCGGTCCCAGGGCGCTCAGCAGGCTGGGAAGCTCTGAGCTGGGGTGTCTGGGGACCCGGGTGGGGAGGGCTGGACCAGGTGAGCATAGTGCAGCGGGGCGGAGGGGGCTCTGGAACCAGCTGTTGGTCCTCTTGACTAATCACTCAGAGTTAAGAGCTTTCCTCGGGGCAGAGCCCTGGGTTTACGAAGGTAGAATATTCCCGATGACGGTGACGGCCGCCTGTGATGGAAAGGGATGGGCAGGAGGAAGGCTGGAGTGAAGAGAGGCTGTGAGTCTGTGTGGCCCAGATGGTGACTCCCTCAACCTAACTGCCCCCCAGGAGCAGCCATGTCTGTGCAGGTGGCAGCCCCCGGAAGCACAGGGCTGGGCCCAGAACGCCTGAACCCCGAGGAGCTGGTGCGGCAGACACGACAGGTTGTACAGGGACTGGAGGCCCTGCGGGCCGAGCACCATAGTCTGGCCGGGCACTTGGCGGAGGCCCTGGCTGGACCAGGCCCTGTGGCTGGTGTGGAACTGCTGGAAGAGAAGCAACAGGTGGTGAACCACTCGCTGGAAGCCATTGAGCTGGGGCTGGGCGAGGCCCAGGTAAGTGGGGCTCTAGGGGGGCTTAAGCTTCAGGAGGACCAGAGATGATGGTGTGTGTGTGTGTGTGTGTGTGTGTGTGTGTGTAGGGGACCATAGCACGGGTAGGAGGTCTGAAAGAGCCAGGCCTGGAAAGAGGAACTGCAAGTCAGAGACTGCATCCCTGAGAAGCATTAGGGGTGATTCTCCTGTGGAACCTGAGCCCGGAGGGAGCTTGGGGTTTTCATTATGAATGGAATCCCAGGGAGGGACTGGGGGCGTGGCTCAGTGGTAGAGCACCTGCTTGTCTCCAGCCCCTCACTG
>NW_021604758.1:584360-614770 GCF_004785775.1 Grammomys surdaster | reverse complement strand
CAGCCCCTCACTGGGGGATTCTAGGCAGGCTCTACCACTGAGCCACGCCCCCAGCCCCTCACTGGGGGATTCTAGGCAGGGGCTCTACCACTGAGCCACGCCCCCAGCCCCTCACTGGGGGATTCTAGGCAGAGGCTCTACCACTGAGCCACGCCCCCAGCCCCTCACTGGGGGATTCTAGGCAGGTGCTAGCTTACATAGATGGAATAGGAATTAACCGTATGCATAATTTAGGGAAAATCAGGGATTTCTGGGAAACTCTTTATCAGAGCCACATAGTAGGGTGTCTTGAGAATTTGAGGAAACCTATATAGAATGGGTATATGTGGCTTGATGTAAATCCTGGGCTGGGGCTGGGGTGGGGCTGGGGCTGTCTCTGGGATGAATCCACTCCTACTCATGGCCCCAGTGCTTCGCAGGTGCTGCTGGCCCTGTCTGCACACGTGGGTGTGCTGGAGGCTGAGAAGCAGAGGCTACGGGCACAGACCCGGAGGCTAGCCCAAGAGAACACATGGCTTCGAGAGGAGCTAGAGGAGACGCAAAGGCGACTTCGGGCCAGTGAGGAGGCTGTGGCCCAGCTGGAAGAGGAGAAGAGCCACCTCCAGTTCCTGGGGCAGCTGAGGCAGTATGACCCACCTGAGGAGAGCCAGGTAGCAGGGGCCGGGTTAGGAGGGATACATGGTCCTCTGCAGAGCTCCTGGGTGCCCTTGGAACTTTCTTAGTACTCAAAGCCCTTCAAGTACATATGGGATCCCTAAACCTCCACACCTAGTTGAGCTTCCAAAGTCCCCTCCATGCTCCCCAGAGCTTCCAGTCTTCCCCAGCCCAGAGACCTGTAAGGCTTTCACCCCACACCTTTGTCAAACCCAGAGCTACTGTGCTGAGGCTGGAGGATGCCATGAGTTCTAGGCCAGCCTAGGTTACACGGTGAGACTCTTACCTCCTAAATATACCAATCCTGAAGCCAGGCATGGTGGCATACCTTTAAGCCCAGCACTTTGAAGGCAGAGGCAGGCCAGCCTAGTCTACATGGTGAGCCGGCCCCGGCCCTAAACAACAGACAGCTACACAGGCAGGTCTGATGTAGCTTCAGGGCCTCCACCTCTGCCACTTGACTTTCTCAGAACTCTTTCCTGTTTTCCACAGAGGCCCGAGTCCCCCCCTCGCCGAGACAGCCTGGCTTCTCTGTTCCCCAGTGAAGAGGAGGAAAAGAAAGGTGGGTATGTGGGAGTACTATATCAGAGGGTAACCACGCCAGACTACAGGCTAATCCTGGGGCAGGAGCCTTGCCCTGTGGGACACTGAGGCCTCTGAGGAGGGGAAGAAGCAGGTGGCTCTGGCTAGCAGGGACACTGGAAGCTGGAAGTCAGTCATGTCAGGTTCTGACGCCTAACATGCCACTGGCTGATTAGATTTCTGAAATCTCTGTGTCCTGCCTGGCGGTGGTGGCGCATGCCTTAAATCCCAGCACTTGTGAGGCAGAGGCAGGTGGATTTCTGAGTTCGAGGCCAGCCTGGTCTACAGAGTGAGTTCCAGGACAGCCAGGGCTACACAGAGAAACCCTGTCTCAAAAAACTTAAAAAAAAAAAAAAAAAAGAAAAAAGAAATCCCTGTGTCCTGTCAGCACAAGGCCATACTGCTGTGGGGTATAGGCTGACTCCACACCACCTCCCCCAGGTCCTGAGGCAGCTGGAGCAGCAGCAGCACAGCAGGGTGGCTATGAGATCCCAGCTCGTCTTCGGACCCTGCACAACCTGGTGATCCAGTATGCTGGTCAGGGCCGCTATGAGGTGGCAGTTCCCCTGTGCCGCCAGGCTTTAGAGGACCTGGAGCGGAGCTCCGGCCACTGCCACCCTGATGTGGCCACCATGCTCAACATCCTGGCACTCGTGTACAGGTGAGGGCTGCAGCTGCTTGGGCTGGGACTCCACCTGGGATAGCGGAGGACACTTCCATCTCCTGACATGGCAAACTGTCTGGCGTGGGAACAGAATGAAAGGGGATGGACAAATGAAAGGAGCAGAGACCTAGAGAGGCAGTGAGAGCCGGAGTCCAGAGTTTGGGCACTAGAGAAGGCAAGGGACAGGAGACATGATGCTTGACAGGGCTGGCAGTGTGGGCACGCAGAGCTAAAGGGCTGGGAGGTGTGAGAAGGGGGACCCCTGAAGGATGCCGGTCATTCCTGGCAGTCCAGCCTGTGACCAGAGCTTAACCCAGCCTCCCATCGCTGCCCCGCAGGGACCAGAACAAATACAAAGAGGCCACGGAGCTTCTGCACGACGCCCTGCAGATCCGGGAACAGACGCTGGGTCCTGAACACCCTGCAGTGAGCAGCAGTTCAGAGAGGGAGGGAGGGAAGATGGACTGGGGAGGGTGGGCTGCAGGGCCTTCCTCCTCTGCCAACTGTCTTAGTGCAGGTGGCTGCCACCCTCAACAACCTGGCTGTCCTCTATGGAAAACGTGGACGTTACCGGGAGGCAGAGCCCCTCTGCCAACGTGCTCTGGAGATCCGTGAGAAGGTGCCTTGCTCAGTCTTTCTGTGTCTCTTCTGTGCCACAGCCATCTATCTGTACACCTTGCATTTGGTGGCAAGTCTACCTTATTTGAGCCTGGAGCACCCAACCTTGTGGCCTTGATGCGCTTACAGTCCAATCCTGACTTTGATCTCCTGAACCCTTATACACGAACCCTTATACATCTTAGCTGATTGGCTGGACTCAGCACCCTGTGACCTTTGACCTCACTAATCCCCACAACCCATTAACTTCCACTTTGTCCCTATCTTCCCAGCCTGGGACCCTAAAATGACAGTGGCATCTCACAGGCCACCCTATGTGACAGATGGCTTGTGTGTACCCTAGGTCCTGGGTGCAGACCACCCTGATGTGGCCAAGCAGCTCAACAACCTGGCCCTACTGTGCCAGAACCAGGGCAAGTTTCAGGACGTGGAGCGGCACTATGCGCGGGCCCTGAGCATTTATGAGGCCCTGGGGGGGCCACATGACCCAAATGTGGCCAAGACCAAGAACAACCTGGTAAGGCATGTTAGGTCTGTCCTGTCCTGGGGGTTCTGTGGGGAGGGGAGGGACCTCAGGCTCCCACAGGCCCCTCAGTACCACAAACCAGAAGCAAACCCCAGTTCACAGAATCCTGTGTCAGATTTTATTGTGGTCATGGTGGGTGACCCCACACATTTCATCCACTGAGGTAGGAGACTGGCAGAGAAGCAGGACTCGGCAGCGGGTGGCCTGGTTCCCTCGGGTGACTCTGCACTGTAGTAAGCCGAGGCAGGATGCTGGGGAAGGCGGGCAGGTCTGAAGAGTTCCCAGGCCTAAACAAGATGCCCACGCCCTGCTTTTTCTCCCTCCCTCCCTCCCCGCAGGCCTCAGCCTACCTGAAGCAGAACAAGTATCAGCAGGCAGAGGAGCTATACAAGGAGATCCTCAGCCAGGAGGCCCTGCCCGCCCCGCTTGGTGAGCCCACTCCTGCACCCCCTGTATACCCCCCTGCGTGGCGTTCCTCACTCCCACCTCCATGTCCCCTCTGTCCCACAGGAGCCCCCCAGGGAGGCACAGCGGGTGATACACAACAGCAGGTAAGCAGGCTCTGCCTCAGGTCCTTGTTGGGCCCAGTCTGGGTGGGCCTCCACCATGTCCCCACATGTCACTGTGCTCTCCCCAGGTCCTTCGCAGGAGCAGTTCTTTCTCTAAGCTCCGGGAGTTCCGCGAGTCCATCCGGCGTGGAAGTGAGAAGCTGGTCTCCCGCCTCCGAGGGGAGGGCACGGCAGGGGCGGCCGGGTGAGTGCTGGGTGGGGTCAGCAGTCTCAGAGCCAGGGACTTGAGCCTCCCCTGACTCACTCCTGCCTCTCTGGGCTCCTCGTCAGGATGAAGAGGGCCATGTCACTCAACACGCTGAACGTGGACGGGGCAAGGGCTGCCAGGACGCAGGTGAGGGGCTGGGGATAGAGGAGGGCGCTACCAGCAGGTGGGGCCTCCTCCTGGGGACTTGAGGTAGGGCTGAGTTGGTGGGTAGGGCTTCAAGTGGCTCCAGTGTCAACTGGAAAAGAACTCTAACCACTCCTGTGCCTGTCCCCAGCTCTCAGCCCGGCACCTGAGTGAGGCCCCTCGGACTCTCAGTGCCAGCACGCAGGATCTGAGCCCGCGCTAAGTGGACCAGCTGCAGTGGCCACAGATTCTCAGGGATCAGGGAGGGTGGGCGGTCATCCTGCACCCTGCCTGGCAGCATGTGTACATCGGGACCCTGTGGTCCTCCCTGCAATTAAAGGCTATGCACTGGTATTGGGTGTTCGCCAAGGGCCCTGGGACCTTCCAGCACCTCCCGGGAGCCACAGGCATCACCCACAATCCTGTGCTCAGAGCTGCTGTGCAATTTGCTCGATTCTCTGCAGCGTCTCCTCTGACTGCAGCTGCTCCAGACTGAGCAGAGACAGGCCCAGCTGGTCCTCCTGAGGGGACAGAAGTAAAGGGCAGGTGTCAGCTCACATAATCTGTGTGACCCAGAGTGTCTGGTGGCAGGAGTACACAGCCAGACTAGAAGAGGACTGGCACTCTCCCCTCTCCTAACTCCTCAGTGTGGGGACTGAGAAGCCATGTGGGGCCCAGGCTCACCCGGTGGAAAGGCTGTGCCATCTGCCGCAGGAAGTACTTGGCGACCTGCACGCCCTCATCCACGGTCAGGTTGAGGTTGGAGTCAGTCAGGTGCTCCTGGATCCATCTCGGCAGCTTCCCGCGCTTGTCGGCCCGAGCAAACCGCTGTGAGGAGGGAGGACATTAGTCAGACCCCAGGTTGGAGCCCAGGCTGCCCACTACCCTGTACCCTGTGAGGAAGTTGGGCTGGCTGGGGTGCCCAAGAGCCCTGAACCCCACCTTGTCAGCAAAGACCATGAGCCCATAGTCTGTCTTGCCCCTGATGGCACGGCCCACACACTGGGCCGCATGGCGCATAGCATCGAAGGTGAGGAAGTCATTCTCCCGGATCTGGAACTGGTCTCGCAGATACTCCAACCGGGCCTGGGGGATGAGGAGGTTGAGGTGGAGAGCCTGCCCTTCCCCCACATGACAACCCCCCCCCCACACACACACACACATCCAGAGCACTGTTTTCCCACTTACCTTGAGAATTCGGCTCTGGGTGTAGACATAGGGAACGCCAAACATGATGACAGCCCGCCCGTAGTGGTGCACTGGGGGCAGGAGAGGAGGATTACCGTGCATGCTGGGCTGGCTGGGGCTGAGGCCTGTGCTTAGGTCACCCCAGTGTGTGGAAGGGGACAGACTACTGTGTACCCAGTGGTCCCCAAGGGAGCAGCAGTGGTGGGGTAGGCAGGCCCCTGGGCTAACAGCCAGGTCTACTCACCAAAGTCAATCCCTTCTGACACTTTGCCCCGAGCCACTGAGAGGAGAATGGCCCCACGGCCATTCTCACACGCCTAGGGAGGTGGAAGCGGTCACTCCATAGCCCTCGCCCACTCACCCGACCCACTGGCTGCTGCTGGCATTTCCCTGCCTGTCCCAGGCACCCACCTCTTGGTACTTCTCCAGGGCCACACTGGTCTCAGCCCCATCCTGGGTCTCAATGAAGAGCAGTTTGTTCCTCTGGATGTTCTCAAGGATGCCCTGGGGGAGACGGGGAGGTAAGGGTTCAGGCCACACAGAGGCAAGCACCGCTGGCCTCCCATGAAGATTTTTCTCTAGGCCCCAGCTGTCCAACCTCATAGGCAGTCTCAAGTAGGGAGCCAATCACCACCCAGAGGTGAGCACGGGGCCCCAGAGTGGCAAGTGACTGATGGAGGGTCTGACCATAATCACGGCAGGACCAACCAGGCTGTCCTCAGGTCAACTCTGTCACCTCAGTGGTGAGTGAGGCACAGAGACGTGGGGTCCGCGGCACGAGGCAGCCTTACCTGTGCTGCCAGTGAGCAAACTCTACCAAAGATGTGAAGGATGGGACTTTGACTTGGAAAAAATGAACTCTGACCCTATCTCACCGAGTCCAAATGAGTCTGTGGTGTCTCATAGACAGATGTCTTTTTCAGTACTAGCGGTTGACTGTGACAATGGCCATACGTGTTACACAGATGCTCACTCTACCACTTAACCCGACAGCCCCTTACTGGGTGAGTGCAGACTCAGCACCCTGCCTGAGCCACACCCACAGTCTATATGGTCTATAGTGCCTGTTCAGACCCAGGCCTGAAAGCTGGGTTCAGCAGTCAGGCAGAAGGGTGTCCCCATCCAACCACACATGTGTGAGAGCACTTCGATCTGAAGTTCTGGTCCAGCCTAACTCTCCAGAACTTGCACACTCTAGCACCAAGCCTGCTTGCTGGGGATGTAGTCTGCAGTAACCCCAAGAGCAGCACAGCACACAAACCCCAAAGGTGGGAACGGGCAGGGTAGGGGTGCTGTTAGCATCACTGTCCTGCCCTGTGACACATGTCACCAGTACAAAGAGGGAGTGAAGCCGTACAGGAAGAGCCGAGCTGAAGGCGTGGGCAGCTGTGGCTAGGCGTACCTGCTCATACCAGGAGGCTACAGTGCTTTCCATGTACTGGTAGCTGGTAAAGAAGGCCACAATGCCATCGGGGACCACAGCAGACATCTCTAGCAGGAGGTTGCCATAGTTGCGGATCACAGCTAGGAAGAGTAGGTTAGAGACACTGGATTCTCTCCTGCCTCCCGTTGAGGACTCTCACCCAGATTCCCAGTTCATTCTCCCAAGCATATTAGAGGGCCGTTTCCCATTCCCGAGGTTTATCAGGGCCATATAACTCAGGACAGCATGAGAAACATGCACAAGTGGTTGTTTCTTCCATGTGATGCCCAGGAGCCCGTGACCAAAGTCCCAGAGGCCCTGTGCTATGCTAGGCTCAGTGGTGTGCCTGGTAGTGCAGATGGCCAAATGAAGAGACCCAGGGTCTATTCACTGAGCACTGAGGGTAGGAAGGCCCCCTGTGCTAGCCACAGACGCCGGGGTCTTGTTATGGCAGCAGGTCCAAAGCCACCTAAGACCCACCCCAACTAAGCCTACAGGTGACTCACCAATGTCTTCTCTGGTCTCAAATTTGGAGCTGATTGCTACCTGGTCATTACCACGGCCGATGATCTGTAAGAGTCAGACTAAGGGTGATGTAACCATACTGACTGACAGTCAAACCCCCCTTTTCTTTTTAAAGATTTATTTATCTATTTCACGTATGTAAGTGCACTGCAGCTGTCTTCAGACGCCAGAAGAGGGCATCGGATCCCATTACAGGTGGTTGTGAGCCACCATGTGGTTGCTGGGAATTGAACTCAGGACCTCTGAAAGAGTAGTCCGTGCTCTTAACCGCTGAGACATCTCTCCAGCCCCAAACACCCTTTTTCTTGAGATGGTGTCTCATGTAGCCCAGGCTGGCCTGCAGACTGGGAACCACCTGAGGGTCTCCATCCTCCCAAGCCCCTGAGAAGGCTATTCTCCAACCTCCTGAAGTTTTGTGTAGCCAAGGTGACCCTGGTTCTCCTGCCCCACTTCCGGAGTTGGGATCACAGGCATGGACATGGCCCTGACCCACACCTCTAAAAACAACTGTCTAAGCCCTGTTGCCATGACAGGTAGGTGGCCTCTGACACTGCTCTCCACAGACTCCATGCTCCATCAGCCTGAGGTCTGGTTCCAGCCCTTCCCTGACAGGAAGGTCTGAAAGGGTTTCTGACTTTGTGCCTGGCTGCATTCCCAGCTCCCCTTGACTCCTCGTGGACCGGGGACCGTGCAGTGGACATGCCTAGCGAGCTGCAGGGTTATGAACTGCACAGCAGAGGCCATGAGACTGAGGGGACAGCCCTGCCTCAGGCTTCAGAGGGAGGCTCATCACCCAAAACACTGCTGGATGACACATGACAAAGCCACCCTCAACAAGATGATGCCCAAGCACCAGCTGCTCAGGCCTGCGTTGCCCCAGTGTGCATGCACATGTCTAAGTTCCATGGCCCAGGCTGCTGGGAAGAAGCCTTCCCATGTCGGCAGCACTTGGTAGCTTGGTGCACCCACCAGGCTTGAGCCTCAGGTGAGCTGCCCAGGTCGAAGCCGGGTGAAGCCATCTGCCTCACCCACTCACCATCGGGCAGAGGCAGACTCGGGCCAGCGTCATGGTGAAGGTTGCCATTGTGACGGGGTGGAAGTCCAGGATCTTGGGGTAGATGTCCAGTGGGGACAGTGTCTGTAAGAGAGACAGCAAGTGAGACCTCAGCAGGATGGCCAGGGACCAGGACCCCGATGGAGAGACAGCACAGAATCCTCACCCCCGAAGTGATGATGACAGACTGGAAGCGTTCAAACACAGGCTTGATGGCCAAGGAGGCATCCATACAGCTGTGGGACAGATAACACAGGGTCACAGGGCAGAGGGTGGGGCTGAGGCCTGACCCATCCACACAGGGCGCATCTCACCTGAAGTGGAGAACGGGGTTGGTGATGGTGGGGGTCCTGTCGTCAAAGGGCTCGATGATGATGGTGAAGCCTGGGGGGGGGGGGGCAGTGAGTCTCCCTGGGTCACTCACACCTGACCTGCTGCATCACCCCACACACTCGCCATCCAGGAGAAGAACCGCCCCAGCCCGCACAGCCACACCCAGGTCAGAAGCAGAGTGAGCTGTGGCTTCACACACGGTCCTGCAGGTAGACCAAGCTCGCCGTTCCCCAGGCCCCCCTGTCCTCCAGCCCCCCCATTCCTACTCCCCACACAGCAACCAGAGACATGCCATGGACCCCCAAGTTTTCTCGTTTCCACACTCTTCCCATGACCCCAGAAGAGTGCCATGGACTCTGCCGAACCCTCCTGCACCAGCTGCTGTGTCAGCCTCCACTTGGCCTAGTCCCTGCCCCAGAGGCCAGTGCTACGGGTCACCGGGAACCGTCTTTGCGCCTCGTTCTCCCCCAGGCTCACTCCTGGAAGGGGCGGGGGGGGGGGGGGGTTCTTTTTAGACCTCTTGCTTTGACCGCGCTGGGCCCGGCTCCATTAGTTGACTGAACAAATGAATACATTCACGGACTCTGTTTCACTTGGCAAGAACTGATCAGGTCTTCGGTGTCCAGCCCTTGCCAAGGACACAGCAGTGACCGACACAGCCTGGGTCCCACCCACAAGGGCTCCCTTGTACTGGGGAGACGGCTATCCAGAGAGCAGTGATCTGAGATGCAGCTGGAATAGAGAGGGGCAGGCCCAGCACAGGGCGGCCCGGTGCCTTTCTGAGAGCTCAAGGACTCAGGCAGGTGATGGGAGGTGTGGAGGAGGAGGTTCCGGTCCACTGTGATGTGTGTTGTAGGTGGGGGAGGGGAAGAAACAAAGGCCAAGAGAAGGGGCTGGGTGAGGGCCGGAAGCTGAAGGAAGCAGGCAGCTGCCAACAGCCCAGCCGTGGGGCTGACGGGGTTATCCTCCTTCTGAGGTTGGCCCAGCTGCCAGCTGACCTGGTTTCCTGGCTACGGCAGTAATCCCCAGGGCTAAGCTGAAAACTCAGTGTAAAGCTGGCGGGGGGTGGGGAAGGCACCTAACACATGGACAGAGGTAACGTGACAGATGGACCCGAGCCACAGCCACCAGAAAGTCCTGCAAGGCAGGCCTCCATGTGTCAGCCTGTATCCATCTCCCTTGAGGTCTTCACGCCCAACGCCATGCTCCCACGTCCTGGCCGCCTCCTCCCATAGCTCTCCCCAAGCACGCTCTCCTGCCCTCATGGTCTATGGCTCTGCATCTCCCTGCTCCATGAACCTCGAAAGCAACAATCTCACCAAGTGCATGCCTCGCCCAGAACCTGCCATGGCTCCCTCATGACCTCAGGCACACGCGGGGACTCGGCAACCCGCCGATGGTGAGGTGACCCTAGCACCACTCTGGTCAGTGCCACAGCACTGCCCGTGCACTTTGTCCATATGTGGCCAGAAGGAGCCTCTGAACATGAGGCTCCTCCTCACTCAGGCGCTTTGTATGGTCTTCCCTCCCCCCAACCCCCAATACCCCACCCCATGAGGCCGAGTCCCCAAGTCCTGCTGTCAGGGCCCCAGGAGAGAGAGGCGCGCTTACCCTTGGCGTATGTGCTGACAAGAGTGGCGAAGTTAGCAAGGAGTGTGAGCGGGGAGAAGTCGGCCAGGTCAGCAATCTCCAGGGTGTGCAGCAGGGAGCGGAGGCGCTCAGCACAGAACCTGAGAGGCAGTGGGGTCAGGAGCAGGAAGAGCAACAGGCCCGACTACCACTCCATGCTGGAGCACAGCACAATCACACGGTGCACAGGCTCGCTGCTCACGTGCAGTATCTCGTCAAGACTCATGGCTGATAGTCACTCTGCTTCTGTCCAGCCTGTCATGGGCCCCACACTCAAGGAGGAAGAGCCACACGCTTTCTTAGGCTCACAGAGGCTGTGTTACCTACTCATCCCCCAACACAGGGACACATGGCTGCAGCCCTCACTGCCAACTACACAGTCCCATGGACTCCCTCGACATCCAGCTCTGACCTGACCCAGAGCCTCATCTATGGTCCAGACCCCTTCGTGACCAGCACCACAGCCTGGGCCCATGGTTCCCCTGCAGGCCGCACCTGAGGGGCTTGCGCTGGATGCACACACGCTGGGCCAGGCCGCTCAGAAAGGCAGGTGGGCTCTCCTGCACCACGTGCTGCACGCGCAGCCGCCACTTGACATACTCCAGCAGCCGCCGCAGGAAGCCCAGGAAATGCTCGGCCGTGCGGATGGAGCCTGGCACTGCCTCTGCAGGGAGACCGAGTCAGCTGATACAGGAGGGGTGTGTGCGGGGCAGAGGCTGGGGGGGGACAGGGGGGGTAGCTCACCCTGCAGCACCTCGTCGGGCAGCACAGGGTTGGCCAGGTGGGCATCTGTCTCCCGTGCCGCACTGGCCTCCCGCAGGCCCTCCACCAGGCGCTGGTACTCATCCCGCAGCCGCTGCTCATCTGTCTCCTTGATCCTGGGGGACAACGGGACAAGAGCTGGAATGAACCAGGTGTCCAGGGCCGCTGTGGCGCACACAACAGTGGGAGCAGAGAGGGCACCTGAGCACGGTCTTCTGCAGCGTGTCTAAGTTGCTCTGGCAACGGTCCAGAGTCCTGCGGGTGAGGTTGACACTCATGGAGTCAATGCAGACATTGTCTGGGAGAAAGGGCAAAGGAGAGAGAACTGGGCTCAGCCGGGCTTGGGGGTGAGAGGCAGAGGGCTGCCCGTGTCTGCACACCCTGACACCCTCCTCACCGATGTTGTGAGCTTCATCGAAGACCACAACGGCCTTGCGGGCCAGCTCTTTGGATACCAGGTCCGCGATCTTGGGGTCCAGGAGGTAGTGGTAGCTGTAAACCACCACGTTGGCATGCAGGATCTGGGCACACAGAGGGAAGGTTGCCCTGGGCTCTTCTACCCCCGTCACACCCAATCTATCCCAGGTCTACGAAGGTGCCACAGACAGACACAGCAATGGGTGGAAAAACGGACGGGATCACCCAGGCAAGGCACAAAAAAACCAGTGGTAACAGGATGGAGACAGACAATCCAGATAACAGACACAATGCAAGCAGACAGCGGGCCAACAGAAGGATGGCTCATGCCTATACCCTGACAGCTGGGAACCTGAGGCAGGGGTATTCCAAGTTTGAGGCCAGCTTGGGCTACACATGAGATCCTGCCTCAGAAAACAAAACAACTCTTCACCGAGTATCGAGCCAAGAAGTAGGGGCACCAGCCCTGCCGCTGCCCCAGGGCCTTCAGGTCATCCAGGTTGTAGATGCCCGCAGGGAGGGGCACCTGGCGTCCATGGATGTCAAATTCCTGGGGCAAGGCCAGAGGGTGTCAGGGTCAGGGAGAGCTGCACTGGTGTGCCCCCAGCCCTGCTCCCCAGTCCGGGCTCTCCCCTGTACCTCATAGAAGCGGCAGTGAGGCAGGCTGGCATCTTGCTGGTACTGTGCCCGCACATACGACGCCGTCAGGCTGTGACACTTCCCATCAACATCCTTCCCGAAGCGCAGTGGTGTCACCTGGGGGGGCGGGGGTGGGAATCAGGGGACAACTTAAAACAGACAGGAAGTGGTGTGTATCAGCTATTCTAACCTGGGTCTCCAAACTCAGACACCAGGAATAGAACATCAATGGGGGGTTTGGGGCAACAGGAACCTTCACCTGATTTGCTATTTGTTTCTTTGTTTTGTTTTGTTTTTGTTCGTTTGGTTTTTTGAAGATAGCGTTTTTCAGTGTAACAGCCCTGGCTGCCCTGGACCCATTTTATAAACCAGGCTGGTCTTGAACTCACAGAGATCCGCCTGCCTTTGCCTCCTGAATATTGGGATTAAAGGCATGTGCCACCACGCCTGGCTGAGTTGCTATTTGCTAAAAGAACTTGCTGCAGTGATGTATGTGTGGAGCATGGCTACAGTCATCCCGTCAGAGCTGGGCGTGGCAGCAGGTGCCTGCAATCCCAGTCACTCCAGCTGAGGCAGGAGGAATATAAACACAGGTCAACTTGGGCAACTTACTGAGGCCCCATGCCACAATAAAGTGTGAAAAGGAGCTGGGGACATTTCTCAATGGTAGGTAGAGTGCTTGCTAGCACACGCAAAGCTGTAGGGACAATCCGTATCACAGGAAAGCAGCCAACCAGAGGGCCAGCTGGAGGGCTCAGTGTGTACGGAGGTCTACCACCAAGCCTAACACACTGATTTCAATCCCTGGGATCCACACAGTGAAAGGAGAGAACAGACTCCCACAGGTCATCCTCTGCCCTCCACATGCACACACATACACACACATACACACGTGCACAAACATACACACAAGCAATACATAAGGTTATAAAAAATAAATGCCTAGGACTAGAGAGATGGCTCAGCGGTTAAGAGCACTGACTGTTCTTCCAGAGGTCCTGAGTTCAAATCCCAGCAACCACATGGTGGCTCACAACCATCTGTAATGGGATCCGATGCCCTCTTCTGGTGTCTGAAGACAGCTACAGTGTACTCACATACATGAAATAAATCTTTTTTTTTTTTTTTTTTTGGTTTTTCGAGACAGGGTTTCTCTGTATAGCCCTGGCTGTCCTGGAACTCACTCTGTAGACCAGGCTGGCCTCAAACTCAGAAATCTGCCTGCCTCTGCCTCCCAAGTGCTGGGATTAAAGGCGTGCGCCACCACCACCCGGCGGAATAAATAAATCTTAAAATAAATAAATGCCTAAATTCTCTCTAAACAAACAAAGACCCCTTTAGTAGCCCCTCTGTGAGAACGCTTGGCTCAGCGGTGTTTTGGTTCCGGATGGGTGCGGGTTTTGGAATACCTGAGTAAACATAATGGACACTGTCAGACAGGACCTGAGGCTGCCATGAAATTATCCTATTTTGCCTGTACACAAAAATACTCAATACTCTGAGTAAGCTACCATTTAGATTTTGACCTGTCCCAAAAGATAAAATGAGATGGTCCAAGGTGCCATGTTGGCACGTAAGCCGTTCCTGATCTTGTGCTACCCTTAGCCACAAAGGATGAGCATCGATCTAACAACTGAAAAGGAAGTCCTGTTCACGGTCACCTCAGCCTGACAAAGGGTCCACTCTGGGGCTTGTGCCGAGTGGCCCAGGGATAAGAGTGAGCGGGGCTCACCTCGGGATGAATGCACAGGTTCTTTCTTGAACTCAGAGCCAGTCCTAAGAACGGCGGTTTCTCACCCTCCTGCTGCTCGTAGAAGCTGAGCAGCTTGCGAAGCTCTTCTATGACCTGCTCAGACGATGGGAGGGAGCATTAAGTGGGGACCTCGGGACAAGCACAAGTCCCTGCCCACAGTGACTGGGGACCACCAAGGCCCAGGGGAGGGGGCAGAGCATGGTTTCTGTCTGCACTGCCCACCTTCTCAATCTCTGGCACGGTCCGTGAGCAGTAGATAAGTTTGGTCACCTCCAGCGGATAAGCCTGTGGGCGACAAGTGGCCTCAGCCCCATCCAGCCCCATCCAGTCCCCTCCTGATCCCATCCCAGGCACTCAGGAGGCCACTCACCCGCTGATAGGCCACGATCAGAGCCAATAGGGACACCGTCTTCCCAGTGCCTGAGGGCATCTCCAGGACTCCATGTCCCTGAAAGTTGGGTACAGAAGAGGTAAGACACAGTCTCTCAGAAGCTCATCGGTATAAACTCTGGGGAACTCTTCCTGACATGCCACCACCCGGGAACAGCAAGGCAACACACACAGCAGTGGAGCCGTTGTCAAGGACCCAGGACCGACAATCTCCGCTCCTCCTTTTTTGCTGGACTTTTAATTTTTCATTCTTAATCCCCACCCCACCCCCACCCCAAACGATCTTGCTATGTAGACCTGGCTAGCCTAGTACTCTGGCTAGCTTCGAACTTTTGGCAATCCTGTTGCCTCCACTTTCTGAGTACTGGGGTTACAGGCTGAACCCTATTCCTGTGTCCCTCTTACTGACATAGCTAACGAATTTACTGAGCAACACACAGTAGGAACCTTTACCTCTCTGGATCACAGCACCCTTGCTTCTAAGTAGCTCTATAAACCATACTTGGAGCAAGGCTGTTAAGGACTAATACACTGGTGGGCCAGCAGTATGGTTTAGCAGGTAAAGGCACATGTGGGCAAGCCTGATCACCCGAATTCAATCACCATGACATACAAGGAAGGAAAAGAACCCACTCCTCTACTCTCCACATGCACACCGCAGCACGTGTACACACATCCCAAATATGCATAACCAGACGGGGCTGTTGAAATAGCTCAGCAGGTAACGGCGACTGCCACCAAGTCCAACAGCCTGAGTTTGATCCCTAGAACCCGCAAAAAGGTGGAAGAAATCTGAGTGGCGATGGTGCACGCTTTTAATCCCAGCACTTGGGAGGCAGAGGCAGGTGGATCTCTTGTGAGTGTGAGGCCAGCCTGGTCTACAGACTGAGTTCCAGGAGAGCCAGGGCTACACAGAGAAACCCTGTCTCCAAAAAAAAAAAAAAAAAAGTGGAAGGAAAAACCCGACTCCACGAAGTTGTCCTCTGACCTCCACATATGGAACCCCTTCCCTCTCCACTACTGTGCCTCCCAGGAATACCTCCAGACAGACCAATCAGTGCAAGTAGTCAGCCCTGTTAAAGCCTGTCACCCAAGCTACCTAGGAAGCTAAGGTGGGAGGATGGCAAAGAAGAAGTGCTGTGCCATCTTGACTGCCCTTATCTTTTTAAGGAAGATCATCATGCTTCACAGCCCTGGCTAGCCTGGAGCTCACCCAGACTGCTGCAAACTCTCAGATTTCCTCCTGCCTCAGCCTCCTCAGGGCTGGGGTTACAGGTATGCATCATCTTGTGCCGCGTTAATTCGGTGTTGGGATTTGAATACACTATGCAAGTATTCTACCAACGGACCTACAACCGTCTCTCCTACATTATTATCTAATTGTGTTTGGAAACAGTCTCCCTATATATAGCCCTAGCTAGCCTGGAATTCACTATGAAATCCATACTCGAGCAATCCTTCCTCAGCATCCCTGCTTCTGGAATTACAGACATAACTGTAATTACTGTCACATACAGTCTATGCGATGCCAGGATGGAACCAAGACTTTCAAGCACCCTACCAACTGAGCTACATTCCTAGCCCTGCTATTTACATTTGTTGTCAGTACTCAGTCTCGCTGTGTAGCCTCGGCTGGTCTCCAGACTCGCAGCGATGCTCCTGCCTGGGTCTTCCGGGTGCTGGGATAGCAAGGCCCGGGCCCCCGACAAGGACGTTAGCCTGCGGGAGGCATCGGAGTGCAAGGAAAGTAACCTCGTCACCCACCTTGGCGTCCAGCGTGCGCTTGAGCTCCAGCATGTAGGAGAACTGCTCCGGGTAGATGTAGTCGTACGGGAAGTAGACCAGCAGCCCGTCCACGTTGAGCCTGGCGGCGGCGAGGCGTCGGTGCCCGGTGCTCTCGAGCCGCCCCGGCCTCCGCGCCGCCCGCCCGGCCGCCCCCGTGACGTCTCCCCGCCACGGACCCCGAAGCCACCCGTGCCGGTTTCCACAGCCTCTCCACGCCGAGCCCCGGCCCCGGCGACGCCCACCGGCCGCCCCATCGCCCACCGCAGAGCCGACCGCTCTTCCCGAGACCCCATCTCACTTCATGGCGGCTCGCCCCGGCGTCCACTCGCCCGCCTCCTGAATATTCAACAAGGGGGCGTGACCCAGAGCTCCACCTTCCTCGCGACGTCATTGGCTAAGTCCGCCCGTCACTCCGCCAATCGGAAAATTGGCGCGTGCGCGCGGTGGTTGAGAGGCCGGACTTCGGAGTGGTGTGCGCGAGGCATCGCTGAGGATCGCCGAGGACTTCGAACAGAACATAGAAAGCAGAGAGTCGAGAGAATCGATACAGTCCATTTGACGTTTGCTCCTCCCGGTTCTGTCCTGGTTGTCTGAGTCATGAATAGAGTTTAGGAGAGAATAACAGAGAAATTGGAGGCCGTTCGGAGCCTTTACGTTACAAAGGCGTAGTTGTACCATACAAGCACTATTTAGAAAAGTCTGGTGTCCAAACAAGGCAAGAAACCTAAAACCAGGGCCGGGCGGTGGTGGCACACGCCTTTAATCCCAGCACTTGGGAGGCAGAGGAAGGCGGATTTCTGAGTTTGAGAGTTCAAGGCCAGCCTGGTCTACAGAGTGAGTTCCAGGACAGCCAGGGCTACACAGAGAAACCCTGTCTCGAAAAACCAAAAAAAAAAAAAAAAGAAAGAAAGAAAAAAGAAACCTAAAACCAGTTCCTCCTATTTATTGAACCCTAGCCAGACTCTATCACGTGTTTTTAAGCATTCATTAATAGGGGTTGGAGAGATGGTTCAGACGATAAAGCATAGGCTCACAAACAAACAAAAATTCATCAATTAAGGACCGCTCAGTAGGTAAACGGACTTTCTGATCTTGAAGAGGAGTAGGGTTCCCAGGTGGCTCCCCGCCCCCCAAATCAGGCAGTTCACGATCACCTTTAGGGCTAGCTCCGTGGAATCCAATACCTCTGGCCTGTGGAAGGAAGAGGAAACCAGAAGAATGTGGTTCAACCCTTTCCTTCCACCATGTGAGGGAATCAAACTCAGGTCAAAAGACAATGGCCCACTGTATTTTGAGACAGTCGCACTATGTAACCCAAGCTGGTCTGGAGCTCACTCTATAGCCTGGGCTAGCCCCTGGCTTGTGACTTACCCACCTTAGACTCCTGAGGGCTGGGCTGGACAAGGCTGTCGGTTATTTCATATCTCCAGATCCTTGCTCAAATATCACCTTCAGCTTTTCTTCTTCCCTTCACTTCTTTCTCTCTTTCTTTTCTTTTTGAGACAGTCTCTCTGACACTGTCCTAGATCTCATGCGATAAACAAGGTTGGCCTTGAACTCACAGAGACCTGCCTGCCTCTGCATCTGGACTGTGTGATGAGACTAAAGCTGTGTGCCACAATCCCAGCACTTGGGAGGCAGAGGCAGGCGGATTTCTGAGTTCGAGGTCAGCCTGGTCTACAGAGTGAGTTCCAGGACAGCCAGGGCTACACAGAGAGACCCTGTCTCAAAAAAACAAAACAAACAAACAAAAAAAAAACAAAAAAAAAAAGGTATGCCACAATGTCTAGCTATTTTCTTCTTTCTTTTTTAGTTATTTTATTTTTGATGTGTGTGAGTGTTTTGCCTCATGCAGGTACGTTCATCATCTGTGTACCTGGTACCCTCAAGAGGTTAGAAGGCGTCGGATCCGCTGGTACTGAAGCTACTGATGGTTGTGGGCACCATGCAGGTGCTGGAAGTCACGCAGATCCCTTGCAAGAGTAACAGTGTTCTTGGGCTGGAGAGATGGCTCAGTGGTTAAGAGCACTGGCTGCTCTTCCAGAGGTCCTGAGTTCAATTCCCAGAAACCACATGGTGGCTCACAACCACCTGTAATGGGATCCAATGTTCTCTTCTGGTGTGTCTGAAGACAGCCACAGTGTACTCATATAAATGAAATAAATAAATTTTTTTTTTTTTTTTGGTTTTTCAAGACAGAGTTTCTCTGTGGAGCCCTGGCTGTCCCAGAACTCACTCTGTAGACCAGGCTAGCCTCGAACTCTCGAACTCAGAAATCCGCCTGCCTCTGCCTCCCAAGTGCTGGGATTAAAGGCATGCGCCACCACCGCCCGACAATAAATTTTTTTAAAAAAAAGTTAACAGTGCTCTTAACCATCAAGCTGTTTCTTCAGCCCCACCCATTTTCTTTCTTTTTTAAATTACTTTCTTTTTTTTTTTTTTAAGTATTAGTTGCATAGTTTTATGTATGTATCTGTTCCATGAACATTCACTGTGATTGTCAGAGAACAACTTGCAGGAATAGCTACTATCCTTCCATCGTTCCTTGGACCCAGAGGCTCGAACGAGGGCTGCCAGGCTTGGCAGGCGTGTTTACCTGCTGAGCCATCTCAGCAGCTCTTGGATTTCATGTTACAAATGTCCTGCACTTTGCTTTGTAGAGCAGGCTGGCCTCAAACTCACAGAGATGTGCTTGCTTCTGCCTCCTGAGTGCTGGGACTAAAGACGTGTGCCACCACTGCCCGGCTAGTTATACATACCTCTTGCTCTCTAAACTTAAACCTTTTGTTAGGACCCTGAAGACAGCCTTGGGGGAGATGACCTTTTTCTTTTTTTTCTTTTCCTTTCTAAAAAAATTTTATTCGGGCGGTGGTGGCGCGCGCCTTTAATCCCAGCACTTGGGAGGCAGAGGCAGGTGGATTTCTGAGTTCGAGGCCAGCCTAGTCTACAGAGTGAGTTCCAGGACAGCCAGGGCTACACAGAGAAACCCTGTCTCGAAAAACCAAAAATAAATAAATAAATAAATAAATAAATAAAATAAAAAATAAAATAAAATAAATTATTCATGGGTCCTTTTTTATTTATAGCACTTGCTAATGTGGTCACACGATTAAAATGGTGCTTTTTTTTTGCAAAATTAACTAACTAATTAATCAATAGTAGCTCATCATCTGTCATCTCAAGGTCCTACAGGGTTGGAGACACAAGGAGTTATAAGTTTGAAGCTCACCTAATGACCTGGAGAGATGGCTCAATGGTTAAGAGCATTAACTGCTCTTCCTGAGGTCCTGAGTTCAATTCCCAGCAACCACATGGTGGCTCACAACCATCTGTAATGGGATCCAATGCCCTCTTCTGGTGTGTCTGAAGACAGTGACAGTGTACTCAGATACATAAGATAAATAAATAAATCTTTAAAGAAAAAAAAAAAAGCTGGCCTAAACCAAACATAATATCTTGTTTCTAAATCAAAAAGATTGGACATGGTGGTGTTCATCTTCTGTCCCAGCACTTGAGAGGAAAAAGCAGGTTCCAAGCCAGCCTGGTCTACATAGCAAAACCCTGACTCAAAAAACTAACAAGAAAAATAAGTATTGGCCTTATTGTGTGAGACAGATCTGTGAGAACTATCCTGTCTAGGTTTGTGTCAAGTTGACAAAAACTAACCAACACACACAGCATTCATGTTGTCTGAACAGAATCAAAGTGCTGTTCATTTCTGGGCAAACAACCTTTATTTATAAAGGAAACCGTTTCCCATGTCATTATAAACATTAAGCCACATGGTGTCAAGGCACTTGGTTGAGGAGATGGGGACCTCACACAGGCCCCAAGGCTTCTGGGAGGAAAGGAGGCTGCTGGGAAGAATGCGGACTTCTGAGAGAGAGGAGGAAAGGACTCAGAGAGAAATGAAGGGGTGGGTGGCCTCCCAGGCTCAGCTGGGATAGCGCGGTGGCTTGCTGACAATAAGAGGCACTTAGAACCAGATCTGATTTGGCAAGTGTGTGTGTGTGTGTGTGTGTGTGTGTGTGTGTGTGTGTGTGTGTTGGGGATGGGGTGGGAGTTCCTGCCCTAAAGGTCCCCAGCCCCACCTCACCCCAATGCTTAAGGCAGCTTTGTAATCTTCAGTCTGGGGTTGCCCTCCCTTGAGCCTCTCAGGGAACAGAGAATTTCCGGTCCAGGCAGAACCTCTCTGGAGAATAGCGCGCAGATAAGCTGGATGGATCGGGCAGGTCTGAGTGGAAGGCAGGCTGGCTTGTACTAATCATCCTTCATTCCTACTAGATTTTGCTCCGCTGAGACTTCACTCTAGGGAAGAGCTGAGGGAAGAGGACTGTCAGACACCAGGAGCCCATCACCGCTGATCCCACCCCTAAGAACAGGGGCTACCATCTAACCACCAGCCAGCCACACCCATGACCAATCAAAACATCTAAATAAGAACGAGCCAGAAAAGGAGCAGGAAGATGTTGGGGAACCTGTAGGTAGCTGTCATGCCTTGAATTCTTGGCAATCCCTCTGCCTCAGCCTCCAAAGTGTTAGGATAACAGATCAGCCTAGCCCAACCCATTAATAGGGGACTCCCACCAGGTAGCCTCTGGGCTCACCCCGAAGTAGTTGCGCGGCACATAGCCTTCCTGGCCGTGCAGTGCAGCCCACCACCAGTCGGTCTCCTCCGGCCCGTCTCTCCGCAGCACAGTGACGGACTCGCCCTCCCGGAAAGACAGCTCATCCCCAAACTCTGCGCTGTAGTCCCAGAGTGCGTACACAACGCCACTGTGCATCAGCCCCATGCTTTGTTCGACGTCTGAAAACACAGAAAGAATATGGTAGCCGGACAGGGCCTAGGAATGCAGTCACACGGAGGATGGGGTCAGGCGCGGCCCCTGCTCCAGCAGAGAGATGAGGAAAGCTGTCTTTGCCTCTGCCAGTGGATAGCAGTGAGACGCTGGTACCAGCTCTCTCCAACGCTTGAGGAAGGTTGGTGTGTCAAACCTACCTTCACTCAATGGCTGGCTGTCCATCTATCTCTCTCTGGTTTTTGTTTGTTTGTTTGTTTTGTTTTGTTTTTTTGTTTTTGGTTTTTTTCAAGACAATCATTTCTCTGTTTAACCCTGGCTATTCTGGAACTAGATCTGGTCTCGAACTCAGAGACCCACCTGCCTCTGCCTCCCACGTGATGGGATTAAAAGCCATACATCGCTAATATCTGGCCCCTCTTTTTATATTTTTTCCTTATGATTTGCTTATTAGCCAGATGTGGTTGTACACAACTTTAATACCAGACCTTCAGAGGCAGAGGCAGGAGGATCTCTGAGTTCAAGACCAGCCTGGTCTACAAAGTGAGTTCCAGGTCAGTCAAGGTTCCACAGAGAACTCTGTTTTGGAAAACAAAAACAAACAAACAACCAAACAAACAAAAGATTTGCTTATTTATGCATTATTTCATGTAGATAGGTGTTTTATTTGCATGAACATCCGTACGCCAGAAGAGGGCATTGGATCCCATGGAACCAGTTATAAACAGTTGAGAGCCACCATGTCAGTGCTGAGAACTGAACTCCCAACCCCTGGAATAGCAGCCAGTGTGCCCTTTATTGTTGAGTGATCTCTTCTGGCCCTCATCTCCCTCTTTGAAAAAAATAATTTTTTTAAAAGATTTATTTATTTTTAAGAATGTGAGTACACTGTCACTGTCTTCAGACACACCAGAAGAGGGCATCACATCAGATCCCATTACAGATGGTTGTGAGCCACCATGTGGTTGCTGGGAATTGAACTCAAGACCTCTGGAAGAGCAGTCAGTGCTCTTAACCACTGAGCTGACAATTTTTTTTTTTTAAAGATAGGTAGGGCCTAACGTATGTCAGGGTGGCCTCAAACTAGGTTTAAGCCCGAGGAAAACCCTGAACTTTTGGTCTTTCTGGCTCCATCTCTCAGGCTGTGGTATTACAGGGGTGCACCACCACACCCTACTTCTGCAGACCTGGGGATAGAACTCGGGGCCTAAATCATGCTAAGCAAGCAGTCTACTGCTCAGCGACACCCACCCCACGGCCTCTTTTGAAAACAGGTTCCCTATACATAACTCTGACTGGTCTCCAACACACGATCCAACCTTAGGAATGGGCCTGCATGTCAGGCCCCCATCCCCACCTAGACAGTGTTAAATCCTCCTGTTCCATGACCCCTAATGCCAGCGTATGCTACAATCTGCCTCTCCATAAGTTCAGCAGAGACTGTGGGCAAGCCTCTGGTGCAACCTATCTTGTCTGTCACACTCAGGCAGTTTAGCCTGGGGCCTGGAGAGACCTGACAAGAACTCAGGCATAGGTACAAGTGTCCCAACCTCTAAGTAGCTTCCCTGCAGACTGGTCAGTGTGCCACACTATCCTTCCTTTATTTATTTATTTATTTTCTTGAGACAGAGTCTCCCTTTGTAGGTCTGGCTGGCCTGAACTTGCTATGTGGTCCAGGCTGCCCTCCAACTCACAGACATCCACCTGCCTCTGCCTCCCAGGCACTAGAATTTCAAGTGTGCAACTGCCACAGCAGCTGGACAGTATATTTGTTATTTCTACGCCTGTCCCTCAGGCAGAATGCAGGTGAGTTGTATACTCCAATGCGTTCCCAAGTCCCCACCCACCTACAAGCATCTGCCAGCGCCTACCCCCAACCCTCACCGCAGGCCTAGCGCACAAACTCGCACCTGCCAGGTAGGTAGCGCAGTCCGCGTAGCCCTCACGATAAGGGTCACACTTTTCGATGGCGGTGGCGCCGTCGCTGAGCGTGGTGGCGAAGATGGCCGCCCCGTGCTGCACCAGTGCGGTGCAGATGGCAGTGTCATTGCAGGAAGCGGCACAATGCAGGGGCGTCCTGGTGGCAGGAGGGTGAGTGAGAGGGAGGTCCCAGCCGGCAGCACCTTCCCACCTCGGAGCCAAGGTCCCACCCACCTCCCCACAGGTGCATGGTGGGGGCTCACCAGCCGTGGCTGTCAGGGGAGTTGACGTTGGCGCCCGCGGCGATGAGGAAGTCCACGATGGGGTAGTTGGCACCGCAGATGGCATTGTGTAGGGCAGTGATGCCCTCCTCGTTGGGCTGGCTTGGGTCGTTCATCTGGGAACACCAGGGGGAGGAGGATTCAGCCCCGCTTGTCACTCCCGTGCTCTCCTAACCTGGGGGGGACGGGGGGGGGACAACACCTCACCTCCTTCACTGCCTGCTGTACCACGTCCAGCTCTCCAGTCAGGGCTGCATCCAACAGCAGTACCAGTGGGTTGAGGCGAGCGCGCCGGGCCTTGCGCGGGGACCCCAATTTGCGCAGTACTGAGCGCATCTCCTGCGGGACAGGAAGGGGCTTCAGCTAGGCCAGTCCGCCCACAGCTCAGAGGAAAAAATAGACCCATGGGACTGTTCACTCGGGGAGGGCTGGCTTGGCTCTTGTATTATTGGTCCTTTACAACTATTAGGGTATCCTGTGACTTTGGAATCTTGAGCCCCGAGATCTTAGAGGAAGCTAGGAAACCATGGACTGGGTGCTCTTTACGGCAATTACTTCCGTAAACCAGGCCTGGTAGTGCATGCCCATAATATCAGCACTTGGGTAGTTGAAGCAGGAGGATTGCATTGTGTTCCAGGACAGCTTGGGCTATAGCAGTGGTTCTCAACCTGTGGGGTCAAACGATCCTTTTACAGCGGTCTCCTAAGACCATCGGGAAACACAGAGGCTTACATGACGATTCATAATCGTAGCAAAATTAGTTATGAAGTGGCAATAAAAAGAATTTTATGGTTAGGGGTCATGAAGAACTGTGTGAAAGGGTCACAGCATTGGGAAGGTTGAGAGCCACCGCGCTAAACAAAACAAGGAAAGAGACAAAAATCCACAAACCCCCTGTGATCGTTAGCACACAGTGATTGACAACTTAACGGGATTCAGAATTCACCTGAGATTTAGATCACTGGCTGCTCTGGCCGAGGAGGACCCAAGTTCAAGTCCTGGCACTCACATGATGGCTCACAACCATCCGTAACGCCAGTTTCATGGGATCTGGAATCCCCTTCTGGCCTCAGTGGATACTGCACACACATTGTGCACAGGACATCCATGCAAACAAAACATCCATACACATAAAAATGAATACATTTAAAACAAAAAAAACCTTGCCAGGCAGTGGTGGCGCACGTCTTTAATCCCAGCACTCGGGAGGCAGAGGCAGGCGGATCTCCGAGTTTGAGATCAGCCTGGTCTATAGAGTGAGTTCCAGGACAGCCAGGGCCATACAGAAAAACCGAAAAAAAAAAAAAAAAAAAGAAAAAGAAAAAAAAAAAGGAAAAGTAGACCATGGAAAGAAACCTCTGGGCAGCTAGGTATGCACGGGAGTGTTCGAGGGACAAGATTGGTGAATTAAGGTTGGTCCACTTATAACAGCCCACTCCACGGGCCGGGTCCTAGACTGAATAAAAAGGAGAAGAATGGCAAACAATATCATTTATCTCTGCTTCCTGACTGTAGACCCAATGTAAGCACCTGCCTCCTGTCCCTGCCACGATGAACTGTGCCCTCAAACTGAGCCCAAAATGCCTTTCCTTGAGTTGATGATACTGTTGAATCCATAAAAGACGGAACAAATGAAACAACAACAAACAAAGCAAAACAGAAGGGACAACCAAACCAGCAAAACACCTGGATCAGCGTTAATGACGGCAGGGTCACAGTTACATCCCGGGCAGCAATCAGCCTCACCGCAAAGCTATCAGGCACTCACTAGTATCCTCATGTCCACTTTACAGACAAGAAGACTGAGGCTGAAAACAGAGAGGCTAAATGCCTGGCCCTAGGATGCACAGCTGAATAAGTGGCATGGGGCCAGGGTAAAAAGTCTGCCGTTTGTGAACATAACCCTTCTTGACCAAAGTTTTGGGGACCAGAGACTCTCTTCAGAAGAAGACAGAGTAGGTGTCCAGAAAAAGTAAGCACCAGAGACTGTCTGCTCTCCAGGTCTCAGGTAAACCCAGTGTCGTACCAAAATCTCAGAATAACTGCAGGTGTAAAATCGAGATTCATGAAGGAATACTGGGGCGCAGGCAGAGGAAACCAAGGCACCTTGGTCTCTCTCTTTTTCCCTGAGCCCAGACCTATGTACACAAAAGACTACATTTCCCAGACTCCTTTGCAGCATAGTCGGTGCCATCTTGGTATGGAAGCCCAGCTAATCTCAATATTGGTTAGCCTGGGGTCAGGGTCTGGGTGTAACAACAGATCTCCTTCAAACCACTACATGGTAGAGACCTTTTTGTTACAGCAACTGTATCAGAGATGAGCATATATATCCCTCAGGCTCCTCCTATGACTTACCATGCTCTGGGGCTGCTCTGGAGGGCTGCTCTGGGGTGGGGCTGGGGCTGGGGTAGGAGCTGGTGGGGCGGGAGCAGGGGGCCCTGGCCTGGCCTCGGCTCCCTCTGTAATCGTGGACAGCTCCGGCTCAGGCCCTCCAGGCCCTGGGCCTCCGTGCCGATGGAAGAGTCTGTTGATGATTTGTTGGTATTGTTTCTTGTGGGTGGGAGGCAGGGCCGCGGCGGGGCTCTGCTCCATGGAGCCTCTGCGTTTGAGGGGTCGCGGGATCTCTGCCAGCACTCGGGCCACCTCCTCCAGCTCGGGGACGGTCTGTGCTTCGGGTGGCAGCGCTGGCTGCAGCCTGGTGGGGCTGAGGGGGCGAGCGACGGTGCCTTCATCTGCGTCCCCGGCCTCCAGCACGGGAGCCAGTAGCCCCTCTAGCTCGGGCTCGGGCTCCAGCTCGGCAGGGGATTTGAGGAGGCCTGGAAGGAACAAGAACCCCATTAGAGGAAGATTCCCCGGGAGCTTCCAAAGAGCTGCAGCTCCTAGGAGGCAACCAGCTTCTAAGCTGTGTGACCGCAGAGCGGTTACTTGCCCTCTCTAGGCTACTCTGAGATGTACGTAATAGTTTGATCTCTGAGCATTTATATGACAGATTTATTTATGTGTTTATTTTTAACATACTAAATATTTGTTTATTTATGTATTTACAGTGCTGGGCATTGAACCCAGGGCACACGCTAGACATTCTACCAAGCTACATATGTCCCCAGCCACACATGCTTGCCCACCACCCTTCTATACTGTGAAGAAACAGGTGATTATCTCTAAACTACAGACAGGAATCTGAGGATCAGAGAGGGAAAGTCATTTGCCCAAAGTCACACAGCTGCTTGACTCTGGACTCTGCAGTCCTACAAACCATAAACTTGGCTTTCTAGGATCCGAAGAACTTTACCTCTAACATCTCATGCCCCCCCCAACCCCCCAGCCCTGCGCAGACGCCTGGTGTTCGGCTATCTATCCCTCTGTTACATCCCCTCCCTCCACGGCAGAGCCTCAGAAGCAGGTGGGAATATTAACTGTATTTATCCCGACCTCTGGCACAATTCCACAAGGTAGACAGTAATTCCTTCTTTTCCTGAGTGGGAAAAAGGGCTGAGAGAGGTTACGTAATGTACCCCATTTGCTTTTTGTTTGTTTGTTTTTCGAGACAGGGTTTCTCTGTGTAGCCCTGGCTGTCCTGGAACTCACTCTGTAGACCAGGCTAGCCTCAAATTCGAAGATCTGCCTGCCTCTGCCTCCCAAACACAAAGACCAAAGGCTTACGTCACCAATGACAGGATTTCCTCTGACTCACCCACAGACCAGTGTCGGGAGAAGCTGAACCTCTCCGCTTTCGCCTCCTGGCACTAAGACCCTGTCCGCTGGGGTACAATGGGCAAGCCGAACTTCCTGGGCATTAGGGCCTCATTTTCAAGACTTCACATAGATTTAGTACCATGTCCTAATAGATAGGACTTTTAGCACGATTCAGCTTTTACCCTCAGGCAAAGCTAGGCCCAGAGAGGTTATAGCACCTACCCGAGGCTACACAGCACACAACTCTGTAAACCTGGCTCCTGTAAACATTCCCATGTTTATCTGGTCCAGCCCTTTGCAGGGACAGTTTGCAGAGTCAGGCTTGGCTAGCCTGGCTCCCCAGCTACTCTGATCCCTGTCATGGGGTATCCCTTTACCCAACCTTCTGGGAGCCCCCTCAGCTGACTCACCTTCATTCATGGGAGTCCAAGTCTGTTGAGGTGCTGGAGTCTGAGGCTGGGCCTGGGACTGGGGGGGCATCTGAGGTTGGGGTTGGGGTTGCAGCTGGGGCTGAGGGGGTGGCTGGGGAGGCAGCTTAGGTGGGGGTGCTCGGGAGAAGATGGGGGATCCCGGGAGCACAGCCCTGCTGGCTCCGTGTTCCCAGAAGGCATTCTGGAGTTTAAAGATCATACTGAGGGGGATGGGGCGCTGGCGCGGGGTGCTGCGAGGCTGTGGGCTAGAGGGGGGCATGGGAATGCGGCTGACGGGCTGCCAGCTGCGGGGCAAAGTGCCTGAGGGCCCGGCAGAGCCCACAGAGCGGCGGTAGCTGCCAATGTCAGAACGCCTGTCACTGGCCAGAGGAGACACCTTGTAATTGCGTGGCAACGTGGCGCTGGTGAGGTTGTCCTGGGTCGGAGGGAGAGAGGGGAGGGAAAGGAAGGTGAGAGAAGGGGACAAGGACAGGTAAGGACAAGGGGGAAGTGAGGTGAGGGAAAAGAAAGGATGCGTGTGCGGTAGCCCACGCCAGTAATCCTAGCAGGAGAAGCTGAGGCAGGAGGATTGACTTGACTGTAGGCCATTTCACACTACAGGAAAACAAAACAAAACAGCAACACACACACACACACAAAGGAAGAAGCTACCACTCAGAAGGCTGAGGTAGGATTCAAATCGGTTTAAGAAACTTAAGCAGAAGTTTGCTGATATAGTTAGCTCAGTGGTAGAGCCCCTGCCTAGAATCCCCCAGTGAGGGGCTGGGGGCGTGGCTCGGGAGTTTTCACTCACCTACAGTGAGCCTTACCCTAGATTCCACCCTCAGCCTTCCACCATAAAGAAGAGCGTGGGAAAAGGTACACACACGCGCGCACACACGCGCGCGCGCGCGCACACACACACACACACACACACACATCCCGCTGCTGCCTACCGGCCCCTCACCTTGCCACTGGCCCCCAGCCCATCCAAGCTGCTCTCTCTCCAGGGTAAGAGCTGCAGGCCTGGCGAGGCAGGCCGGAAGGCATCCAGCCCTGCAAAACACGCAATGGTTCAGATTGACTCCAGACTCCTGTCCTCCAGGTCCCTCACCCTCTGTCATTTACGTTCGTAGCTCGCTGTCTGTGAAGACTTTTTCTCGTAGGCTACATCCAGGTCCGACTCGTTCCAGGCTTTCGGGGGCCTCCGGCGCAGCGTCGAGTCATCTGGTGAAAGGGGTCCGTGAGTTACGAGTGTAAGCATAGACTAGCCTGAACCAGCCTCCCAAAGAGAGGGTCCCCGTGAACCTTGTGCGCGAAGCGGCGGGGCGAAGGCACTGCCACCCGCGCCCAGCAGAGGGCTCCCGAACGTGCCCGATGTGTCGTAGGCTGCAGCAGGTGGACGTGGGGAAGGTCCTCGCTCCGGGAAGAAGGCCTGGGGCCCCTCAGCTAGAGGGCTGCCCCGGGGGGACCCTGCGCGGCCCAGGTAGTCAAAGGCCGTCGGGGGACCTGGCTGCCGCACCGGGCCAGTCCCCGGCCGCGGGGATGGTGCTCGACCGTGGGGGCTGCCCGCTCCATCAAAGGCACGGGGTCTGGGCGATGGCGCCCGATCCAGGGTGCTGTAGGTGTCGGGCTGCAGGTAGATGGGGGTGCGCGGGGAGGACGGCCGGCCCTTAGGAGACAGAGGGCTATAAGGGTGCAGGGACGGGGCACTCTCTGAGCGTCCAAAACGGGTCTCTATGCCATCGGTGGCTAGCTTCTGCGGAGACCCTCTGCTGCCAAAATGCTCGGGGACAGGGCTGGTACTGTACCGGGACATCTGTGGGGGAGGGGGGCATCGAAGAGTCAGAGGAGACAATAGTGGGGTGAGTGGAGGAGGTCAGAGACATCGGATTAGGCCTGATGACTGAAGGGGCAGAGCCTGGACAAAGGCTGGGCCGGATGGGTCTAACTTGTTACTGATTCTTTTATACAACTTAAGAAACAGCTTTGTAGGGCTAGAGAGATGGCTCAGTGTGGTTAAGAGCACTAGCTGCTCTTCCAGAGGTCCTGAGTTCAATTCCCAGCAACCACACGGTAGCAGACATAGTCTATAATAGGATCTGATATTCTCTTCTGGCCTGTACATGCAGGTAGAACACTCATATACAATAAACAGACCTCTTAAAAAGGCTTCGTATGAGCTTTCACTTTTTTCCACTTAATTTTAGTTTGGCATGGGGGTGTGCATGCCTCTGGGGAGATAGAGGCAGGTATAGCTCTGAGTTTGGGGGCAGCCTGGTCTACAGCATGAGTTCCAGGACAGCCTGGGCTACACACTAAGACCATGTTTAAACAAACAAACAAATAAATAACTTTTGAGATAGTGTCTCAGAAAGCCCAGGCTAGCCTGAAGGTCTCCATGAAGTGAAGTGTGGCCATGAATTTCTTATCGTCCTACCTCTATGGCTCCAGTATAATGTGTACCCCACACGCCAGTGTTTATAGGGCACAAGGGATAAAACATAAACCTTCATCCATGTTAGGCAAACATTCCACCAACTTAGCCAGCCTCTCCTGTAGCCTGGGCTAGCCTGGAACTCACTATGAAGTAGAGAAGTTGACACTAAATTCATCCTCCTGCCTCAGTTTCTCTATGGCAGGGAGTACCAGCCTAATCTCTGTACCTCGATCTCTCTTTCTTCTAGATGCCCTTGCATACCCCTCAGCCTATACACCATCTTAGAAATCCTCCCCTGGGGCATGGAGAGAAGCTTGTTTTGGGGACAGTGGGATTACCAGGCTCACCCTAGAGGGGAGTCCGGCCTGTGTACCAGAAGGAGCTGGCGAGTCTGACCACAGCGACTCTAACTGCTTGGTTAATTCGTCCACTTTGGCGACAGCGGTGTCCAGCTCCATCTGTTTCAGATCCATGTGCTTCATGGCCAGAGCTGAGTGAGTGGGTGGGTGGATGGGAAAGAAGGTCAAGACCTCGTCCCCTCCACCCCCTCTCCCTTTACCGGGCCCTGCCCATCCACCCTGCTGCCTGCTCACACTGGAAGTTCAGATCCAGAAGGTCCCTCGCGTGCTGGAATGCTTCGCTGTCCATGGTGCCGGCCGGAGCAGGGTGCCTGGCTGGAGTGAGAACGGGCTTAGACCCTTTAGGCCACGCCCCTCCATGATCCACCCCAGGGAACCGGGGGTGGGGGGAGGGGGGACCGATACCTAGAAGTCTGAACCTGTCCTAGAAAAGTTCAGGACAAAGAATTCATCCATCACTTATGTGCTATTGAACTGAGACTGAAATAATTAACTGTTACTTTAGTGAATGCCTACTAGGGACCAAGGGACAGCACCAGATGTTTGTTGTTGATTTTCTTGTTGTTTTGTTTATTGTTGTAATAAGGATTAAATACTGTGCTATATACATGTTTAGGCAGGGGCTCTACCACTGAGCCACGCCCCCAGCCCCTCACTGGG
>NW_021604758.1:580856-584350 GCF_004785775.1 Grammomys surdaster | reverse complement strand
ACTGGGGGATTCTAGGCAGGGGCTCTACCACTGAGCCACGCCCCCAGGCCTCTTTTTACTATCCATGCTGAGACAGGGTTTTTTTTTTTATGTATCTCAATGTAGACTGGGAAACTTTATGTAGGCCTCAAACTCGCAATCCTAGGCCTGCCCTGGCCTCTAGGGCTCTTGGATAACAGGCCCGCATCAGCATCCTAAGTCTGTTGTTGTTTGTTCGTTGTTTTACTTTCACACTTATTTACCTTACTTTATATGTATGAGCACCTGTCTGTCTGTGTGCTTGGTCCCCATCATGACCAGAACAGGGCATCAGATCCCCTAGAACTGAAGTTACAAATAGCTGTGAACCACCATGCGGGTGCTGGGAACTGAACCTGGGTCCTCTGCAAGGGCTCTTAACCTCTCAGCCACTCTACCATATTGTTGTTGTTGTCTGGGACAGGGTCTCATGCAGCACAGGCTGGTCTAAAGCTTTTGCGTAGTTTAGGATGACCTCAAACTTTTTTTTTTTTTTTTTTTTTTGAGACAGGGTTTCTCTGTAGCCCTGGCTGTCCTGGAACTCACTCTGTAGACCAGGCTGGCCTCGAACTCACAAATCCACCTGCCTCTGCCTCCCAAGTGCTGGGATTAAAGGCGTGCCCCACCACTGCCTGGCGACCTCAAACTTCTGATCCTCCTGCTTATACCTCTTGAGTGCTGCAATCTTAGGCTTGGAGCACCACACGCCTCATATGTTGCTGGGAACGAAGCCAGAGTGCATGTGCACTGCGCATGCGCGCAGCAACTAAGCCACACCCCTATCCCCTCCTGCATTTCTAAACAGCAAGTTATGAGCTAGGCAAGTGTCACTCACTTATAATTCTAGAACTCAGAAAGCAGTTGTGAAAGGATTTCTGGTTTCAGACCAGCCTGGACTAGAGTGTATTTAGTCTAGCCTGGGCTACAGAATGAGCCTTGCCTTTTTATTTTACTTTATTTTATTTTATTTGGTTCATTAGTGTTCTGTCAGTTTATAAGTCTGTATGAAGGAGTCAGAAGCTGCCATGTAGGTGCCCAGGTCCTATGGAAAAGCAAATAGTGCTCTTAACCGCCGAGCCATCTCTCCAACCTGACCTCTGCCAAAAAAAACAAAACCAGACAACAGCAACAAAAATCCCCTAACCAATTGTGGTGTCACACGCCAGTAGGATATGGTGAAGCTGTGGAGGACTGTGGAGAGAGGAGCATCAGCAACTGAGAAGCTAACCTAGGTAAAGGCTTTAGAAGAGCTGGCTCAGCTGGTGCTGGGCTTTCTGAGCAGGAGTAAGGAACTGAGCACAGCCATTAGCACCACACTGAAACTCAGGGAGTGCAGGTGCATGCTGGGAGTACAGGTGCATGCTGGGAATGCCGACTCTTGGGGGAGGGGTCAGACACAGGCAATCACAGGCCATGACTGCTCAGCTACACATGCGTGCGTGTGTGTGTGTGTGTGTGTGTGTGTGTGTGTGAGAGAGAGAGAGAGAGAGAGAGAAAGAGAGAGAGAGAGAGAGAGAGAGAGAGAGAGAGAGAGAGAGAGAGATTTTCTGTGGTCTGGGGAGATGGCTAAGAGTTCAAGAAGTTCATTTCTCAGCACCCACACGGCAGCTCACAGCCGTTTGTAACTCCAGTTCCAGAGGGTCCAACACTTTCTTCTGGCTTCCAGGCACCGGGCATACACATATGCACATACACATATACAACAAAAGAAATAAAACTTAAAAAAAACCAACCACACATAGAGCAGATACTGGTGGTGAAGGATATGGAACAATGACCTCTGGCCTCCGTGTGCAAGGACACACTGACACACAACACACAGCAACACACACTCCACACATATATACTCCACACACAGGAGCACACACACACACATACACCAGTAAGCAAGAAAATACAATTCAGGGAGCTTGAATCCAGGTGTATTCCTCCAATCCCAGCACTTGGGAAATATGGATAAGAAAATCTTGAATTAAGGCTTATCCGTGGAGCTGGAGAGATGGCTCAGCAGTTAAGAGCACTGACTGCTCTTCCAGAGGTCCTGAGTTCAATTCCCAGCAGCCACATGGTGGCTCACAACCGTCTGTAATGGGATCCAAAGCCCTCTTCGGGTTATGTCTGAAGACAGCTACAGTGTGCTCATCATATACATAAAATAAATAAATAAAATCTTTAAAAAAAAAATCCGTACTAAAGTAGGCTTTGAAGAGTCAAAGCCTGCAGTGGTGGGCATGTAAAAAACAAAAGACCCAGCCGTGGCTGCTGAGTAACTCTGAGGCTCGCTGAGACAATGTGAGAGCCTGTGTCAAAAAGCAAAGCGAAGACATGAAAGCTGGGGTTGGATGGTTCTGCAGTCAGAGCACTTCCGACCATTTCACAGAGCTTGAGTTCAGTCCCCAGCACCCATGCTGACTGGCTCATGGCCACCTGGACCTCCAGCTCCAAGACATCAATGTCCCCTCCAGTCTCCGAGGGCACTTGCACTCATGTGCACATACCAATATCCATACACATACTTTCAAATGAACCAACCAGGCAGTGGTGGCACACACCTTTAATGCCAGTACTCAGGAGGCAGAGACAGGCGGGTCTCGGTGAGTTCTAGACTGTTGTGGTCTACATAGTAAGGCTCTGTTTCAAAATAAGACTAAAAAGGTAAGAAACCTGTATCCAAAGTCAACGTACAAGAAAGAAGCCCCTCAGACTGGGTTTCACACCAGGATTCTAAGCTGTCATTCTTCAGTGTTTCACTCAAACTTGGAGGGTTTCTCTCCAAGTCACTGTCTACGAGTAAGCCCTGCCCACACTGACCCACTGTTAAGAGGAAGGACAGGGAGGTGGCCAGGGCCAGGGAGGCAGCTGTGGTCATCAGCCAGTAGGACAAATGGGAACCGGTCACACCAGCTAACTCTATCCCCATGGCAGCCACCACGCCCACCAGCCCTGTCACCTTTTAGCTTTGGGCGCTAAAGGTGTAGGCAGTGGGGCCAGTTGGGACATGTTGACACCAGCCTCTGTCTGGAAAGGCACGAGGAACAGAACCTGTTGGGGCTGGTGGCTCATCTGAGCATGTGTCACCTTGAATCCTCTCCACCCTTAGGGCCCAAGACTCCCTGACTCCTCCTGAGAGTCTCCACAAGGCAGGAAGACATAAGCTAAGTATTCTGAAAGTCCCTTCTGATTTCAAAGAGGCCTCCATTCTGAAAGCTGATGTTGTATTTGGCCTCATTGCATAGCTCAGGCCCTCCAGGAACTTTACTAATGGATTCTCCTGCCTCTCTGTGGCTGAGACTACGCCACGCCCAGTAGGGTCTCTGAGATGGTAAAATTCTAAAACAATAAACCCAAAAGCATAAGTATCTACTGAGAGAAACTTCTGAGCTGGCAATGGAGGTCCAGCTCAGTGGTACAGCTCCTGTCTAGAATCCCCCAGTGAGGGGCTGGGGGCGTGGCTCAGTGGTAGAGCCCCTGCCTAA
>NW_021604758.1:566187-580756 GCF_004785775.1 Grammomys surdaster | reverse complement strand
AGGGGCTGGGGGCGTGGCTCAGTGGCAGAGCCCCTGCCTAGAATCCCACATTGAGGGGCTGGGGGTGTGGCTCAGTGGCAGAGCCCCTGCCTAGAATCCCCCAGTGAGGGGCTGGGGGCGTGGCTCAGTGGTAGAGCCCCTGCCTATCATTAGTCTCTAGGTTCAATCTCTAGTTTAAAAAAAAAAAAAAAAAGGATCTCCTCTCTTTGACATTCTAAATTTCTTTCATATTTTTTGCCCACAATTTCTAGTTTTCCTGCCATACTTTCTACCTCGGAATCACGTGTTCCTGGAGTCTACCACAAGCCACCAGCCAGAGGTGGAGCGTTTAAATTCTGGGCCCCGCTAGCAAGAGTGTCTCAGTTGCCTAACTTGTAAAACGAAGGGAAATAGGTTAGCTCACTGGACCAGTGCAAAGACGGTACAAGAGGATTTCGGAGCTGTGAGAATCCAGGCTTTGCCAATAGCAAATAGAGCATCTATTAAGGCCTAGCCTACTACGTGAGAGACTGACACAAAATGAGGGCACGTCCCAGGTCTGTTGGTGCAGCAGAGTACATTGAAGGGGCAACTTAGGCAACCCTATCACTAAATACAAGTTTTTTTTTATTTTTTTAAAGGCCTGGGCATGGTGGTACACGCCTCTAATCCCAGTTTTCAAAGGCAGAGAGGTCTGAAGACAGCCCCAGGCTTGATTGCTTCATATGTTGGAGCCAGCTAGACCTACACAGAAAGACCTGATCCCTCTGCTGAAGAGATGTCTCCGCCATTTAGAGCGTGGAGGAGCAGATGCTCTCAGCATCCGTATCCAATGGCTGGCTCACAGTTTCATGTACCAGCTCCAGCTGAAGCTTTCGACCTCTGTAGACACCCATGTGCGCAGAACAAGGGCTAAGAAATAGCTCAGCAGCTAAGAGCCCTTGCTGTTCTTCCAGAGGTCTGAAATCCCGCCCCCAGCATATGACAGGAAACAGATCTTTTGGCAACTGTACCATGATCAAATAGGTAAGACTCTTCTTCGGTTTCAGAGGCTAGTGTTCACTCTACTGTTCCAAGGCTAGTGTGGGTGTTAGAAACGCCTTGACCGCCAGGGGACGCGCGCTCCCCGCGAGCTGGACGACTGAGCTCAGGCCCTGGGAATGCGAGGCGGGCCTGGGCAGGTGCACAGCTTCCCCGGCAGGGGTGCGCAGCCGGCCGGGAAGGTGTGGCGGAGTCTCTGTTCCCAGGCTTCGGTCCCTGCCCTCCACCCTCAGGTCTTCTTCCTTGGGCCTCCTCCAACTCTAACTCTCCCTTCATCTGCCTCCCATCTGTGCTCCACCCTTAGGTCTCCTTGCCCGGCCTCCTCTGCCTTCCAGCCCGGTTCCCAGAGGTGAAGGATCCTGTTTGGGCTCCCTGGAGAAGTCAGTGGGATCCAGGTCAGGGTGTCGAGATGGTTTGGGAACACCCAGAGTGCAATCTTTCGCTCTAGCCGGGTCAGACTTGATTTTTTAAATCGGTGGAACCGACGTGGGACTTCCCCTAGCTAAGCTTCTGCCTTGAGCTAGCTACTGGGAGGGCTTCTCTGCCCCTCCGTTTTCTCACCTGTACTGTCGGGGGAATTAATGACTTCACCTAATGAGGTGTAGGCATTGGAGGACCTAAAATATACAGTGTTTACAACAATGCAATTCAAGGACCCAAAGTCACAGAAAAACCCTGTCTCGAAAACCTGAAGAAAAAAAAAAAAAGGACCCAACATCATGCATCCTGGACTGTTACCCTACCAGCCTTCTTCCAAGAGGAGTCCTCTAGGGTGACACAGATAAGTCTCTGCAATCCCAGTGCTCTGAGGTAGTAGGGTCCCTAGTTCGAAGCCACCCTGGGCCACATAAGTGACACTGTCTCAAATGAACAAGAGCTGAATTTTAGCTCCCAGCAATAGCGTGCTTATGTGGCTAGCTCCCAGCAATAGCGGCTAGAGCAAGGCTTGAGCTTAGGCCCTGAGGCCTGGGGCATCGATCGACCGCATATGCAGGTTCAGAGTGAGGGGTAGAAACCCAGTGTCTTATTTTTTGTGAGGTTTCTTGGTTGGTTGGTTTATATCTCTGTGGCTCGTCTGAAACTCACTATGCCTCTGCTTCCTGAGTGCTGGGATTAAAGGCATGGGTTGCTGCCACGACGGAGCTGCTCTCTCTCTCTCTCTCTCTCTCTCTCTCTCTCTCTCTCTCTCTCTCCATTTGCTTCCACCTTCCTAGTGCTAGAAATACTGACATGTACCCTGACAGTCTTTTTTATGCAGTGTCAGGGACTGAATCTGGGCCTCCTTCATGCTAGGTGAGCACTCTACCGGCTGAGCCTCACGCCAGTCCCTTCCTTCTGTTGCCAGTGGTCTCAACTGCCTGAACCTCTGGACCACAGGACCTTAAAGTTCCCAGCCGTGAGCAACAGTGACTATCCCCAGGAACGTGGGGGCTACATGAGGAGAGGGGCCCCGAAAGGTTCCAGATAGAAACTGGCAAGTTCCCAGGACCAGCCTCAGTTTCCCCATTGCTAGGGAGGAGCCCTCTAGGGAGTCAACGAACTCCACTGAAGGTGGAACTCGCTGTTCCTACCTTTGGGTGATTGCCAAATGCCTGGGTGGACGGAGAAGTCCATCCTGACCTGAGCCTGGCAGGCCACAGCCTGTGTTGGCAGCTGTGGCTATTATTGCTCAGCTTCATTTCATGCCTGTCACTCCAGCCCAGGCGCTCGCTAACACCCTCCCTCTCCAGATCCTTGTCCCCCACCAGCTTTGGAATCCCCCTACATCCCAGAGGTGGAGAGACAGAGGGAGGTGCCTGCCCGCCCCTGCCCTCTCCCTGGCTCAAGGACAGACAGACACCTCCAGAATTAGCCTCTCTCCCTCCCTTATCTCCCACAATACCTCAGGTCAGACAGATGGAAGTGGAGGCGACATGTCTCACCTCTGGGTCACAAGGAACCCCACACTGGAGGAAGAACGTTAATTAGAAAATCTGGTGGGAGTAAAGGAATTCCTTCCACAGACAGCTGTCACAAGAGTGAAGGAGATGTCAAATTCAACTGCCTGTATGGCCCACCAGCCTCAGTTTACCACTTCCATTCTCTGTAACACAGCAGAACAGGACCACGGGAGCCTCCCAGATCCAGCACCGCGGTCCTGTTATTCTGCCCTGGGCTCCAGAATGACCTCAGCAAACCCCACCTATTTCCCACCCCGTGGGGCAATAAGAGGTCCGACTCCCGTTTCCGCTAGGGGGCGCTCTTGGGCGGATGTGCCTCCTCTGGTTAGGCAGGTCTGATGCCCCAGTTAATAACATGTTGGGGTTCGCTCAGCGGCACAGAAGAGGTTGGAGAGCTGCCCCTGTTTCTCACTCCCTGCCCCCATCCCAAAACCAGAAAGAGGGGTGTAGCGCTGGAACACAAGCTCCTGAGAAACCCACGCCCCTCGTGCTTGTCCCATTCTTTTCAAAGTCTAGGATCCACTATTCCAGTGCCACTAATTTTACTCAAAGACCTAGTGGTTCGGTGTTGAAGGCTGCTGGAGGGTGGCCGTGCGCCCGACCATTCTAGAACGTCCTGATCCCCCACATCTACCCAAAATTCAGAGTCCGGAGACCCTAACAGCACCCTAAGACACTTCCAAGAGTTCCCAATTAAAGTATTCAAAAATTGCAGCTCCAATAACTCTCCAGGACCAAGGACTCCAAAGACCACTAAGATCGCAGGCGTCCAAGTCCCCATCCATCTGCCGAGTAAAATCGGCACCCCAGTTCCTTCTTTCCAGGGATCCAGGCGTGAGCTCCCCACACTATTCCCCTGTACCTAAGGTCCGAGTTTTCATCAAGTCCTCCCAGGGACGCGGTGTCGGGTTCCGGGGTGGCTGGACCCTGGGTGGGGGGTGGAACTCACGCGTCGGGGCAGATCCTGGCACCGGGGGTCTTTTCCTCGGGCTCCGGCTCTGGCTCCGGCTCCAGCGGCGGGGAGCGGAGGACGGGGCGGGGTAGTCGCCAGGGAACAGGTTAGACGACGTGACTCTGACTGGAGGGAGGCGTGTCCCACAGAGGAGGGGGAGCTGCGGTTTCCTGGAGCACCTTGGGATTTGTAGTCCGGAATGGGCAGGGCGCAGGCAGAGACATTTCCATTTGGAGTCAGACGCGATCTATTTGACAAGTCAGCCAGAGCGAAGTACAGAAGATCGTGGGCGTCCTGGACGGCGAAATGCACAAGAGTTTAGATTCTCAGCTCACTATGGGTACAGGGGAAGAACTCTTGAGCCCTTTCCCACTTTTTCCCTTGCCTGAGTGAAGATTTGAATACTTAACGAGGAGATTGGAGGCGCGGAGAAATTAACACGACCAATACGGTGGCGAGAAAAGGACCCACCTTAAGCAGGATTCCAAGCCTCGGGTTATCTGTCTAGATAAAACAAAAAACAAAAGTAAGGGGCCTCTAATCCTAGCACTTAGGAGGCAGAGACAGGCGCACCTCTGCGAGCTCAAGGCCATCCTGGTCTACACAGCGAGTTCCAAGCCAGCCTGGACTATATAACGAGACACTGTCTCAAAAACAAAACAATATATCACAGCATTGGCGATTTACTGGCGTGCCTAGCAACAAGCTGGACTACAATCCCCAGCAGCACTCCTGACCGACGTCCCTCGCCAGCCACCTTCGAGTCATCTGGGAATTGGAGTCTTGAAGCCCACAAAGGGCGAGCCCCAGAGTTTCTCGACCGTGCGCGGGGGGAACACATAGTCTGGAGATCTCTCGTGGAAGGAACACTCCTTCGTAGCCTTGGTTCCCTCTATTCTCAAAAGCCTCAGAAGAAGGGGGGAGCACTCCAATTCTGGAGGAGTCGCCAAAATCTCCGCAGAGGGGGCGGGCCGCGACGCTGACACACCGGCCAGGAATGCAGTCGAGTCACCCTGTCTCGCCACCGTCCCGCGGCTCCACCCGCCACCCCACGCGTTGTAGTCCTGCTGGGAAGGGGCGTGGGCACGTCCCCCAAATCCCACGTCCACGTGCCGCTGTTTACTTGGGCCGCGGAGCAGGAAGGGCAGCTGCACCTCTACCTGCCTCGGAGCCGTGGGGAATACTTCCCATTCAGGACACTAAGTCCAGGAGGGCACCTACGAGTCTCACCCGACACTAACCCTCACCCGGCTTGAAGCCAGGATCTGGGGCTCGGGGTCCGAGGCTCCTCCTCCGACCCTGAGGACTCCTCCCCCTCGGTTTCCCGCTTCCCCTAGACTTCAGAAGCTCCGCCTCTGATTGGTACATAAACGCTCCGCTTGTCCGCTTTTCTCTATTTTCCGACCTGGTTCAGTCAAACCTTCCAGTTTCGCCGCACCAGGGGCTTCTGAAGACACACTCTAGCTTTGAAAGCACAATCGTGACAACCAGAATTCTTACCTAGCTTTCACAGGAACGCTCTACAATCGATCTTCTGTCACTTTAAAAGCCGTGGCCTATGTGGGTCACTGCCCCTTTAAGACAGTGTTGGAAGAAACCACGTGAGAAAGCTGTCGGGGGAGCAGACACTCCAAGATCCGAGCTAGCTTGCGTTTCTGACAAACAGGGACTTGATTTCCACCTTCAGGGCATTCTTACGAAATTAATCACTCCTATGCTGTGTAAGCTTTAAGAGTGGGGGTTAGCCGGATTCTGCAAATAGTGACAGCGCCGAGCCACGACCCGGCTCTCCTACGCTACTTGGATGCTTCCGGGTGCGGCTCCACCCCTGGGGTCCACGTGGTGGGCAGCCTTCCGCGCAGGTCCTGCGTGGGCTCCTCCAGAGTTGGGATGGAGGGTACTCCGGCCTGCGGTGAGTGGAGCCTGAACTGGTTAGAGAGGAAGGGCATCCGGGAGGGCCTGGGTGCAGAAGGGGTTGGGGAGGGCTGCGAGGTTGCCCCCCGTGGAGCAGGCGAGTGAGGGACCTACGGGCACTTTTGAGAGGTTGGCCATGTCAAAAGGGTCCCCCGACTGTCTCCTCTCAGGTGCCACTCGGTTCTCCTGCCCTCCCCACTTCACGGAGATGTCTCCAGACTCGGATCCCCCTCGTTTCTCCTTGGAGGCGCTTACAGGTCCAGATACAGAACTGTGGCTTATCCGAGCCCCTGCAGACTTCGCCCCACAGTGGTGAGTGGTCGATTCCAGGCCACCTCCTGGGAGGATTCCCCCACCTCCTAGAGGCTGAACCCTCCAGGGGCTGAACTCACCGTAGTCAGTGAACCAGAACGTTAGACCGCTCTTTTTGAAAATTCGAGACAGGGTTTCTCTGTGTAGCCCTGTCTGGCCTGGAACTCGCTCGGCAGAGCAAGCTGGCCTCGAACTCAGAGATACCTGCCTGCCCCTGCCTCCAGACTGCTGGGATTAAAGGCGAGTTGCCACCACCAGGCTAGATGGCATTTCTGAGCAACCCGGAAATGCTGGTTTGGGTTGTTTTGAAACAGTCTCGCCCGGCAGTGGTGGCACACGCCTTTAATCCCAGCACTTGGGAGGCAGAGGCAGGCGGATTTCTGAGTTCGAAGCCAGCTTGGTCTACAGAGTGAGTTCCAGGACAGCCAGGACTATACAGAGAACCGTATCTCAAGAAAGAGAGAGAGAGAGAGAGAGACAGAGAGAGAGACACAGAGAGAGAGAGACACAGAGAGAGAGAGACAGAGAGAGACACAGAGACAGACTTATTCTGTAGCCCAGGCTGGTTTCTAAGAACCAGCATCCCCCAGCCTCAGTTTCTTGAGTACTGGGATTAAAAGTGGCCAGTGGTGGGGATTGGATGTAATCTCAGCACTTGGGCGGCTGAGGCAGGAAAACAGTAGACTTGAAGGCCAGCATGGGCTGTGGAGTACTAAGCCAGCCTCACTTACACAGGATAGATAATCCCGGTACCTGGGAGGCGGCCCACAAGCCCCCAGAAGGTGGTTGGCTGGTTGAAAACAGGAAACAGCTCAGGGTCTTGCACTTGGGTTCTAGCTCTGAGCTGCACCCAGCCTGGAAAGGATCAGCCACTGTTTGTCCCTTTCTCTCCTCAGCCTCAATGGGCGGCATGTGCCTCTGTCTGGCTCCAAGACTGTGAAGGGCAAACTGGATGGCAAGAAGCACCGATACCGGGTCTTTACCAGCAGCCCCCAGGCTGGAGAAGCCACCTTGCTTGCATCTTCATCGGAGGCAGGTGGCAGACTCACCTGCGCTCCCGCGCCCAACGGAAGCCTAAGGATCATGGAGGGTCCTCCAGAATGTCTTATCTCTCGGGTCCCCCTGCAGCCGATCCCCACAAGCCTTCCACCTCAGATCCCTGCTGGTCTGCGGCCTTGCTTCTCTGCCTTTGGAGGCAGCCCTCCCGTAACAGGGCCGGGGTCAGCCTCAGCTCTGAGGTCACCCACTTCAGGGAAGAAGAAAAAGAAGAGAAAGGGCACAGAAGCCTCAGACCCTCAGGAGGCTGTGAACAGGCACGGGATCCTGGAGGTGGAAACAGCCTGGGGTAACCTAGGAATGGATGTGAAAAAGAAGAAGAAAAAGAGGCATCATGTGGGGCAGGGGGAGATGGAGGCCGAGGTAGTGGAGCCCGAGGCAGAGCTGCCAGTCCCATCTGCCACCAGCAGCAAGAAGAGGAAGAAGTCCAAGGGGGCAGAGACATTCCAGGCAGAAGAGGATCTGGGGCACATTGAACCTGTGGCTCAAACAGAGCCTCCTGAGGGGACCTTCCTGTCCTCCACCAAAAAGAGAAAGAGGCAGAAGGAAGCTGAAGGGACAGAGGAGGTGGACGGCACCATGGCTGGCTCTCAGCCACAGGTCACTGTGGAACCCCATGAGGAAACCATCCTACTGTCCCCTACAAAGAGGAGGAGAAAAGAAAAGAGACAGAATTTGGTGAGGGAGGCAGAGATGGGACTCCCTGGAGTGCTCATGGAGACTGAACTTTCAGAACATGGGCTTCAGGATGAAGTAGCTCCTAAGTCCCCCAAGAAGACAAAGAAGAAAAAGGAAAAGTGGGTGGACGAGGCAGAGGTGACAGAGGCTGCCTTTGAGCCCCAGGGGGCTCTAGCACCCAGCAAGAAAAAAGAGAGAGGACAGAAAGCAACAGAGTCTGAGGTGACTGACCCAAGACAATCCGAGGAACCAGAGCCCAGGGCCAGTCAAAAATCCCCCAAGAAGAAGAAAAAGAAGGATCAGGAAAGTGGGGTACAGGACACTGTTCCCCACTGAGAGCTGTCTCCTACGGGACAGGAGAAACAGAAGAGGGAACTTGAGCAGGAGCCATCACAAGTCCCTGGGGAGGGGGAAAGGGGGGAAACTTGCAGGGCTGAGATTAGAAATCAGCAAACGTGCACATCCACAAGGGCCTGGGCATGCAAATGCTTTATTGTGACACTGGGCATCGGTGGCAGCGGGTCATCGAGGCACTTTGAGGAAGGGTTCATGTAGTACTTCAAAGAGCCTGCGGGCCTGAGGGGAAGAGGAGAAGAGGACTCGTCATTAAAGGTGCTGTGTGCCTGCTGTTTGGTGTGGGGTTCTGCCTCTTATTCTCCTGGTTGAGAGCTTCGGGTGTCTGGGGTCTACTGGAGGCTGGCCAGGAGGTGGATATAAATGGACCTCAACACTAGTCCATCAGCCGGGCAGTGGTGGCGCTCACCTTTAATCCCAGCACTTGGGAGGCTGAGGCAGGAGGATCAGAAGTGCAAGGCCAACCTCAGCTACATTAAAATAAATAAAACAAACCAACAGAAGTCTTACTTCTGAGACACTGGGTCAAGCATCCTGGGCTGGCCTGGCTAGCTGTTTAGCCGAGGATGGCTTTGAACTCAGCCTTTGATCCTCCCACCTTACATGGCTGCTGTGAGCATGCTCATCACGCTTAGTGCAGCCAGTACTGGCATCAGAGCCATCATGGCTTTGCGCATGCCAAGCAAGCACTCTACCAGCTCGGCTACATGGTCCCAGCCTGACATGGAGTCTTTTAAAACAAGCATGGAGGCTTAGGCCTGTGATCTTAGCAGAAGTCAGCGGCAGAGCTGAGTTCAGGCCCAGCCTGGTCTATAGTGAGATCCAGGCCAGCTAGAGCTATGAAAAGTAAGACCCTGTCTAAAAACAACAGCTACTTAATACAACTTCAGAGTGTAAGGTCCATTGATTTGGGGTTCGTTCCTGTACCCTAACCCCTGTAGCATCCCCTAGAATTCTTACCTTCTGGGGGCCCAGGCCCGGGCACAAGGCTAGATCCTCCTTTGATGCAGTGATAAGCTGTTCCAGGGACTGAAAGGCAGATTCGAGCTCAGGGCAGTGTGCCCTAAACCCTTACCTGTCCCGGCTGTAGGGGACCCCAGGGGGTGGGCCATGGGAAGGTCAGGAGGGGACTCCCAGTGGGCCTCTTACTCCAAATGTAGCCAGGAGTGTCTGGCTGTCGGTCTTGTTCACAGATTTCACGGTGGTCAGACACTCAGTGGCCTGGAAGGGAAAGAGGGTATTTTCTTGGAGCTGGGCATAGGGGCAGTTGTGAGTCTAGTACTTAGAAAGCAGGTGCTAGGGCATTCCCACAGGTTTGAGGCCAGCCTGGTCCATAGCCAGACTCAGGCCTCTAGGCCTGGGGGGACATTGTCTTCAGAAACAAAGTGAGGCTGAAGAGATGGCTCCGCCATTACAGATCCATCCGGCCCTTCCAGAGGACCCAAGTTCACTTTCTAGCACCCAGGACACCCAGAAAGACTGAGAGTCCCTCTTTACAGCTGAAAAACATCAATTCATTTACAAAATAACATCCGGAAGTAGCCACTAAGTGCTGGGGGGTGCTACAGTCACAGCAGGGTCAGGATGGAACTCTGGGCTACTAGGCTGAGCTGATGAAGGAGGGCTTCCTGGAGGAGGAGGCATCAGAGCCGGCCTGGGAAATACGGATTCCAGCAGAGAGAACAGGATCATAGATGCTGAGGGCAGGCTAGGGGTCAGAGCTGGGGGAGGCAGGGTCTGGTCTGCACTTAAAAGACCCTTTGAGCTGGTGGGAGGAGATACGGGAGGACTGGACAGGGAAGGAGGGCCTCATGGTGCAGGGACTTACTGTGCAAAGGACCAAGCTCAACCCAGAAGCCATTAGAGAACCAGGAGGTACAGTCTCACCCGGGACAGGAAGTTCTGTTCCAGTTTTTCCATAAGGAGGTCGGCGGGCTTCTGCTCATAGACCTTGTAGGTCTCCAGGTACCGCCCTGCTTCCTCTGCACTGGGGAACAGAACACGTGTGAGCCAGATGAGAAGGCTATCTTTCAGGAGTCTCCTTCAAACAAAAGCTAGTCCAATCCCAGCCCTGACTCCTGTCCTCAGCAGGGAGCCCTGTGAGGTGGCTTCTCATACATTTATTATTTTGTCCATGCTGGGGATGGAACCCATGATATTGTACATGCTAGACATTCTCCCACTGAGCCACGCCCCCAGCCCCTCACTGGGGGATTCTAGGCGGGGCTCTACCGCTGAGCCACGCCCCCCTACTCCCTTCTTCAGTTCCTTCTACCACCACAAACTCTCACTATATATCCCTGCCTGGCTTTGAATTAATGATCCTCCTGTCTCAGCCTATTAGCCCAGGCTGGCCTTGAACTTTTGACCTGCCCTGACCTTGGACTTCCCAGTGCAGGATTATAGGTTTGTGTCACCATGCCTGGCTTAGGAACCCCTACCACTACACAGGCTGCCTTGGCTGTGGCGGGGCATGGGGGTGAGAGTGGAGGGCTATGTCTCACCTCCAGGCCAGGATTAGGGTGCAGTCAGCCAAGATGCACATCTTAGCCAGCTCTTTAAGAGCCTTCTGCGGATCTTTCTGGAAGAGAAGAAAGTGAGAAGTAGAGACCTGGTCGTAAGCAGGGATTTACAGCGTGGGAACCTGACAGCTGAGCTGGGGAGAGAGACGGCAATGTCCATAAAGCCACAAGGAACTGAGCTCAGTCCCCAGGATAAAAAGCTGGGTGTGGTGCCCCAGGCCCCGGTGACAAACCCTGTCTCTACCCCCAAACACCCCCCCCCCAAAAAAATCACAGAGGGTGTGCAGGGCCTCACAGGCATCTCTCCTCTTAGTAGGTGACAGCGCGGGGCTTCAAAACTGAGCACTTGATCCGATTCCCAAGATCCACACAGGAATAGAACCAACCCCCAAAAGTTGCCCTCTGACTTCTGAGTATATGTGCTCACTCCTATGCGCGTGTGCTCGTGCACACACACACATACAAGTTCACATGTGCACGCACACAAATACACACAATCGTGCACACACGCACGCGCACACACACACACACCTCCCAGCCCACACAGGCTTTCTGAGAGACCCGGGGCAATTTTAGCTTCAGTGAAAACCCATTCCTCACTGAGGTCCTAAGCCACTTTGTCTTAAAGGGATTCATCAGCCCACGCATGAGTTCATGTCCTGATGGACAGAGCGAGGCCAGCACAGCAGCCCCACTTACCACATCCACTTGGACCAGTAGCACACGCAGGGCAAAGTTCTTCCCCAGGCTCTGCAGCCGTTCGTGGATGTAGTCTGGATGGAGGTTGTGGTAGCGGAGGCTGGTGGAGACGGGGAAGGGGACAAGTTGAGGGTCTTGATGTCCCAGAGGCTTCAGATATCCTTATATACCTTACTGGCATCCAGAGGGTTGGGACCCATTAGGACAGCAAAGGTGACAGCCTTGCCAGAGGCCCAGGGAAGTCAACTGACTGGGATGGACTTCTAGGAAGGGTCATGACAGGGAACAGCAGCCAGCTGCAGTATTGATGGGCACTGGACACTCGGCTTCTTCCCTCAAATTGGGGACCAGCCCTTCTCCCTCAGACTCAAAAATACAGACCCAGACCTCCTCCCTCAGATACGGAAGCCTAGGCCCCAGCTTGCGTTCCTCAGACCCAGGGTCCAGCCCCAGCTACTCTTGTGTCGGTAACTGTAGGCCACAGCCACTTCTTCAACACAGCCATGCACAGGCTCAGAGCTCACAACACTGAACCCCACGTTTCCCACTCAATACTCAAAATGCCAAGGTAGTGGGGCAGGACCCCCCACCCCCTTCAGAGCACCAAGGGCTCACCTGAGGAAAAGGGCGCAGGTGCTCTGGCCCAGCACGTAATCAGGAACCACCTCACCGAATTCCCAGGGCACATTGCGCACAAATTTCAACACGGGGTTGCCCCTCTGCCAAGGGAGAACGGCAGAAGTCACTTATGGGGATGATCCTTGGACTAAGGTGGAGGCTGGGCCCTCCCCTACCTCTTCCCGCCCTAAGCTCCACCAGTTCCTGGGTCTTTTCCAGATTCTCTTCCCACACTCCTCAGCCTGGAATCTGAATGTTAGCCCTCCCTGTCGCCAGGCCTTTGCCATAGTCCCCCTGCCCGCTTTAGCTTCTGTCCTAGTATCAATCCATCCTGCTGTCTGCTGGCCACCAGCCCTCACTGCAACCTTAGCAACATCCACACCTGCCCCTCCCCCCAGGGAGGGTCCCACCTCAGTGCCACAAGCCAGTCCTACATTGTCCTCCCTACTTCTCTGGTGGAATCTGGGCCTTGTCCACCCATACTCATCCTCCACCACCACAGCACCTCCTGGCTGAGGCCACCATCACACTACCAGAGGCCACCTTACAGATAATGTAATCAGAGGCATCATCTAAGATCTGCCAGGGCTCCCCAGTGCCCCAGAGGGCAGAGGCCCCTCTCCGGTCTCCTTCTCTGCTCCCCTGAGAACACTGTCAATAGCCCAAGACTGAGAGTGCTCAGGCGGCCCAGGCTCCAACCCATCTGGGAACACTCAGAGAGCACACACTGTCCCTACACTGGGGACACAGCAGTGACCAGGCCAGGCTCAGGTTCTTATGGTCACCTGGACTCTGGTCCCAGTTCCAGATAGGGCTCTCCTGAAGCCTTGTGCACCGTCTGCTACACGCCCCCTGACCTAGATTCTTGAGACGTCTGGAATTTCCTGACTCACAGATAGCATCTAGCATGGACTTCCTAAGGCCCGAGGGACTCCCGAGGGAAGGGAACACCTTGTGTTCTCCTGGGTGACTCACAGTGCCTCCTAGTTGGCCCAGAACAGACTCAGGGGACCCATGCTAAGAATTCAGGGTTGGGATTGTCTGCCCCACCCCCACCTCCACAGAAGAGAGCTCAAGGTTCACCGATAGCTAGGGATGGCATCTATCCAAGCCTGTGTCCTAATTCTACCATAACCCACAAGGACTGAGTTCGGAAGCTTCCCTGTAGCCTGGCATTCCCGGAGGGCTGGGGTGTAGACACTCCGGGCTGTGCCCTTCCCAGGCCATGGCACACTGGGCATTAAATGAACGGAAGAGTTAGTGCAGGGAGGAAGGAAGGAAGGAATGAACATAAAAAGGAATGAATGAATGCACAAAGGAATTCATTTCAAGCTACCACAGGCATCAAAATCCTTCATTTTAAAGCATGGTGGGCGGCTGAGGGTGGTGGCACATGCCTTCAATCCCACTCCTCGGAGGCAGAGACAGGGAAGTCTCTGAGTTTGAGTCCAGCCTGGGCTACATAGCTTGAGCAGCATTTCAGTGACTAGAGGTTCTCACTACAGGTTCTGAGGACAGGAACAGACCTGGGACAGGAGCCGAGCTGTCTAACCAGAGTGACAGCCTTAGCAGGGAGGGCTGGGGCGCCCTGAACCCACAAGCCCATCGACGAATGCATGAATGGTGTTGTATCTACAGGAAGGAATAAATGAATGACTGAATGAATGAAGGGATGTATATTTGAATGAATGCAGGAATTAATGAAAAGTGATAAACGTAGGAGGGAGGGGTGAATAAACGGGGCGCGTGAACCTCAGCCCTCCTCCCACCACTCCCAACCAACCCCAGGAACAGGGTTTCCCATCAGAACCCCAGCACCCCATCTCCCACTCTCACCTGCCGCGGGCTCACGATGATGGTATTGGATTTTGCTCCTGTCTTCAGGGTCTGGCTGGGGTTCTCTCCCGTCGCAGGTTCAGAGCCTGTGGGCACTGCGGCCCCAGCCCCTCCTGGAGGCTGAGCAATAGCATACTCAGCATACGTCTGAGGGGCTGCGTGAGCGGAGGATGCCTGGGCAGCAGGGTTCCGTGACAAGCTGAATAAGGGCTTGACCTGTGGAGAGAGGGGAGGATTGGGAGTGGGGAAGGAACACCGGAATCCTCCCCCTCCTTCCAGATGCTTCCCGGGCTAAGAACAAGGGCTGGGCTAGGCTCAGTCAGTTAAGTGTGTGCCTCAGCATGCACAGAGCCCTCACTGAGCCAGGCACAGTGGTGCACACCCGTCATCCCCGCACTCGGGAGGCAGAGACGGCGATGCTCTAGGCTGTCCCTATGGCACTGCCTCTGGACGCACACCTCCCGGGTCCGGTCCGCAGTGCCCTGCCTCGCTCTGCTCTGGCTCCTCAGGCCTGCTCAACTCAGAGCGTCGGCACTGGCTTCCCCTCCGTTAGTTGTCCCCACGGTCCATTCTCTTACTTCTTCTCATAGCAGATCCTTCAAAAGCCCTCAGAAGTACAGACTTTTTTTTGTTGATAGTTTTTCGAGACAGAGTTTCTCTGTGTAGCC
>NW_021604758.1:553840-566177 GCF_004785775.1 Grammomys surdaster | reverse complement strand
TGTTGTGCTTTGTTTTTGAATCAGACTCTCACTATGTAGCTCAGGCTAGCCTGGAACTTGTGACAGTCTTCCTGCCTCAGCATCTCCGATGCTGGGATTAGGTGTTTGCCACCATGCCTGACTCAGATTTCTTTCTTTCTTTTTTCTTAAGATTTCCTTATTTTTATTTATGTCTGTGTGTCTGTGTGTGTGGCACATGTGAGCAGGTGTCTGTGTGTCTCTGTGTGTGTGGCACATGTGAGCAGGTGTCTGTGTGTCTCTGTGTGTGTGGCACATGTGTGCAGGTGTGCGCGCCCATGGAAGCCAAGAGATGGTGTCAGACCCTGGGCTTAATGGTGATTGATTGTGAGCTGTCTCGCATGGAACACAAACCAAGTTTGGATTCCCCTAGAAAAGCAGAAAATTCTTTAAAGAAAATTTAAAAAAACCACTTCAGTAATAGGTATTGATGGCTCATATCTTTAATGCCTATCTCAAAAAACAAAACAAAAAGGTTGCCCAAGCAACCTTAATGGATGTGCCATCTCTCCAGCCTCAGTATTTCCTTTTAAAAGTTTTTAGATTCTTCTTTTACCTGTATTGAGTGTTTTACCTGCATGTATATACATGCACCATGTACATTCTTGGTGCCCTTGGCAGTCAGAAGAGGGCACTGGATGCCCTAGGACTGGAATTATAGCTGACTGTGAGCCACCATGCGGGTGCCAGGGAGCTGAACCTGGGTCCTCTGCAAGAGCAGCCAGTGCATTTAACTGCTGAGTCGTCCCTCTAGGACACCAATTTCTCTTTCTTAAGTGTAAAAGCTTCTATTTCTAGCCCTTGGTGGCGGCCGCACACCTTTAATCCTAGCACTTGGGAGGCAGAGAGAAGTAGATCTCTGTGAATTCCAGGCCAGCCTGGGCTACAGAGTGAGTTCCAGAACAGCCAGGGCTACACAAGAGCAATCGTGTCTCAAAAAACATAGATAGATAGGTAGATAGATAGATAGATAGATAGATAGATAGATACACAGAGCTTCCAATTCTTTTTTTTTTGGGGGGGGGGGGTTCAAGACAGGGTTTCTCTGTGCAGTCCAGGCTATCCTGGAACTCACTCTGTAGACCAGGCTGGCCTCCAACTCAGAAATCTGCCTGCCTCTGCCTCCTAAGTGCTGGGATTAAAGGTGTGCACCACCACCGCCCGGCTCCACCTTCCAATTCTTAAATGTCAGACCCAGGGCCAGGGAGATGGCTCAGTGGTTAGTGGTGCTTGACAATCTGGGCGTGAAGCCTGAAAGTTACCAGGTGGGAGGAGAGAACTGACCTCCACACCAATGCCCTGGCAAGTACACACCGACCACGCTACATAAATAAATGTAAAAACAAAACTAACAGCACGCAAAGGTCAGATCCAAATTCGGGTCTTGAAAATCCAGAATACTCCTATAAAATCCAGAATACTCCTATAAAACGCACAGCTGAGTTTACTGTGGTGAAACACATCTGTAATGCCCTATCACTTGAGAAACAGAGGCAGGAGGATTGCTGCAAGTTTTAGGTCATAGCAAGGCTCTGCAAAGCAAGGAAGAAAGAAAAGAAAGAAAGAAAGACAGACAGACAGACAGACAGACAGACAGACAGAAAGAAAGGCAGGTAAGGTGGCTCAGTGGATAAAGGTACTTGCCAGCTTCATGATCTCAGTTTAATCCTGACAATCTACACAATACAAGGATAAAACCAAGTCCCACAGGTTATCTTCTGACCGTCACAGGAGCTTCACGGCATGCACCCTTATGTGTACACGCACCATAAAGAAATGTTTTAGAGGCTAGAGAGATGGCTTCTCAGTTAAGAGCACTGACTGCTCTTCAAGAGGATCTGGGTTCAATTCCCAGCACAGACATGGAGGCTCAACACTCTTTCCAGTTCTAGGGGATCCAATGCCTTCTTCTGACCTCTGCAGGTCTACATGCATTCAGTCCACAGACGTAAGCACACGTAAAACGTCCACACGCTTAAGATTAAAACAAACAAAAAATTCCATTGCTGGAATCCCAGGACTTGGGAAGTGGAGATGGAAGGAACTGGGTTCTAGGTCAACCTCAGCTGCATATCAATCCCAAGGCTAGCCCAGGAAACACGTGATCCAATCGAAGACCCAAACTAGACAAACAAAAGCCATCACTGGCCACTGCCTAGCTACCAGCCTCTCTCTTAACCACACTGTCGTGCCATTTTACATACGGGGAAACCGAGGATTGCAAAGCACGGCAGGTTATTTTTCCAAAGCAACCTAAGCCTAAACTCACACCGTAGTCCCAGGGATCCCCTACTGTCCCCTTTACTCCCAAGAGCCCCCAAGTCTTCCCCCTTACTCTTGCAGACGGCACCTCGTCTTCCTCCAGAGGGATAACAAACTTCTTCCTGGTGGGTGGTCCTGAGGGCTGTGGCCGACTTTCCTCGTCCTTCCCAGGGTCCATCTGGAGCCTGAAAGGCGCGGCGACATCGGCGTTCGCGTTTCCATATTCCAGAGGGAAACTCGGCTCACAACGGTACCCCACAAAAGGTAGCCTTAGGTTCCAGAAGACCAACCCATGGGCCCGCCCCTTTCCCCTACTCACTCCGGATTGGTCCACGGGCTATAGACCCGCCCACCCGTCTACTACTCCGCACCACACTCGCTCAGGGGCAGTTGGCCCCGCCCCCAGAAGTACACCTGGATGGGTTCGCCCCGCCCAGTCTCGGCCTAGTTTCAGCCTCCGCAATGATTGGCTTCTTCCTCTGCCAATCATCAATGTGGGGTCTCCATCCACCTCCCACCCTGCCCCTCTCGGCCCTATCTCTGGGTTTAAGCACTGCCAAAACTCACTTGCTCTTTCTGGATGCTCAGAAGGAACTACCACGGGGGGTTATAGAGGCGACACAACGCCAGCACCGCCGGCACGGACAGCACGCCTACGGCGGCCAGCGAGACCCCTGACTAGACTCACTTCCTGCCGCTCTGTCCCGCCGCTCGTCTCGCTGCTCCCCAGGGGAGGTAGTGCGGAGTACGCAATTCGTGCTGCTCTCTATGGTCCTGGAGGACCGTAGTGGTTTGGGGCGGATGGAAGCTTGTGGATCTTGGTACCTGGGAGACTTTGACTTCAAGTGGTTCTGTTCCAAGGCCCTCTTGAGCGCTTCTCAGACTCCAGACCTGGCTCAGTGATGATCAAAGGAGGGCGCAAGGGAAAGGATAAAGGAAGAGAGAGAGGGAGGAGAAGGGGGAGAGGGAGGAGGGAGGCGAGATTTCAGAGGACGTCCTCCCTGTAAGTGTGGGTGGACTCAGCCCACTGATACTGACTCACTCATTGTAAGCCGTTCCCCACTTGCATCCCAAGCGGGGACTGCTACTGACAGCTGTGACTTCTTCAGGGCTTAGAGTCCAGTGGGACAATCAGACGTGTTGCTACCCAAACAGGGACAACTCAGAGTGGGCAGGGCCGGGAAGGGAGAGCCCAGAGGACATTGAGACCGGGTTAGGGGGAGCACCTGACCCAACTGGGGTGTCAGAACGGGCTTCCTGAAGGAAGGGACACCTGTGCTCCGAGACCTGGGGCCCCATGGATGACTTAGTATTACTCATTTCCTGGAAGGACAGTTTCACCCCGTTCCAACTTGTAGTTCTGTGATTGCTAAGGAAATAGGACATCGTTTTGTGAGTTTAATGGTCTTATGTATTTTGTGTTCTTGCTCATTTCCTTTGCCCATTGCTTTTTTAAAGATTGGCTCATATCCTTTGCCCATTTTTTTTTTGAAATGAGCAATTCAGTTCAACAGTTTTTAAAATTAAAAAGGGGGAGGAGAAGGCGATGAGCATCTTTCTGTTACCTCCCTTTTATTGGAGTGATGCTTAAAGGTTGACGTTAGTCACTTCCATAGGTTGCAAATCTTTCCTTCGGGGTCATACTTTTAAAATTCTCCATTTTTTTTAAAGATTTATTTATTTATTATATATGAATACACTGTAGCTGTCTTCAGACACACCAGAAGAGGGCATCAGATCTCATTACAGATGGTTGTGAGCCACCATGTGGTTGCTGGGATTTGAACTCAGGACCTCTGGAAGTGCAGTCAGTGCTCTTAACCACTGAGCCATCTCTCCAGCCCCCAAAACTGTTGTTGTAATTTTTATTTATTTATTTTATGTATACAAATACACCATTGCTCTCTTCAGACACACCAGAAGAGGGCATCAGATCCTATTACAGATGGTTGTGAGCCACCATGTGGTTGCTGGGAATTGAACTCAGGACCTCTGGAAGAGCAGTCGGTGCTCTTAACCACTGAGCCATCTCTCCAGCCCCCAAAACTGTTGTTGTAATTTTTATTTATTTATTTTATGTATACAAATACACCATTGCTCTCTTCAGACACACCAGAAGAGGGCATCAGATCCTATTACAGATGGTTGTGAGCCACCATGTGGTTGCTGGGAATTGAACTCAGGACCTCTGGAAGAGCAGTTGGTGCTCTTAACCGCTGAGCCATCTCTCCAGCCCAAAATTCTCCATTTTTGCATGCATTCACCAACGTGTACTCCATTTTCTTTTGGTCTTCGTGTATTGAGAGAGGACATGCCCTAAGGTCATAATATGTCCTTCCTCTGTCTCTATTTTAATGTTTTCCTAGTTGTGAGGTGTGTTCGTGTGTGTGTGTGTGTGTGTGTGTGTGTGTACAAACACATGCCTACGCTGAGAATTCTAGGCAGGAATTCTACTACCTAGCTATGGCCCCAGGCCTTTGTAACTATGATACACAACGAAACTATTAATAGTTAATAGCCAGGCAAATGGCTCACACATTTAATCCCAGCACTAAGGAGGCAGAGACAGACGGGTCTCTGTGAATTCGTGACCAGCCTGACCTACAGAGTGAGTTCCAGGTCAGCCAGAGCTACAAAATGAGACCCTGACTCAAAATTAATTAATTAATTTAATTAAGTTTAATAGTAAGTAAACCTTGATCCTCGGAAAGAAAAAGCTGCCAACGAATCAGAGCGCCGTGCATAAGCCTAGCCTCCAGAGGGCGCGCCTGTACCGTGTGTTCTGTGAACCAGGCGCTGAACCCGAACCTTTGAGAGGTGAGTCCCCAAAGTAAGCCTTAGTTTCTCTACCTGGAATCATTTGTTGAGGTTAAAAGGGTATATATAGTAAGACAGCAGTGAGTGGTGGCAACCACCAGAACACATGTAAACCCAGCATCGAAAACGCTGAGGCAGGAAGTCTGGGGCAAGTTCCAAACTAGCTTGTGTCCTACTTAGTGACTTCCAGCCCAGCCTGTGCCACAAAGAACCTGAACAAAACAAACAAACAAACAAACACCCAAAACCTCTGGACGAATTAGTGTCAACCCCAGCACTGGAGAAGCCGAAGCGAGCGATCTCTGCGAGTTCAAGGGCAGCCTGATTCATTCAGTGAATTCCATATCTGGCAGGGATACGTAGGAAGACCCTCCCACTACCCCCTCCCCATGACAAAAGAGCTAGGGGCTGGAGAGATGGCTCCGCACTTGAGCACTGACTGCTCTTGCTGAGGACTCGGCTCGCAGCATTCACAACCTTCTGTGATTCCAGTTCCAGGGCATCTGACGCCCGTTTCAGAGCTCAGGTGCCAGGTCCACAAAACACACATGCACATAAAAAAATTAGAATTACATGCCATTTTAAAAATAAGATACAAGGACACGTGTCTCTGAATCTCTGAGATGTCAGAGAGCGTGTCTGGGATGCCAAGCTAAGTAAATTCCTAACTCAGTTTCTCCCACAGGACAAAGGAATCCCGTCTTGAATCTGCAACTCTCAACGCTGCCGCCAGAGGTCGCCTGCGCCCCGCTATTAGAGGATTCTCAGACGGGTTGGGAAGGACCACGCGGGATGCTCAGGACCTAGCGGGAAGACCGCGAGCATCCCTGCCGCAGCCAAACTGCAACCCGGCCGCCCACGGCTGTGACTTTGAGTCGTTTGCATTAGTCAAGGGCGGGAAAAGTTCCTCCTAGTTCCTCCTCCTAGTTCTTCAGCATCCCCAGGTTTGCTTTCTGTGTTCGATTTCTGCATTGAGCCTTGCATATACAGGTCCAGGTCCTCCCACTCGTTGGGGTTTTGAGTTCAAATGATCCCACTTTCCTCATTCAGCATCCCAGTCAAGCTCTCTTCCTGTGCTTCTTTCTCCTGTATCAACTAGGGGTCCCCTCTGCACTCCAGAAAGGATGGAGAATTTGGGGCTTGGACTAAAAAAGAGCTGGACAGCTGGAGACCCTCAAAGGTCCCGCCTGCGGCGGCAAGGGTGGGGGACCGCAGTGACCAGGCCGGCATCCCCACCCGTCTCTAAACTTAGCCGCGGTGACGGTGATCGCGGCGGGCCGGGGACACAGGGGGCCCGAGGAGAGAGGGGGCCTGGCTCGCCTCGGCTGTGAGAGCCTCTATTTATAGCGCCCGGAGCCCGAAATAGCGTGGAGCAGAGCGGCCTGGATGACGCGGGAGCCGCCCGGGGCTGACTCACGCGGCCCGGAGTGGAGGCCCCCGGATGGGGGGACAGTGGAGCACACTGGACCCGACCCCCGCGCCTTCACGGACACGTCTTCTACTAGTGCATCTCAATGTGTCCACTGGGACAATGTGTCGGTGGATGGATAGATACACAGCAAAAGATGTCTGTAGCATGAGGCACTGCAGTTGGCTTAGGGGAAGGACTTCCACCAACGAAATTGGACCAGGTAGGCACACGTGCTTTTCACTAGGAAGAGTCCTGAACTGTTTTAGACATGAAGGCACGGACACCTTGATCACAGACAGCCGTCGTTCCACAAGGTGTCTTCTGTCCTGCCCCACCCCACCCCCATCCCCTGGAATGTTCCCTTTGCCTGGAGTGCTTATCTCTGTCTCCAAAGACTTAAGAACTCCTACACTTTCTTTAGTACGCCGTCCCTCTGACCTACTGGCCTGGGATAAATGAGCGGTGCCCAGGGCAACACAAGACAGCTAAAGATAGATTTAATTTAGCCGATTAGCATGGGTTGAAAAGCGATGGCAAAAAGAAAAAACCGGATCCATCAGCAGCGTGCTTTCTGTTCCGGCAGCAGGTGCGATGGGCAGTGTGACCTCGGCTTAACCCCAGGAGGGGCGCACTGCAACTGTGCTTATCGGAGAAGCTCAGTCAGGCTGACAGTGCCGCACCGTGTCGCCTACACCTGGGCCACCTGGTCCTGAGGTCGTGCGGGTCACTGGGGACGTAGGGAGCCCGGGAAAGGTGTGATTACCAAAGTAGAACCCAAGGAACCCTCAACCCCGCCCCCTTAAGGACACAATCACGTCTAGACACTATGCCGACTTTATCATGCTGAGTTTACGAAGCCGGCAGGGAATCACAGCAGACCAGACACAGACATAAACGTGAGAGAGAAGGGTGATGGCTCACTGAAGGCCAAGGATGGTGACTTGCAAAGACTGAGGCATTCTAAACTGGATGTGGAGGCAGGGACTCAGATGCCAGCCCTCCAGGGGCTGAAGCCCGAGGGTGAAAGGTTACAGACCAACCTGGGCTACTCAAGAAGACCCTGTCTTAATAAAATCAAATAATGGCCTTAGAATAGCTCCGCTGGTAGAGCATTTGCCTCACGTTGGCAACGTCATGGGTTCGGTCCCCGTCACTGCATAAACTGGCCATGCCGCCTCGGCTACATGAAACTGTCTGTCTCAAAGATAAATAGGTAAGTACGGAACCGAACAAGTAAATAGCACCACACCCTTGGTTAGATCTATATCACGCCAAAAAATATCCAAACCAGCGACACCTTCTTACCGAGTTCTGAAGAGTGCGGTCTCAGAAAACTGCACAATGTAGGTTAATGTGAATTTTAAAAAAAAAAAATATTTTTAATGAATTGTTACATGTCTCTTGAATTTATCCTTTTTCTTTCATATGTATGTATGTATGTACATATGTATGTATGTATTTGAGGCAGTCTCTCTATGTAGTCCAAGCTAGCCTGAAACTCATTATGTAACCCAGGTTAGCCTTGAGTTTAAAGAGATCTGCCTGCCTCTGCTTCCCAAGTGTTGGGATTAAAGGTGAGTACCACCATATCTGGCCAGACTTTTATTATTGTTGTTGTTCTCTTTCTTTAGTGTGTGTGTGTGTGTGTGTGTGTGTGCGCGCGCGCGCGTGTGCAAATAACAAAGGATGGGGGTCAGAGAGCAAGTTCCTGGTGTCGAGTCTCCTCTTTCATCTTTACCTGGGTTGCCTGTTTGCATGGCAAACATCTGCCACTGAACCATTTTGCTGGCCCAACTTCTCCCCACCTCCGTCTCCCTCTCTATCTCTCTGTCTCTTCTCTGTGTCTCTCTGTGTGTCTCTCCATCTCTCTCCTTTTCCCTTTCTCTGTTTCTCCCTCTTTTTCTCCCTCTCCCCCTGTATCTCTCTCCCTGCCCCTCTCTATCTCTTCCCTCTGCTGTCTCTCTCTGTCTCTCTCTGTCTCTTTCTCTCTCTCTCTGTCTGTCTCTCTCTCTCTCACTCTGTGTGTGTGTGTGTGTGTCCAGCATCTAACATAAACCAGACTAACTTCAAACTCACTATGTAGCTGGAGATGACTTTTAATTCCCAGTCTGCTGCCTCTCCCGTATTGGGTTGACAGATTCGACCTCATCTGCTTCTGCTGCGCTGGAACAGGAAGCCCCACGCATGCGCTGGAACAGGAAGCCCCACGCATGCTCTGTCCACTGAACCTCATCCTCAAGCCTGAGACTCCTGATTCTGTAGACGAATAAGCTGGGGCTCGGGGTGGGGGGGTGTCGTTACGTCATAGCTGGGCAGCTCCAGGGCTGGCATTAGAGCCAGAACAATCTTCCAGACTGTGGTCTCCTGTCACTCAGAAGGTCAGACCACTGTCTCTGATGTCCTGTCACAGATGGAGGACATTCACGAAATGTGACTGTTTTGTTATTTTATAATACTAATTGTTATAATGAATATTAACTTACATCTACAAATTTTTACATTTATTTGGGAGGGAAACATGTGCACAGCATTCATATGGAGTTCAAAGAATAACTTTCGGGTTGTTTTCTCCTTCCTTCCTTCCTTCCTTCCTTCCTTCCTTCCTTCCTTCCTTTCTTCCTTTCTTCCACCACGTGGGACCTGGAGGTTGAACCCAGGTCTTCATTCTTGGCGTCAAGTGTCAAGTCTTTACCCACTGAGGCATCCTACTGGCCTGGTGACTTTTATTTTTATTTTTTTTTTGAGACAGGGTTTCTCCGTGTAGTCCTGGCTATCCTGGAATTTGCTCTGTAAACCAGGCTGGCCTCAAACTCATAGAGATCTGCTTGCCTCTGTCTCCCAAGTGCTGGGATTAAAGGTATATGACACCACTGTCCAGCACCTGGTGACTTTTTTTTTTTATTTAATTTTAATTCATTCATTGATTCGGGACAAGGTCTTTTGAAGCTCAAGTTGGCCTTGACTCTTGGTCCTCCTGCCTCACAGCCTCAAGTGCTGGATTGACTGGGGTAGGATATCAAGTCTGGCCGTGTTTTGTTTTGTTTTGCAACAGGACCTTGATATATAGGCCAGGCTGGCCAAGGAAGAAACCAAATCCTCCCCCAAATGGGAGCAATACAGTTTCCTCAGTTTCCCAAGTGGTGAGGTCACAAGTGGGAGCCACCGTACTTGGCTAGAATGTTGGGGTTCCTGGCAATTTTACTCATTAGAGGGAGTGGGGCACACCCATGCCACGGCACACACGTGGAAGGAGTCAGTTCTCTCCCATATTTACATGGGTTCCAGCGCTCGGTCTCAGGTTGTCAGACTTCCCAGGCTGGCACCTTTACCCTTTTCCCTGCTGAGTCATCTCCCTGCCAGAATCTGAGGTTTTAAATTGCTTTGCTTTCTCCCCTCCCTGGCCCCCCAAACAGGGTCTTGAGGTGTAGCCCAGGTTAGGCAGGAACAGGTAACTGCCATGTCTCACAGTCTCAGAACTGGATAGAGTGTTTTCTCGATAAAATATAGACAAATGTAACTCTGTTGAGAATGTTACAAAAACTGGCAAAGCCGAGACCCTGGGAGGTGTGGCTCAGTGGGAGAGCCTCTGCTTAGCGTCCCCGCCCCCACACTACCCCTCCCCTGTTGGATCCTCCCACTCACATTCACTCTATAAGCTCCCTCAGCCCCGGGATCCTTTGGGGATGCAACGGTGGAGGAGGCTCAGATGCTCTCTGTCGCCAAGGAAAACTCAAAAGGACCACACAGAGAAACCCTGTCTCAAAAAACAAAATGAAATGAAACGAAATGAAATAAAAGGAGGCGTCACTCCAAAGAACAAAGGTCGCATCAGCTAAGGGTGGCTGGGTAGGATGAGTCTATGCCGCAGTTTAAGCAACATGCTAGCAAACAGATCAAATCACCACAAAGGGTCTTGGGAGAGCGGCTCAACCATGCAGTGTTCCTCCATCTCTTTAGAAGCTCTGAGTTCCGCTCCAAGCACCATAACAAAAAGAAAATAGGCTGGATGTGGTGGTGCACGCCTTTGATCCCAGCACTGGGGAGGCAGAGGCAGGTGGATCTCTGAGTTTGAGGCTAACCTGTTCTACAAAGTTCCAAGACTGCCAGAGCTATGCAGAGATACCCTTGTTTGTTTGTTTGTTTGTTTGTTTGTTTTGGGGGTGGTGATGATAGAAGGCATCGATGAAAGTAGACAAGGACGGCCTTGAGATCGGTGACAAAGAAGACTGACAGACTGAGACCTCTGGCTTCCTCCACGCCATCCATCCGGAGGCACAGTGGCAGACTGTGCTTTCAGGATGTGGAGGGCATGAGTTTCCATCTCAGATTTGCTCAGCCTCGGCTTGGTTCCCTCCTGAGCCGGGGAGCTCACAACTTCCCAGCTCCTAGACACCTCTCTGCAGCAGCGGTGGTAATACTGGTGACTGTTTTAAAGTAGCAACCGCCTGTCACCCAGCACCCGCTCCCTGCCAAACTGTGGGCTGAATGCCTCCGCCACAAATGCTCGCCCTCACCCTGGAAGGGAAGGTACTGTTTGTTCTCATAAGTTTAACACGGAAGGAAACCTGTCCTGCCTTCCCCTCTTCCCAGCCACAGGGGCGCGGATGTTCAGGCTGCGGCTCTATTTGTGCCATCCACCTTGTTGGGGAAGGCTCCCATCCCAACCCTCAACTCACACGGTTACCTTGAGTTCGGTCTATCGCACCTTTCAGTCAGATTCACCCCACACTGGCCCAGCCCCATCCTCTGCCCACATGTGACCGGGACTGATTCAGGCGCGAGCCTGTGTGACCCTGGTGGGGTCCGTGGATGGTGTCTGAGGCAGGAGCATTGGACGGCTATATGCCAGCTTGGAGGGCACGGTGAGCTTTTTCCTAAAATAGTGTTAACATTAGATGAAATAAGGGCTGGGGATGTGGCTTAGTGGGGACCGTCCTTACCTAGGAACCATGAAGCTCTGGGTTTAGTGGCACAAACCTGCTCTCTCATTGTAGAGGGAATCTTTTAAGCAATGGTGGAAACTTCATCTGTCAACTTAAAAAAGGCAGCCGGGCAGTGGTGGCGCACGCTTTTAATCCCAGCACTTGGGAGGCAGAGGCAGGCGGATTTCTGAGTTCGAGGAGTTCCAGGACAGACAGGGCTACACAGAGACCCTGTCTCGAAAAACCAAAAAAAAAAAAAAAAAAAAAAGGTTGTGGCCAGGATTTTCAGAAGGTGGGACATCCAACAAAGAGGAAGGATTCTGAGAAATTGTCAGGGATGGAAGATTTTGCCTCAGAAACAGAGGAAGACAGTCACAAACTGAGGACCAGGTAACTAGCCACTGGGCATTCACAGCATAGAACATACAGGATATTAAGTTATGAACTAGTTGGGGGACAGGCCCAAACTATTGGCCTAGGCATTTATTCATATATAAGTCTCAGAGTCATTATTTCTGGGAACAAATTGGCTAGGTTACAAAACATGAGGTTACAGATGGTAACAACTACACCTCATGGCGTGCGAGATAAAAGCAAGAGGATCAGAAGTTCAAGGTCATGGTTAAGAACACTGGTTGCTCTTCCACAGGACCTGGATTTGGCCCTATGGTTTAAATGACAATAGCCCAAAAGGCTCATACATTTGAACCTTTGGTTTCTAGTTGGTGGAACTGTTTGAGAAGAATTAGGAGGCTTGGCCTTGGAGGAGGGATCATAGCCTTGTAGGGGGTGTGGCATCGGAGGAGGTGTGGCCTTGAAGGAGGTGTGGCATTTGAGGAGGCGTGGCCTCGTCAGAGGCATGACCTTGAAGGAGGTGTGGCCTTGGAGGAGGGATCATAGCCTTGGA